>NC_046664.1:41748517-41771326 GCF_010883055.1 Belonocnema kinseyi
TGAAAATGTAACTATTCTAATTGAATATTTAATAATTTTAGTTGAAAATTCATCTCTATGGTTGAATATCCATTTTTAACTGAAAATTTAACTATTAAATTTTTTCTTAAAAAATGATGTACTTTAGTTGGAATTTCCTGTTTTTTAATATAAATTAATCTTCTTGGTAGAAAATTAATTTTTTGGCTGAAGATTCATCATTTAAATTGAAAATTGATCTTTCTGGTTGAAAATTCTTTTTCGCTTTGGCTGACAATGAATTTTTCTGACTGAAAATTTAACTATTCTTGTTGAAACTTTAACTATTTTGGTGAATTCCGAATTTTCCGAATCCCGCCCACTGGTAATTTAATTACGACTAGAACCTAAACACGCATGAGCGCGAATATTATTTTCTCTTTCGCGCAATTTTTTAATGAAAATATAAAATGAGTAACAATAAAAAAATTTTGTATTTTATAGTATCTAGTATCTAAAATAACAGAAAAGGAAAGCAAAGACAATATTTATGATAATTGATCAAAATTGATATTTAAAATAATGAATCTTCAATGGAAAAAAATTAATGTTTATGAAAATGGTTTAACTTTCAAGCAAGTAATCGAATTTTCAACAAAACAGTTGAATCCGAAAAAAAACTGATTAATTTTCTACAAAAAAGACGAATTGTCTACAAAAAAAAACATGAATTCTTAGTCAAATAATTGAATTTTCCATTAAAAAAGATATCGAATTTTTCAACCAAAAATCGAATATTTAAATTTTTCAGTTAATAAAACTATTTTTTACTAAAAAATATTAATTTTTAACTAAAACTACTATTTTTTAATAAAATAGCTAAGTTTCCAATAAAAGAAGTGAATCTCCAACCAAAAAAAGACGAATTTTCCCGAAAAGCATGATTTTTTCATCCGGAACATTTACTTTATACCAAAATCGAAAAACGAATTTTCAACAATATGCATGAATTTTTAACAAAGTAGTTAAACAGAGAAGATTAATGTTCCATTAAAAAACATGAATGTTCTACTAAACGAGACGAATTAAACAAATAATGAATTTTCAACCAATAAAAATAAATTTTCAAATAAAAATACTGATTTTTAACAAAATAGTTCAGCCAACTAAACTTATACTATACTAAACTTATACAGCCAACTATGCTTCAGTCAACTAAATACTTGAATTTTGCAACCAAAAAATACGAATTCTGAACGAAAAATGTAATAGTTGATATTTTAGCTAAAAGAAATTTTAATTCTAATCAAAAACAGTTGAATTTAACCAAGGAAAATACGTTTTTAACAAAATACGAGTAGTTGAATTTTCAACCATGCAAGAATTTTCAGTCAATAAAGAAAAAATTTCAACCAATTTGTTGAATCTTTAAGTAAAGAAGGTGCATTTTCCTCAACAACAGTTTAATTCTTTCATTTTGATAATATGAATTAACAACAAAGAATTTGAATGTTAAATTAACTTTTTTGTTTATTTTCAACCCGAAAATATGAATTTTCTGCCGAATTAGTTGAATTTTCAAGTCATAAAGACGATATTAAAAAAAAAAAAACAGTTGAATTTTCAATCAGAAAGAATAATTTGCAACTAAACTGATTAATGTTCCATAAGAAAATGAATTCTTAACATAGTGTTTCGACTTTTAATCAAGTAATTGAATTTTAAAGCAAAAAAGATGATTTTTTCCACAACAAATGTTATATTTCATATTTCTAATAAAAAAGATTTAAATTTTAAATAAAAACAATTGAATTAAACTAATAAAGATGAATTTTCAACAAAATAGTTTAATCGCCAAGCAAAATAGATTTTTTTCCCAATCAAATGATTACATTTACAACAAAAAAGGATGAAATTTAACCCAAAAGGAATGAATTTTGAAATCAAAAAGATAAGCCAAACAAATAATTTCTTTGTAAAATACCAACATAAAACATGACCTAAAACTGTTGATAGTTGTAAATCTTCAATAAAATATTATTATTTTTAAATTATCGATTTCCTGTGAAAATCGTGATTATAAACTTAAACTGTTAGAAAATAGAAAATCTTGTTCAGTTTATCATGAATTTTCATTCATTTATTATTTTTGTTTCAAAATACTAAATTTTTGTGTAAAACTCTAAGGTAATCTAAAATTATTAAAAAATTACGACCCTTCCTTTAGGCGTGTTAATGATTTCTGCTTAAAAATGCTAATTTTCGATGAAAAAATTATCACAACTTAAAATTGTTAGAAATTTAAAGTGTTTTTCGAAACTTAATGATTTTATTATAAAATTCTGTTGAAAAAATTCTAATGTTCCTGGGAAAGCATTTCAACATGTATTTTAATTTGTAGATTTAATTTTCAAAATTTCATAATGAACATGTAAAACAATTTACATAGTAAAATGTCAATCAGTTTTTCAACATAACATGATTGCGAGCTTTTCGAGATATCTATCCATTTTTTGGTTTATTTGTTTTAAGGGTTATATAAATATAATTTTCCTAAGATTCTTGAGAAAATTCAAAAAGATTTTTTTAATTTTCAGATATATCATATCCAAATTTCACCAAAAAGTCCATCTTCAACCAAATAATTGAATTTTCAAAAAAAAAAAAAATAAATAAAACAAATTGTCAACGAAAAATGTAATATTTAATATTTTAATACAAAAAGATTTTTATTTTTAATGAAATACAGTAGAATTGATGCAAAAATGATAAATTTTCAACAAAATAGTTTAACCTTCAACCAAAGAAGGCTAATTTTTAACTAGTTGTATTTTCAACAAAAAAGGTGAAGTATTTTCCAAAATAAAAGAATTTTCTATAATACAGTTTACTTCTTTAATGATAAAGTATGGATTTTCAACAAAAAAGTCAATTATCAACCAAAAAGTTTAATTTTTAACCAATACATGAATTTTGTACCAAGAAGATGAATTTCTTTTTACCAAAAAAGATGATTTTTCAACTAAAGTTATGAATTTTGTACCATTCAAGTAAATTTTTAAGAAATTAGTTTAAATTTTTACGAAGTAGTTGAATCTTCAATCAAAAAAGTTAAATATCAATCAAGAAAGATTTTTCAGTCAAGAAAAAAACTATTAGACATAATTATAGTTTGAAGGAATAAATAATGCTTGATGGGAAAAAAATGATTAGAACTGCTTATTTTGTAGGTTTCTTTGTTTTTAATATATTATACATTTGTTTATAATATATTATATCAATTACCTGTCTATCTCGAGAAAATGCATAAAGATTTTTGAAAATTTCAGACAAGCTCTAAAAGCTATCTAAAAAATTGTTCAGAATTTTGTTCACCGGATTTTTCAAAAGTTTAGGACATTTTTATGTCACTTTAAAAGATATTTAGGATTTTTGAAACTTCGAAAAAAATTGAAAATATTTTTTAAATTTTCGGAAATATTTCTTAAAAAGTTAAAAAGTAAAATGTTGATTTTAAAAGAACTTCTAAATTTTTTTTTAAATCTTCAAAGTTCTACAATTTATTTTGGGGCTTACGAAATGTTTTCAAATTTTTTATTATTCTTGTAATTTTATCTTTTAAAATAATTCGAATTTTTCTTGAAATTTTGAAAAAAATCCTCAAAATGAAAAAAATGCCTTAAAATATTTAAGATTCTGTTTTTACAATTTTGAAAACTTCTGGGAATGTTTTTATATCTTTTTTAAAATTCTTTTAAAATAAATTTTGTTAAATAAAAAATCGTTTAAAATTTTCCCCCAAATTTTTAGAGAAATTTCATATTCTCTTGAAACTTTTCAAAACTTCTTAGTTTTTTGTTCGAAATCTTCAAAAATCTACATTTTGTTTTAAATTTGTTAAAATCTTTTTAATTTAAACATTATTTTCGTACCTTTTAAAAACATCTAAATGTCTCTTAAACTTATTGCATTTTTTTTCTATAATTGTGTGATTTTTCAAAATTAAAAAATGTTTTAAAAAATTTTACATTCATTTCCGAAAATTTATGAAATCATTTGAAACTTTTGAAAATCTTTATAAATATGTTATTTAAATTAATTTAAATAAAAAAAGAACCAATATAACTTTTTACTGGGATCTTAAGAGAAAAATGTATTATCTTTAAATCTTTAAAATATCGAAAACTTTGAAATATCTCTTGAAAAATTCAAAGTTTTCCTAAAAATTTTTTAAATCCTGAAAAAATAAAAAACATTTTTTTTTAATAAAATAAAATATTGTATTGCTAAATAAAATTACTAATTTGGAATTTTTGATTTACTAAATTGATGGTGCAAAAAATTCGTAAACAACCGCAATGAGGGCAAAATTTTCGATAATTTCGTTTCACCTGTTTTCTTAAATAGGATTATAAATTAATTTAACACCTGTAGTATCGGATTTTTCAATTATTATTTTTTAGGGTGTTTCATGGGAACATATACCAAGTGATCAAGCTCTAATCGGCATTTCCTGTGGACCCCATGGTCAAGTTTGGGCTGTTGCGAAGAACGGCTCTTGTTACTGGAGATTTGGCATAAACAGTTCTAAACCTACAGGTAAATAAAAAGTTGTGGAAATAGAAAAATTCCTGTCACGAAATCATACCTTTTCTTACAAATGTTTGTATTTATTATCAAACTGTAGATATTTATTTATGGTGGCCATTCATCCACAAAATGGCCGGAATTTATTTCCTGAACGGGAATTTCTTTGACTCCTGGTTACATATTGTAATTGTAGTAGAAAAACTTATCATATGCTTTAAGATTTTGAAATTAAACCCTTTAGGGTTTGTGCAATTTCATATCAAATTAGAAGATTTAATATTTTCCTAATTTTAAGTTTTGCAATCTTCAATATTCTATAATTATAAAAAATCGATTGAAAAGTAAGAAATTTGACTTTTTGTAATTTTGATCTTTATTTCTGAGAAATGTAAAGTATGATAATGCTTTCAATATTTAATAAAATTAAATTTTCAAGATTGTCAAATAGAACCATTTAGGAGTTTGAAAATTTATACCAAATTGAAAGCCTTAATAATTCAAAATTGTTTGGTTATAAACTTAAATTATTCAGGGTTGCAAAATTATAAATTATAGCATATTAATAATCCTATTATAACCATTTCGCCACAATAAAAAACGAATAACTTTAGAATAAAATTACTGAAATTTAGATTGAAAAAAATATGAATTTAAGCGTTATTATGCATTTTCAGTGAAAATTTCATAGTTCAAGAATTTTAAATTGAAGGCTACTTAAGATAATAAATTGTTTTTTTTTGAGGGTTTAAACTAAAAATTTTAAATAACCAGAAAAGCGGTTTGAACCCCGGGAAAAGTCGGAAATTTTTATCTGAGTCTTGAGTGACAATTCTGTTATTTTCACAAATTATGTTTTTGTCTAATTATTTCAGGCGACGCATGGCAAAATGTAGAACCACCCGCAGGTGCGCATATAAAACAGATTTCTGTTGGATCAAATGCCGTCTGGGCTTTGGACACCAACGGCAGGTTATCAGTTCGTCGGGAAATCCAAGCGAAAGTTTTTCCAGAGGGCACGCACTGGCAAACTTTACCTGCCATGCCAAACGATCCAATTCATATCGGTAAGATTTTTTAAACATTTTTTAAAATATTACTTGCTCGGCTCTCCGTCCGATGTATTTTTTTCACGTGACTCGAGACGAGGTTCGAGACGATTCAAGATTCGAGAGGAGACTCAAAATAATATTCGAGACGAGGCGAGATTTGAGACAAAATTCGAGACAAAGCGAGATTATAGACAAGATTCAATACGAGATTCGAGACGAGGCGAGACTTGAATCAAGATTTGAAACAAGATTCGATACGAGATTTGAACGGCCTAATTGGATATAAAATCCCCTTTTGTAGGCGCATGTCACCTAATTTGACTAACTTTTTTACATTTTTTTACATTTGTAATTAGTGGGTTTCAAATTGTGGGGTCCTTTACTGCATAAATGATATTATTTTGAAGACAAATTTGTTAAGCCCTGGAATTTAGCTGGATTTAAATCATTTTTCTGATCAGAGGGTTTTATGTGAATTTAAGGTATACAAATTTTGGATCTCACTATAATTTGGTAACATGACTATTTTCGGTTCAAACACTTTGGTTTCGGGATTTTCATTGATATATCCAAGTGTCTACTAAACAGGAAAACCAAGAATTAACTGGAAATACGAATACGAGCTAGAAAATACATTTTAAAGTTTGGGAAAATGTGTTTTTTTTTTTATTAATTACGATAACAAAAAAATAAATTTCAATTTTGATCCCTTTCTTAAAAGTTGTAATCGGACAGCAAAATTACAGATATCGACAATAAGATTTTTGAGAAAATAAAAAAAGATTTAGGTTTTATTTTGAATGATTAATTGTAAGATATGAAGATTTCAAACTACGTCGAAAAAGAATCTGGAAGATTTTTAAGCAATTTTTCCATTTTCATAGAATTAAAAAAAAGTAAAACTAAATTATTTAAAAAGATATTTGAAGATATAGAACTTTTGAAAAAGTTTGAAATTAATTAAAAACTGGAGAACATTTTATAACATTTCAAACAAAATGTAGATTTTTACAAATTTCTAAAAAGAATCTAGAAGATTTTAAAGCAACATTTTTAATTTCGCAAGATTATAAAAGAAGCTTTTAAAGGATTTCGATAGGTTTTAAATGAATAAAAAAATAAGATTTCTGGAATAATTTAGAATGATTTTTAAATTTAAAAAATTAATTCTAAGAAAATATTTAAAAACCAGTTCAAAATATATTTTTAATAATGCAGAATTTAAAAAAAAATGTAGGAAAAATATAAAATCATTTTGAAAATTATTCAGATCATTTAAACGTTTTTGTAGAATTAAAAAAAAATGGTAGCAAAAATTCGAATCATTTAAAAAGATGTTTAGAAGGCTTAGAAGTGTTAAAAAGATTTAAAAATAATAAAAAATTTGAAAATTTTTTTTAACGAAGTACAAGTTTTTGAAAAAAATTTGAAGATTCTGAAGAATTATGAAAGTATTTCAAATTTTTGTTTAAGGTTCCTGGCGAAATTATTTTTTATTTTGAAAAATTAATTTTCAAAGAAACTTCTTAAAAAATTTTTTAAATTTCTAAAAATGTTGAAACAGATCTGAGACTTTTTTATTTTAAAAGATTTTCTAAAATTATTCTCTTGGTACAAATTTGACCTTAAAAAATCATTTCTTTGGATGTACTTTCATCTCTGTTTGAAAATTTTACTATTTTGTTGAAAATCTGTGTGTCTTTTTAGTTGAAAATTAATTTTTTCACTGAAAAATATTTTTTGTTTAGAAAGTCTTTTTTGGTAGAAAATTAATGTTTTGGTTAAAAATGTCACCTTTTTGGTTGAAAATGTAATTTTTTGATTTAAAATCGTCTTTTTTGGTTAAATTTAACTGTAATTTGTTAAAAATTCATTTTTCTTATATTCCTCTGTTTGGTTACAAATTTAACTGTTTTATTAAAAATCTGTTTTTATTTTCGATTGCAATTTTTTATTGATAATTTAGCTATTCCATTTTTAGTTGAAAATAAATATTTTTTAGTTGAAAATTCATGTTCTTTTAAATTGTCCTTTTAAGTAGAAAATTTATATTTTTGGTTGAAAATTCATCTTTTAGACAGAAAATTCAATTACTTGGTTGAAAATTATTTTTGTTTTAAATGCATATTTTTTTATTGAAAAATCAACTGTTTGGTTAAATATCTTTTTTTTTTGGAAATTCATCTTAGTGATTGAAAAAGCTACTATTTCGTTGAAAATTCAACTTTTGGTAAAAAATTCAACTATTTGATTTAAACTTAACTTTTTTTGTAGAAAATTAATATTTTCGATCAAAAAAATTTAACTATTTTGTACAAAAATTCACTTCTTTTGTTACACATTTCACCTTTATTGGTTAAAAAGGCAATTGATTAAAAAATAATATTTTTTTGTTGAGGATTAAAATTAGAAAAGGTTTCAAAGAACTTGAAATAAAATGTGGATTTGAAATGATTTTTTATTTCGAAAAATGAATTCTGAGAGAAAGGTTAAAAAGAATATAAAAGCTTTTAAAGAAAAATTTTGCAATTTGTTAAGATTATACATTCATAGAAAAATTTGAAAAAGTTTAAGATTTGGAACAACCAAATTAGATTTTAATTTCTTTAGTTTTAGCGATTAATGATTTACTAATTCTTAAATCGTTAATAAAAAACGCTATTATAAAAATTATTTATGTGAATACTAAGTGAATATTTTATAAAGTATATTATAAACATGTGCAACTATAATTTAAGTGTCATAACAAGTTATTAAAAATATTTATTTGTAATTACTATTTATTAATTAATCATTAATAACCAAAGATATATTCATAAAAAATAACGAGGAATTTGGCGAGCAAAAATTCTGACACAAAAGTTCCTAAAAATGAAAAGTAATATTTTTCAAATTTATCTAGATTTATCAGTCCTGAATGCCAAACAAGGATTTCGTTACGTCTCCGTTTCCAAAGAACCAGGACAAGTTTGGGCAATTTCAGGGGCAGGAATAGTCTGTCGAAGGATTGGAATCAACGAAGAAAACCCGGCTGGTACTGGATGGTCGACTGGTATAGGGGTGAGTCACATAAATTACAACTTGAAATTACGGTTTTGAAATGAAACTTTAAATTATAATATTAATTCTTTAATATCGAATTTAATTAAAGAAACACTTTTTTAATCGTGAATTATATCTCTTTAGGCAAATTGGCAGCACATAAGCGTTGGAGGCCTTAGTCACAAATTGAAATAGGTATCTTTCGGATCTTTTTTTTCTGCTTAAATGTGTCAAAATACTCTCAGCCACATTATTATATGAAAATTGCATAAAATATGGACAAGGGCTTGCCTTTGCAGAGATTGTATACAGAATGTAAATAGCATTTCAAGAAATTTTCAAAAAAATATTACCGATACGAAAAATGTATTATGTATTGCATAATGTTTGTCCGCTTCGCCGATAACTGCGATATTCTAGTCAGTGTCTTATTCTGTAGAAAGAAGTTTGCTCATGAATTTCAAAAACAAAATTTCTAAAGACATAGTTCTGCTTTATGATTGAATATTGTGTTTTTTTTAACCTTTGGAGCTTATGTATTTGGATTAAATATTTTATTTGCAGGAATTGCATATTCTTTCTACTGATTCGTGTTGAAGTAAAAAAGACTGCGTTTATTTTTATGACTGTCGAGAACAGCAGATTCTGTTTCAGTATTTATTTTATACTTATATTTTTAAGAATTACATTTACGAAACGGTTTCATTCCAACTTATCTGTGTAAAAAATGGCTGATAAAGTGAGAAAGTAGGTACAAAATGTATTCTTCTTATATATTACCTTAGAAAATAGTTTAACATTTTACAGAATACTTGTTCTCGTTATAATTACAATTTGTAGCAAATATTAATTTAAGAAATACAAGTTTTTAAATAATTACGCTTTTATTCTATAATAAACTATATGAACTTTCAATCTTATAATCTAGTTTTACCGTTTTACATAAATAAACGATTAAAAATAATTAAATATTTAGTTTTTTAAATAAATAGTCAATTGCACATTGCGTATTTAAAAAATATACACTATATAAATTATCGATATAAATTTTAAATATGTATAAATTATGTGTATCCTTGAGGAAATATCATAATATATATTTTATTTTTTTCTGCGAAATCAGAAGAATTCAAGAGAATTAAAAAGAATCCGAGGAAACTTAATTAAATTCAGTAGAATTGATACGAATTAAAAAGAAAAGAATTCAAGCAAATGAAAAAAAAAACAATTCAAAAGAATCGAAGGAAATGACAAAAAATAATTCGAATTGAAACCAATTCAACGACAATTAAAAACTCAGAAGTATCCAAAATAAAGTATAAAAATCGAAATAATTCAAAATAATCTAAAGTATTAACAAAAATTGTTGCTAGTTCAGAATAATTCAAGTGAATTATTAAAAATAATTCAAATAATTCAAATGATGCGAAAAAATTCGAAGAAATTAAAAAAATCGAAGTAATTTCAAAGAATCTAAAGAATTCGCAACAATTAAAGCGAATTCAAAACAATTCAAGCGAATGTAAAAAATAATTCAAAAGAATCGAAGGAATTGACAAAAATTAATTCAAATTTTAAACCAATTTATCGGCAATTAAAAAATTAAAAGAATTCAAAATAAAGTATAAAAATCGAAAATATTGAATTAAAATCATTAGAAAGATAATAATTCCAAAGTATTCAAATGAGTTAAAAATAATACAAATTATTTTTTTAAAATATAAGAGGCTTAAAACATCAAAAGATTTAACCAAAACTGATGCGAATTCAGAAGTCTTCAAGTGAATTAAATAGAATTTTTTTAATTCACCAACACAATAGTAAATTGAAGAAATTGGTTTGAAAGAATCCAAATAATTTACCAAGAATTAATTAAATTCAGTGCAATTGATGCGAATTCAGAATAATTCAAGTAAATTGAAAATAATCCAAAACATTCAAGTGAAATAAAAAAATATAGATAATTAAACAAAATCAAAAGCATTAAAAAATATTTTTAATTCAATAGAATTGATCCGTATTCAGAAGAATTTGAGTGAATTTAAAATAATCATAAGAATTTAAAAAAAGTCAAGTGAATTATTGAAAAAATCGAAATTCAAAATAATCAAAAGAATTAACAAAAATTAATTTAAATTCAGCAGAATTTATGCGTATTCAGAATATTTCAATTTAATAGAAAATAATCTGAAGAATTAAAAAAATCAAGTGAATTAAAAAAAAAGTCGAAATAAATCAAAGAATCAAAAGAATAACCAAAATTATACGAATTCAGGAGAATTAAAAGAAATGAAAAATTTCAAATAGTTGAAATAATTCAAGATACTTCAAAAGAATTCAAAGATATAACAAAATTGGATGTGAATTCAGAAGAATTTAAGAGAATTAAAAAGAATCCAAGGATTCGAAAGAATTCTATTGAATTGAACAAACGAAACATTCAAAATAATACACAGAATTTACCGAAAATGAATTGAATTCAAAAGAATTCAAATGAATTAAAAACAATCCAGAAAATTCAGAGGAATTAAAAAAAAACGAAGTAATTTCAAAGAATCTCAAGAACGAGCAATCTTAAAGCGAATTGATTAATTAAAAATAATTAAATATTTAATTTTTTAAATAACTAGTCGATTGCAAATCGCGTATTTAAAAAATATACACTATATAAATCATCGATATAAAATTTAAATATGTATAAATTATGATTATCGTTGAGGAAATGTCACCATCCATTCTCAACTAAAATTCATGTATAATTATTTTATCATCAAAGGACGGAGTTTTTACATAATGTCGGCCTTATTTACAAATATTTCCTCGAAACTGTTAAGAATTTCAATTATAAAACTGAAACATTTTTTCAAGAAGATCAACTTCTTAAATTTCCTTTGTCGCTTGAAATTGTATTTTTTTAAATTTATTGATGATTTTAATTTTCAGAAATGAAAATCGTACGATTCTAATGAGGTTTTTGGGGTAGCAAGAAACTTTTCAAGTTTCTGATTGTTATTAGAAATAAAATTAGATCACGATTTGTACAAGTGAAATTTAACAAAGGAGGTTTAGATCCTCAATCGCTAGTCTGCGGCTTAATATTTGTATTCACTAAATTTAAAAACACAGTGGCTTGAGAATTTCAACACTTGGTCACTTCCCTCAATTTCTCGGTGTATTTTTGCGAAAGCCTGTCAGATTCGACTTTGTCTTTTTGACTCTGCGTGCTGTGTGTAATTCCATAGAAGAAGTAAATGCACAAACCTGTGGTAAAAAATTTATATTATTTCTGGAATTTGATTTCGCAGTTTATTAGAGAATGATTAAAAATAATTGTAATCTACTTGCCTATGAACATCCACGCGACAAATCTTATCCACGTATTTACATCTAACTGAAGCATCAAATAGAGGTTGATAAGTACACTGAGGCAGGGGATAAAAGGCACCAATGGTACCTGAAAATTTTTATTATTTTAAGTACTTCAGTTCATATAATTGATTAAACCCTGTCTAGGTTCTCCGAAATTCAGTGAGCGTAGAAAAAATATTTTCGGTGATCCCAGGAGAGTAGGAAAAGGCATCTAGGTTCACCGAAATTCGGTGAGTCTGGACAATTTGTATTTATTAAGGTAGTTTTTGTTTTACAATTTGAGGGATTGACCACCAGGGAATTTGGGTTTACATCCGCTTCTAAATTTTTTGGACTTTTGTGAATTTATTTAATTTTTAAATTTACTTTAATTTTTCAGGATTCCATATGTTTACTGGAATTCTTAATTCGCATAAATCCTACTGAAATTAATTCATTTTTTGTTAAATATTTTGATGTTTCGAATTATATCGATTTTTTTAATTCACATGAATTTTTTAGTTCTTTCGATTTGTTTTCAATTCACTTAAATTCTTCTGAATTCCCATCAATTTTTATTAAATCTTTGGATTTTTTAAGCAACTTGAATTTTTTAATTCTTTGAATTATATTAAACTCATTTGAATGCTTTGGAATTCGTATGCATTTTAAGGAATTTAATTTAATTTCCCTTAATTGTTTGGATTATTTTTAGTATTTTAATGCCAATTAATTGTTTTCAATCTGAATTAATTTGGTCAATTCTTAGGATTCTTCTCAATTATTTTGATTTTTTATCCGCTTGAATTGTTTTAAATTCGATTTAAGATTGCTCGTTCTTCAGATTCTTGGAAATTAATACGTTTTTTTTATTCCTTTGAATTTTTTTTGTATCATTTGAATCTTTTGGATTATTTTTAATAATTCACTTGAATTCTTCTTAACTGGCAACAATTTTTGTTAATTCTTTAGATTATTTTGAATTATTCTGCTTTTTCATTCGCTTGAATTATTTTCAATTCAGTTTCTTGGGATTATTTTGAAGCATCTTGAATTATTTCAATTCTTTGGAATCTTTTCATTTCTTTTGAATTCTGCTGAATTTTTATAATTTTGGGTATTCTTTAGATTATTTTTATTTTTTAATTCACTTTCATTTCTCTTAATCTTTTGATTATTGTGAATTAATTTTAATTCTTCGGAATGTACATCAATTCTACTGAATTTAATTCCGTTTCGGTTAATTCTTTGGATTCTTTTGAATTAATATCGGTTTTTTAATTTACTTGAATTGTGTTAAATTCTCTTTAATTTTGGTTAATTCTTTAGATTCTTTTTACTTTACTTGAATTCTTCTGCATTTACATCAATTTTGGATGGATCTCTGCATGCCTTTTAAGCATCTTGAATTTCGGTTAATTTTTTTAATTCACTTGGATTTTTTTATTCGTTTTAATTCATGTGAATTCTTTTTAATTCACACCAATTCTACTGAATTTAGTTAATCTTCTGTTAATTCTTTAGATTCTGAATTTTTTAAATTCATTAGAATTTATTTTAAAATTTTTATATTTTTGATTTATTTGAAAAAAAATTTTGAATTCTTTTTAAATCTTCCGAATTCTCATAAATTCTCCTAAATCTAATACAATTGCGATTAATTTTTTTGAGATTCACTAGGATTTATTTGGATTTAATTCTCTGAATTCGTATCAATTTTGGTTAAATTTTAGGATTCCTTTGAAGCATCCTGAATTTGTTTCAATTCTGTGGAATCTTTTAAATTCTTTTTAGATCTTCTGAATTCGCATCAATTCTACTGAATTTAATTCCGTTTCGGTTAATTCTTTGGATTCTTTTGAATTAATATTGATTTTTAATTTACTTTCATTTTTTTAAAATTCTCTTTAATTTTGGTTAATTCTTTGGATTTTTTAAATTTACTTGAATTCTTCTGCATTTACATAAACTTTGGTTAGATTTTTGCATTCATTTCAAGCATCTTGAATTTCGGTTAGTTCTTTAAGTTTGTTTAATTCCCTTGAATTTTTTTATTCTTTTTAATTCATATGAATTCGCATCAATTCTACTGAATCTAATTTAATTTGTGTTAATTCTTTAGATTCTTAATTTGTTTAATTCATAAGAATTTATTTTAATTTTTTTGCATCTTTTTAATCCACTGGAATTCTCTGAATTCGCATCAATTTTGATTAGATCTTTGGATTCCTTCCACGCATTTTGAATTTGTTTCAACTCTGTGGAATCTTTAGAATTCTTTTGGGATCTTCTGAATTCGTATCAATTCAACTGAATATAATTCATTTTCGACTAATTCTTTGATTTCTTTCGATTTTTTTTTTTCGATTCACTAGAATTTATTTGAATTTTTTGTATTCCTTTTAATTTACTTGAATTATTCTGAACTCGCATTGATTTATTTCTCGAATTTTTCTGAAGCTTCTTGATTTTTTTTAAATTCTTACGCTTACTTTCAATTAAGTTAAATTCTTTGGAATTTATATAAATTATACAGAATTTATATAAATTATACAGAACTTAATATAATTTCGGATAACTCTTTGTATTGTTTTGAATCATTAAAATTTTTTAATTCACTTGAATTCGCATCAATTCTACTGAATCTAATTCAATTTCTGTAGATTCTTTGGATTCTTAAGTTTTTTTTTCATTCATAAGAATTCATTAAAATTTTTTTATTTTTTTTAATTCACTTTAATTGTTTTAAATTCATTTGCATAAATTCTACGGGATTGAATTAAATTTTAATTAATGATTTTATTTTTTTTCATTTGAATTTATTTAATTTTTGTATGCTTTTTTACTTGAATTCTTCTAAATTTTGTTGATTTTTTTTCATTCTTTGGATTATAATATTTAACTGTAACCTTTCTAATCCTTTAACTTTAACTCTTCTGAATTCGCAACAATTTTATTGGATTTAATTGAATTTTTGTCTTCGCTTTGCATTCTTCCGAAGAATTTGGAAGTTTTTTGAATTCTTTGGAGTCTTTAGACATATTTATTAAATTCACTATAATGAATTCGATTCTTTATTAATTCTTTGGATTCTTTCAAAGCATCTTGGTTTCAAATAAATGTTGTATTAATCTCAATTAATTTCAATTTTTCTCAAATCGTATCAATTGTACTGAATTTGATTAATTTTCAGTTAATTCTTTTGATTCTTTTGAATTTGTTTAATATTTATGATTTAATTGAATTGTTTTGAATTCTTTTACAGTAATTCTACGTAATTTACTTAAATTTTGGTATTTTTTAATTTATTCAATTCATTTGGATTTAATACTTTTTATACTTTTCCATATTCTTGAAGTTTTTTTGAATTCGTTGGATTCTTTCAAATTAATTTGAATTCTTGGCAATTTCTATTAAACTGAATTTATTACAATTCCGGTTAAATCTACGGATTCTTTTGAACTATCTTTAATTAATTGAATTTATTTGAGATCTTTGGATTTTTTTAAATAATTCACTTGAATTATTCTGAACTGGCATCAATTTGGATTAATTCTTTAGATTATTTTGAATTATTTCGATTTTTATACTTTACTCGAATTCTTTTGAATTTTCTTGAATGTTTTTAAGCTTGCATCAATTCTACTGATTTTACTTCTCTGGATTCTTTTCAGTTCGCTCGAATTCCTTCTTTGTGAAATTCTTATGTACCTCGTTCAAATTAATTTTTTTTACATTTGCCAAAGTTAGAATTAATTAAAGGACGAACCTTAAATGAAAGTTCAACTTGTTGAACTGGTTGTCTGCCAATAGCAGCGACTGTGAGTATCAATATTAAGACAAGTACAGCTAATATCACAGACAGGATAAAGTTTCCATTAATTATTTCGACACTTTTCTGATTGAATATCGTGCCAGCGATGAACACTATAATACCTGAAATAATTTTATTAGTGGTATTTCAGATAAAGATACAAAAATACAAAATTATAAATGAAAAAGTGATTCTTGTAACTTTCAAATATATTTTTCAGATTTTGCTTTTTTCAAAGATAATTTTTTTTTTAAAAGATAATTTTTTTTTTAAATATAATTTTAAACATTACTCCTAAAATTTAAATTAATGTAAAATTTGCAGTGGGTAAATATTTCAAATTACTTACTATATAAAAGAATTCCCCACTTCGCCACTCCACCCGAAAATGTGGAAGGCTCTTTTTTATTTTGGAAGTTGAAAATTTTTCCAAAAAACTGCAGCGGTGTTTGAATATCATCAGAGGTAAAATCGCTTCTCACTTTTATACTATATTCGTCCTTCTGATACCTAAAATTTGATATTGACAATAAATATATGTATCAAATAACCACAAATTAAAAAGCCTAGTAAAGATCCCAAGTGAAACCCAAACTGTATACAATATAGGATCCTGCATTATTTCCAATATTTAAAATATTATAGAAATGTAGAAAAGAAAAATAGACAGAATCCTATAAAGTTCAACACAAGAATTGACTTGACGAAATTTCCTGGTCAAGGTAAGTATGGAAAAGGGAGGTTTGAAAGACTTTATTAACGTTTTTTTAAAAATAATTTTTGAAATTTTTGTTTTGATATATTTTTTGTTGAAAATTTTGGCTTGTTTGTAAATTTTGTTTGTAACTATTTTTATTGCCACCATTTTTTTAATGTTTAAAGAATTTGTTTTAGAATTTTGGTCTTGGAAATAAAAATAAAATTTTGTTTCAAATTTATTTTTTAAGATTCTATTAAGGCACTAATAAAGTCTTAATAGGCTACGAAACCCTTTCTTGTAGTCACTAGGCGCACAGTGGTCCAGTAATGGATGTTGCCAGACAAGTCGTCATTTTATTATCGATTTTACAGTTTAAAAAAATACTCTGGATAAACTTCCGCATCAATCCCTGGAGGTCGAATTTAAATTTTCATTTTGCGTTAACTTTTATGTTATCAAACAATTCGAAAAAATCAGATTTTCTAATTTATTATTTTTTATCTTCGTGTAAGCAAATTTACATTTATAGAACTTTTATAGGATTAAATATTTTTTCTTCAAGAAAAAAATAAGTTTGAATAAACCACAATGTTATTTTACATTAGAAATTTTGTTAGGCATATTAATCATTGCTATTAACAAAATATATGAACAATTGCATTATATTTGTGTATTTTTACAGAAACCAATATTTCTAGCTTCTGCGAACACCTGTGATATATTATCTAGCTGAGAAATTTTATTTCAAGGCAGCAATTAAAATTGTTATTAATAAATAATATAAAGAATTGCCTTGTATTTGTGTATTTATAAAGGAAATTATTATTTTTCACAAATAATTGCTGCGAATGATAACATATAATACATAGGAATATCTGATTTGTTTAAAATTGTTTAATAACATAAAGTTTAACACAAAATGATAATTGAAATTCGGCCTCGAGTGATTGATGCAGAATTTTATTCAGAGCATAATTTTTTAAACTTTAAAATCGACAAAAAATTACGACCTCGAGCTTTACTGGACCACTGTGCGACGCCTACTTTGACTCATTTTTCTCTTTTTCTCTTTTTTTTTTGATTAAATGCAAATTAAATTTCTAGAACCTAATATGAAACTCAAAATATTTTTGGTTGAAAAGTCTACTATTGTAGTTTTTGTTTAAAATTCAAGTTATTTGGTAGAAAATTCGACTGATTGGTTAAAAATTTAATTATTTTGTTGGAAATTTGGTTAAGAAGTGAGATTTTTGGTGAAAAAAATCGTTAAAGATTCATCTCTTTTGTTGAAAATTGAACTAATTTGCTTAAAATCCTTCTTTTTTTTTTTGCTGTGAATGAATTATTTTGTACTAAAAATGCGACTCTTCCATTGTTTGTTAAAATTTATATTTTTGATTTAAAAAATGATCTTTTCTTGTTGATCATTTAAATATTTGGTTAAAAATGCATGTATTTTGATGGAGATTCATATTTTTTGAAAATAATTAATTTTCACTTGGTTGAAAATAATTCTCTTTTGGTTGAGGTTTAACTACTATTTTCTTGAAAATTCATCTTTTTGGTTTAACTAAATTATTTTTCATTTCAAATGAAAATATTTTATGGTTGAAAAATTAATAACTTGGTTTAAAGGTAAATTACTCTTTAAAAAATTATCTTTTCTTATTGTTGAAGATTCATCGTTTTAGTTGAAAATTCAACTGTTTTTTTATGGAATTTTAATATCTTTAGTTTGAAAATTCTACCATTTGACTGAAAATGCATCATTGTAGTTGAAAATTCAACTATTTGGTTAAAAGTTCAACTATATTGTTGAAAACTCTTCTCTTTTTCTAGAAACTTTAACTATTTGATTCTTATGCAAATGTTTGGTTAAAAATTAATTTTAATTATTGAAAATCTTTCTTTTTGGATTGAAAATTCATCTCTTTTTGTAGAAAATATTTTTGGTTGAAAATTCATTTATTTGATTGAACATGCAATATATTTCGACTGGAAATCCTGGGAATTTAAATGGTTTCCTATTGATTTCAATACAAGTGATAATTGGAAATTATTTTGCTCACAGCAATGATAAAAACAAATTTTTCTCATCGTTAAATGTATGTATTTCTATAGAAATTGAAAGAGTATCCGCATTCGAAGGTTTTCTTATCTATTGAAGGCGAAGAAGAATTATTTATTGATTGACATTTAAAAGTGCATTTTGACTTAATTAACTACAAATGTTACTTACTGAGATTGCATTGATGCTAATGGTTTTTTTTTATTTAAATATTAACAGATATGATTAAAATTCGCAGTTACCTTAATATTAACACAGAAATGGATACTATCGTGTATGCGAGCAAAGTTCCTATCGACATCATATCGATCAATTGATGAAGATTGAAAATAAGAGTCATCAGACCTGAAAACAATTTTGAAAATTAAATATATTATTATTGAAATTATTATTTTTTATTGAGGGAACTTTGCCTTTTTTTAAAAGCCATAGCAAGTTTTTTTTAATTTTAAATATATCAGAGCTTTATAAATAAATTAAGAATGGCCTAAATTTGTACAATGTAAATTTAAAATTTATTTTTGAATGTTAGCAGCTGAAATTATTTTATATTATCATTTTAGAATTTTGCGAAATTGTCCTTTCTAATTGATTTAAGTTCATATTTGTAAGAATCAACCACAAAAGTTGTTTCTTTTTATACTTCAAAATTTCTCAAGTGGCTTAAATTTTTAATTATTCGCAATTATAATTAATGTTTCATTTCAAAATGTTGTATTTTGAAACAGTTTAATTTAGGATCAAAGTTAAAATTATACAATTTTTTATTTTTGTGATGGTTTCATTCAAATTGTGTATATTTTCAAATGCTATTGGTATGTATGGTTGAAAAACTTTATTCATTTTAATTATGCAGATTTCGTTTAAATTTGGAAAGTTTTATTTTGAAAGTCTTACATTTTAAATATTTGCAATTCCAAATTTTACAATATTTTGAAAAGCTTTCTATTTAAAATTATTTAATTTCTAATATTTTCATTTTTAGATATCTATTGCGACTTTAAATTAAAAGCGATTTTTTAACTATACAAAACTTCAAATGTTAAAATTATTAAATTTTAGAATTTCAAGTATCTTAACCCCGAATTAAAATTAAAAATGTTAAGTATTCTTTACTTTATACTTTCTAAATTTGAAATTATTCAGTTATAATAAATTCTTTAGAATTCGTATTAATTTAAATGAATTTAATTCAGTTTTGATTAATTCTTTGGTTTCTTTTAAATTATTTAGATTTTTTGCATTCACATACATTTTTTTAATTCATCGGAATCTTTTCAATTCACTTGAATTCATGGAATTATTTTCTATACACTTGCATTCTTTTGAATCCCTTTTAATTATCCTGAATTTACACCAATTCTGCTGGATTTAATTCAATTTTGTATAATTCTTTGGAATATTTTAATTTTTTCAATTGACTAGTATTTATCTGAATTTTGTCGATTCTTTTAAACTTTTTAAAATTTGTATCAATTTATGTTAGTCATTTGGTTTATTTTGAAGCATCTTGGTTTTATTTGTTTAATTTACTTCAATTCACATATATTTATTTTTATTCTTTGGACTCCTTTAAATTCACTTGAATTCTTTTGAAATCTTCTACTTTATACTTTTTAAATTGGACACGACTCAATTACAATTTGGAATGTTTCTAATCATTTGAAACCGCATTTTTTAATGTTTTCAATTACAAGTAGTTTAATATCAGCATTAGGTTATTCAAATTTAAACACTTCATTTATAGAATATTCCTCATTCCAAAAAGTACGAAATTTAAAATGATTTATTTTTAAATTCTTTCAAATCAAAGTTGGTTAATTTTCCACAATTAATTTTTGAATTAAAATAATTTTAAATATCCCTTTCTAATATTAATTTTTCCCTATTGAAAAAATCGGTCTTATTTTCAAAAATAATAAACTTATTGTCAGGAAGGGAACTTGCTTCAAAGAATATTGGAAAAAATTATATAAAAATCTTTGAAAATTATCCTTACGTAATGCTGACAGAGAAAAATTAGATCTATATATTTTTTCACTATTACTGTTAGTTTGAATTCTATTGAATTCACTTGAATTCACTCTTATAAATTCGTATCAATTTTGGTTAATTACTTGAATTCGTTTCAAGCATCGTGAATCTTTTTTAATTCTTTGAATTCTTTTCAATACACTGCATTTTATTCAATTCGATTTTGGTTAATTCTTTGGATTCTTTTGAATTGTTTAACTTTTTTTATTCGCTTTAATTTTTTAATTTGTGGAATTGTTTTCAATTCAATTATTTTGAATTTGCATCAATTTGACTAAATTAAAATGATTTATTATTAATTTTCAAATTATTCATTTTAAAACTCTTTCAAATCAAGTTTTGTTAATCTTAAACAATTTTTGAATTGATACATTTTTAAGTATCCCTTTATAACAATAATTTTGTTGGTATATAAAAATTGGTTTATATTTTTTAAGCAATTCCAAAAGTGTAAAATAAGGTCTATATTTTCTTTTTTCGTTTTTATTATTGTTTATTGCATTGTAATATGTGCAAAAAATTCTCACCAGTTAAGAGGCCAGAAACTATAGTTCCAATTACAGGAGTCATAGTTTTTGAATGGATTTTGGCGAGGAATTTGAAAATAACACCATCACTTCCCATTGCATAAAGAACTCTTGGAAGAGGAAACATGGCTCCGAGAAGACTGGTAAATAAAGCAAAAACTGCTCCAATGTTTACAATCCACTTGATTGTTATCCAACCTATTTGTTCAAATGCGTATGGAAATGGTGCATTTACATCCTGAAAAAATAAACTTATTTTATTGAAAATTAAATATCCACAAGATGGAAAAAGTTTGTAGAAACTAAGGGTTTTTATCATTTCAGATCAACAATACTTCTGCTAATTAAATGAATCAGTACATTTTCAAGATAAGAAAAATTAAAGATATGAGAATGACAATGATAAGGACCAATTTTTCGAAATTTGGTTTTTAACGATTCAAAGTGATTTAGGACATTATTTACAAATGCATATTATGATAATGTAAAAATAATTTCACCTTTACTTAAAAAATGAATAATATAATAATAAATAATAATAGATAATATTAAAATTATGAGAATGACAACTGAGCTTTTACTTTTTCCACCCTGAAACTTTGTAAATGATGCGTCTACTCTTCTATAATTTCAACAAAAATCTCTATCGTACGCTATAGAAATAATTTTATTTTCTGCACTGTAATTGAATTTTTAATATTGGGAAATAATTTTGTTTTTAACATCTTACTAAAGGTAAGAAAAAAAATTCTGTTATTTTCTACTTTAAAAACATTGATCTGAAGAGAATTTTGAACAAAAAAAGACTGTTTCAGGTGGTTTTTTTAAAATTTCCAAAAATAATTCTGGAAGATCACAAAATTTAAGAAAAAAAATTCCAGTAAGTTTTTGAGATATTAAAAAGTTGTGGAATAATTAAAAAATAAGTTTAAACTTGTAAAGATTTAAACAAATTTTAAAGAAATTTGAACGGTTTCAAGAGAATACTTCAAAATGTTTTTAAGGTTCCTAAGAAAGTTTTAAATGATTTTTTATTTTTTTAAATTAATTTTCAGACAAAATTGAAGTATTTCAATAAATTTTAAAATGATTTGCCAACATTTCGAAAAAGAATTAAGATCATCTTAAAGTCAAATTTTTTAATTTTGCAAGATAACCAGATTTTCGAAAGAAACAATCGCATACATTTCACAAATATTTTAAAATGATAAAAAATTAATTGGAAACTTGTAAGGATTTTAAACATTTGTGTGTGTGTAGATTTCGGAAGATTCCGAAAAAAAGCTTTTTACAAATTTTGAAAGATTTCAATAGAATGCAAAAACTTTTCACTAGCTTCAAAGAAGCTTTATAATTATTTTTTATTTTAAAAATAATTTTGAAAGAATATTTCTAAAAAATTTTAAAAACGAATCCGGAACATTTTAAAACAATTTTTGTAATTATGCCAGAATTTAAAAAATTAGGAAAAATTCTAATATTTCAAAAAAATATTTAGAAGTTTGAAGTAGATTTAAAAACATTTGATACAAAATGTAGATGCTTTAAGATTACGAACAAACAAAAAGTATTTATGTATTTATTGTCTCCATTGTATACTTTTACAAGCTTTTACAATTTTTCTGTGTCCACCTCAGTGACAATACCCAACAATTTACATGAATTCCCCTTTCAATTTT
>NC_046664.1:41771426-41775749 GCF_010883055.1 Belonocnema kinseyi
CCCCCCCCCCTGATACTTCTCTTGATTTCTTTTCGAACTCTCTGGCAAATCGGCAGAGGACAGGGTTCGGTTTCCCCTAAATTTTTCGATGACCAATTCTTCTAACTTCCGATCTCTCTTTCCGTCCTTCCATTTATCAACACCGTCAATCCATTTTTTATCAATTTTTCCATCTAGCCCTTGACAAACCCGCATGTGCGTCAGGTTCTCTTCTACTTCTCCACAAATTCTACACGTATCCTTGTATCCCTTATTCCCCACCTTTCCTACGTTCCCATAACATAACCTTGCTCACTGCTCCTTTTCCTCTGGACTTGTCCCTTTTTCATCCCAATAATTTTCTCTCCCCAAGCTGGTTTTCCATTTTCTGTATCCACTACAGTAATTGAAACTATCTATTTTCATCCAGTCCAACTGTATTTCCTGCTCTATTCTTCTTTCTACTCCCTTAATCATATTATCGTTAATCTCATTGACACGACTCCCTTCGAATACCCAATTCAGCGTCTCTCCATCCCCTACAATTCTGCATGCTTTCTGTAACCCTTTACCCCATGAGGACGGATTCCCATTCTTGATTCCCCTCATTTCTTCCTTTAGACATATTTTTGGCCATCTCTCCTCTCTCATTCCCAAAATTTCTACCATATATTTCGAAGCCCTCATTCTTGCTTCTATCTCTAGATTTAACTTGCCTGACTCCATTCTCCAAATGTACCCAGGAGTTGTCCTATCTATTCCCATTGCCATCTTGACTAACCTTCCCTGCATTTTCTCCAATTCTTCCCTTCTTTCCCACCCCCAAATTTCTACTCCGTATAGCCTCCCCCCCCCCGCCTTAGCTAGTGTATCCAGTATATACAATCTTTTCCCCAGACTATCGAGACCCGCTCTTTTCATCACTCCCCAAGCTACGTTCGTGGGTGTTTGCGCTTTTCCAGCCGTTTTTCTTATATGAGTTTTATAAGCCCCTCCAGTTGAAAACCAGAATCCCAAATATTTGAAGTTATCGACCACTTCTACTTCTTTTACCTTAATTGTCCAATGTTCTCCGTTTCTTTCATTTCCCCCTTCCTAAAAATCATTATTTTAGTCTTCTTTGCATTTATCTCTAGCTTATTTCTTTTTACATATTTTTCCAAGCTTCTAATAATTTCTGCTAAACCTTCTGCTGTGTCTGCCACTAATGCCAAATCATCCGCAAATTTTAACCCAAAAATTGTCTCATTTCCCATCACCGTCCCTCCTATATTTCTTCTTTCCCAATCCTCTTCGATGTCATTCACAAAAATGTTGAATAGGGTTGAACTGAGAGGACACCCTTGTCTAACCCCTATTGTTGTAGAGAAACTCTCTGTTATTCACTGACCAGTTATTACCTCATTAACCGTTTTCGCGTATATCTCCTCTAACATTCGTAACATTCGTCCTCTAATCCCAATTTTCTTCAGTTTTCCGATGAGAATATTTCTGTCTACTGTATCGAAAGCTTTCTGAAAGTCAACGAAAATCCCATACAGTTTTCCTCCTTCTCTCTTAAGTTTATTATTGATTATAGAATTTAGCACGAATACGTGATCTCTCGTTGTCCTTCCTTCCCTGAATCCCGCTTGGCATTCTCTTATTAATCCCTTCTTTTCCAGCCAAGTCCTCAATCTCCTATCCATGATGGTTGTTAATCCTATATCTAATAGAGAAACTCCTCTGTAATTTCCTGTATCTTCTTCTTCCCCTCCCTTATGTATGGGATATATTCTAGCTTTTCCCCACCCATTTCCAACTTTTCCTTCCTTCCAAAACCCATTCAGTATTTCGTGCATCTCTATTAACCAAACTGCCGGTAATCCTTTTATAAACTCTGCCGTCAATCCGTCTTCCTCTGCTGCTTTTCCCCTTTTCAATTTTTTTATTACATTCGCTAATTCCTCCCTGGAGATATCCTCGTTTAATTCCTCCTCACTCTTATCCAACTTCATTCTTTCTCCCTCCTGCGTTCTTGTTGGCTCCCCTCTCCCTCCCACTTGCGGTTTATCCTTCCCCTCTTCGATCTCTTCCTCGCCCCCTCCTAGTAGTTGCTGAAAATGTTTTTTCCATTTCTTCTTCCCAATTTTCCCTCCCTTTCTCTTCCCTCTCCTTCTCGGTCTAAACTCACCTATTGCTTTCCAGAACTGCCCCATATTCCTACTGTCTCTAATTTTTTCCCATTTATTTACCTTTTCTCCTTTTCTTTTCTTGGCAATAAGCTTCTTTAGGTTCTTACGTTCTTTCCGCCATTCCTCTCTTTCTTTAGACCCTTTCCACTTTATAAATTTCTACAAAATCCCCCAAACCCATTTCTTTAACTGTCCTATCTCATCTCCGGCCCTATTCCCTTCCTTTTTTCCCCTACCTGAATTATTGTTCCCAACTCTGTATTTCTTCGTCATTCCTACCATCTCAGATGCTTTCTTAATGTTTCCCTTGAACCTATTCCATCTACTATCCCATACCTCCCCCTCTAGCTCGTTTCTCTCTTCCCATAAACTTATCATTTGTTCTTTAAACTATTCCGCCTTTTCGTCCGCCCATATTAATTTTTCAACAAATTCCGTGTTCTCCCTCCTTTTGTTTTTCCCTTTCCTGTCTCCCCTATAAGATTCCCTTACATCCCCACTCATTTTAAATGTTATTGGTAGATGGTCGGACTCCGTACGTACTATAATCTCCATTTCTTTGACATTACCTTCTCCTTTTGCTTCGGCTTCTATTACATAGTCTATTACCGAACCTCCGTTCTCTCCAACGTGCGTCCATTCCCCCTTTTCATCTTCCCTTACTCTCTCATTTAGTACTCTTAATCATAGTTCTTCACAGAATTTCAAAAGCTTTTTACCCTGACTATTTACCGTACTATCCTCGGACCTCCTCTCTTTACAGTAACTTCTCGCCGGTTCGTTTACATTAAATTCTTCTACTCCTTGTTCAGATCCTATTCTTGCGTTCCAATCCCGTATTATAATATTCCCGTATTCCAATCCCGTATTATAATAAAACCCGCTCCCTTCGATGACGTCTTTTTCTTTGCCTGCCTCTATCCATGTCTCCACTTTCGATCCAATCCTGAATCTGCTTTTCCCTTTCTGTAAAATCATCTTCCACCTTGATCCTGGTTCCCCTCAATTTATGCTTATTAGCCATATTATTCTGTATCAGCATTCTTACTCCTGTGATATCTTCGATGGTGCTGCTGATCTCCTTGTCCAGGAGTTTTCCTCAAGACCTAAAGCCTCTCACTATGACCCAGTTCTTCCTTTTCCTCCTTTCCTTTTCCCAAACCAGCTTCCCATCTCGAAGAAAATCGGGTTTTTGTTTATCCCCGACCCCATCAGTCTTTCTTCTAGATCCACTCTTCTCTTGTCCTCCAAATTCTGAAGTCTTTTCTTTAAATCCTCCAGTTTCGGTTTGATCTTTTTTTCCCACCACCTCGCCATTTTCCTTTCTATCATGGTTTTTAAAAACGACTCCTCAGCTTCACTTAATTTTTCTTCAGTTCTCTTTTTCTCACCGTTCTCCCCCGTATCATTGAATCCACTGCGCTCCTTGTTTTGCGTTTTTCTCACTTCCGTCGGTTGACCCATCTTTTTTGGTACTTGCACTAACTTTTCGCTTGTATTCTTTCCCGAATCCCCGTCACTCCCCTTTTCCCCGTTTTTTTTGTTGGCACTCTGCTTTTTTTCGCTACTGGTGAGCGAACTAACACCTTTCTTTTTTGAAAGGGTCCTGCTCGTTTGGATTTCCCCCTGTCGTTGGTTCTGGCCCCTTTTGCTTTTCTAGGAACTCCTCCATCATCGTTGCACTTTTCATGTTCCCCATCTTAATTTCCAATTGTTTTTTCGGTCGCCCCCTTGACTTATTTTTATCCCCTAGATGCGCTTCTTTTTCCTCTTGATCGGGTCGTGCATTTTCATTTTCCTGTTCCCACGGCTCTACATCGCCGTTGTTCTTGTTGGCTGCTATTACTCCTGATGTAACATTTTGCGGTTCTGCCATATTCGATTCAAAAATTTCCCGCGGGACAACTTCCATTTCGTGTTACGCGGACTGCACTCTGCTGTCCCCTTCTGGGCCCCCCACCCCGGCACTTGCTATTTGTCCAAGACAATTTGCTACCTAACCTCTACAACACACTGGATGCCCGAATACTTCCGAAGACTTTCCAAGCTTTTCACTGCGTTCCCATTTGAGATACTAGGCAGTCTGATAAGTACCTGAAAATTCTAAGAGATGGCATTAGTATTCACTAATGTGAACCATTTTCGTCGAGCTTGATCCTTCAAATGACGC
>NC_046664.1:41775849-41791978 GCF_010883055.1 Belonocnema kinseyi
TCGGAAAGGTTATGGCCTCCGTATTTTGGGATGCACATGGCATAATATTCGTGGACTATCTTGAAAAAGGTAAAACCATAACCGGAGTATACTATTCATCATAATTGGACCGATTGAAAATCGAAATCGCCGAAAAACGACCGCTTTATCGTCACGACAATGCGCCTGTTGATTCATGCTTAGTTGCACAAGCAAAATTGCATGAAATCGGCTTCGAATTGGTTCCTCAGCCACCGTATTTACCAGACCTGGCGCCCAGCGACTATTACTTGTTCCCTAACCTGAAGAGATGGCTCACCGGTAAGCGTTTTTACTCAAATGAGGAGCTCATAGCTGAAACTGAGGCGTATTTTGGAGACCTTCCGATTGAGTACTTTTCGGACGATATCAAAAAGTTAGAAAATCGTTGGACTCGCTGTATCGACCTAAAAGGAGAGTATGTTGAAAAATAAAACCGACTTTGGCCAAAAAACGTCTCCGTGTTTCATTTTTCAGGGACTTATCAGACTGTCTAGTAACACTAACGAGTACACTTTCCCTCACTTCCTAACAGTAATTTCGGTGACTGGTCCTGCCCGATTCCAAATTGCTGTTTTTTGCTTAAATTTCACTCCGCTTGTCCCGACACGTGCTCTCCGATACCCGCCCAAATCGGAAGTCGAACAAACCAAAAGTTTTTATTAAGAATTTTGAAATGTTTGAACATATTAAGAAAATTTTTTTAAGTTTCCTGGGAAAATTTCAAATAATCTTTTATTTAGCAAAATGAATTTTAAGAACAAATTGATAAAGATTTTTAAACATTTTGAATGATTTCCTAACATTTAAAAAGAGAGTGTAGACAATTTTTAAAGCAAAATTTTTCAATTTTACAAGATTACTAACTTTACAAAAAAATTGGAGTAAGAGATAAAAAATTTCTTTAAATTCCTGGGAATAATTGTTATGGTTTTTTATTTTAAGAAATAAACTAATTTTCAGAGAGTATTTAAAAGGATTTTAAAAAGTTTTAAAAGGATTTTAAAAAGTTTTAAAAACGGGCAAAAAAGAAATTAGATAATTTAAAGGCCTTTTTTGTAATTTTGCATATTTTTTTAAGTTTTAGTTTTGGAGACATTTAAAATATTTTAATACTAAATATTCTTTAAACTATTTTAATTTTTTTGTTTAAATTTATTCAAAAATGTGTAAAATAAAACTTTTAATAAATAACTCGGTATTTAAAATTTGTTATTAAACATTATTTTCCCCTTCAAATCGAAAAACTACACGCGCACGTAAAGTGCAATTGATGTTGCTAGTTTTAAAAATTCCTAAATTCCAGTTTGAATATTTTTTCAAAATTTAAGGTAAATAAGGACCTTTTTATTTTCCCTCTGGCGCAAATACAAAAACTTTTTTCCTAAAGTTTTTACATATTCAATGTAGAGTTCTTGGGGGACGCACATAATTTTATCAACATTTTATATTTGAAAACCTACCACAGAAAACTTTTTTTGTTAAACCTGTAGAATTTTATTTTTGGTCCTTACTTAGTAGGGTAGGCTGACAAAACTCAAAATGCTTAGATTAATTGATAATAGCACTGACCATTTTCTTTGTGGCATTACGAAAAATTAAAAAAAATTTAATTAATCAACTTTGGACTAGTCCATTCAGATTTTATGTTGTCTAAATTTTTGCCTATGAAAAAAACGATTAAAATTTTTTTGTAAAGTTTATGGAAGTAAACAACGTTAGGCGAAAAAAAAATTTCTTCGTCAAAATATAATAATTAGAAAAATGACAAAAAATGTGCTTTTGATAATTCGCGCCTGAAGTCGCCAAAAAAATTGTTTATTAATTTTTTTATTTTCTGATGATCTTTTTAATAAACTGAAGACACGCGAAAACATTTTTAAATCTCAAAGGAACGACTGAAAAATCCGAAAAATAAAATTCCTGACACTAATAAATTCCCGAGAAATTATAATATAATATAAAATAAACAAATAAATTATATAAAATATTTGAACTAGAAACTTCCCGAATTTAAACATTAAAATTTTTATAAATATCTATTACTAATTTATGAAAAATACAATAATCAAATTTTATCATCAAATTTGATTATTTTCTCTCTAATAAATGAATAATATTTATAAACAAATTTTAATTGTTTAAATTCGGAAATTTTCTGTAGGGAATTTTATTATTCGGGAATTTTCCAATTGGGGAATTTTTCAGTGGTGGGAATTTGATTTGATGGGATTTTTATTCATCCCGTTTTAAATAAAAAAATTTTATTGATCCTTAAACATAAGCCATTTTTACTCAAAAAAACAACTAAAATATTCGATCAGATTACATCAGTAATCAACAAAATCGTCATAATAATTAATTATTTACATAATTCTCGACTAATGTATTTAACTGTAATATTTATCAATGCATTTAATTCACTAATTATAATTGATCACAGTCATATGACAATGTTCTGTTAAATGGCTCATGTTGCAGGTTCCTAAAGAAATATAAAAAAATGTTTTATTTGAAACTAAAGCATATGTGCGTGTTTCTATAGTTTATTAAACTTTACCAAAAAGAAAAAATTGACATTTTTGTTCCATACACAATAATTTAAAACAATTTTCAATTAGAAATTTTTTGATTTAATTTCCCAACGGTAGGAAAATTTTTAAAATAAAAAAAAAATGTGCCTGATTACCAATGAATACAATAATTTTTAGGTTCTTTAATCCTCTCTATTATTTAGTCTTTAATTATAATGAAAATTTTTTTCACCTGATCATAATAAGGCCACATCATAGTGAGAACCGTCGAAATGCTAAAGTAGGCAGTAAATATTATCGAAAGAGATAAAATAATGGCTAGAGGAATGTTTCTTTGTGGATTTTTGGCCTCTTCGCCAGTAGTTGCGACCCCGTCAAAACCTACAAATCCATAAAAACACTTTGCTGCACCAACCATGACTCCACTGATTCCGAAAGGCATAAATCCACCGTTTCCTCCATGTTTTACATCTGGTGGAATATCTTTTACATCGATTAACCAATTCGAAATATCGGCTAGAAAAAAATACAAGGAAAAATTAAAAATAGGATTTTTATTATTATTATATATTAATTATATATATTATTATTATTTAAGACAAGACGAGAATCGAGATGAGGGTTAAAGAAGGGGTGGAAAGGAGGAGAACGAAAAGAGAGGGGGAGACTTGAACGACTTAATAGGCTGCGAAACCCTTTCTTGTAGACACATATCGCCTAACTTTGAATAACTTTTGGGTCGGAAATTCAACTATTTAATTGAAAAATCGACTATTTAGTTTCAAAATCCATATATTTGGTTGTAAACTACTACTATTTTGTAAAAAGTCATATTTTCTAGTTAAAAATTCAACTGCTTGGTTGAAATTTTGTCTGTTTGGGTTAAAAGGTAAACTAGAATCTTTCTCGGTTGAAAATTCGTGTTTTTTGTTTCAAAATTCATCGTTTTGCTTGAAAGTTGAACTATTTGATCGAAAATTCTTTCCTTTCTGGTTGAGAATTACTTTCTTTGACTAAAAATTTAACTAATATAGTTAAAGATTCATCACTTCAGTTGAAAATACATCTGTTTAATAAAAAATACATTTTTTGTTGAAATTACGTATTTTTTTATTGAATTCAACTGTCTTTTATATAAAATTAAAATCTTTTTTGTTTAAATAGCAACTATAAAATTTTTCGTCGATAATTCATCTTTTTTGTTGGTAAGTTAATAGCTTGGATACAATTTTAAACTTTATTAAGAACTAATTTTTCTGTTTCAAGATTCTTTTTTGTTGAAAATTAAACTATTTGTTGAAAAATTTTAAATTTAGTTAAAAATTCATATGTATCTTAGGTAGAACATTGCTTTTTTATGAAAATTAATTTTCCTACCTGAAAATTTAAATATTCCAGTTAGGGATTAATAATTTTAGTTGAAAATTCATCTTTTTCATTTCGTAATTTCGGTAACTGTTTTTTCTTTAAAATAAATTTTTTTTCGTTGTAATTTCAAATATTACATTTTTTGTTTAAAATTCATATTTTGATTGAAGAGTCAGAAGTTGGCTTGAACTATTTTTGAATAGAATATTTTTTGGTTGGTAATTCAACGATTTAATTTTAAATTCAAAAATACTTCGTTAAAAGTTAAACTACTTTTTTAAGAATTCAGTTTTTTTCGATTGAAGATTCAAATTTTTAGTTAAAAATTCATATCTTTGGTTGGAACCTCCCTTTTTTTGGCAAAAATTAACTTTTTGACTGAAAATTTAATTATTCCATTTTTGGGTTTAAACTTATTCTTTAAAATTCATGTACTTTGTTAAAAATCTATTTTTTGGTACAAAATTAAAGTTCTTGGTTGTAAATTCATCTTTGAAAGTTGAAAATGCAACTATTTGATTGACAATTCCACTATTTTGTTGAAAATAGAATTATTTTGTTACAAAATTAACTTTTTGAGTTGGAAATTCAACTTTATTCTAAAAAAAACCGTTTTTTTAGCTTGAAAATTAATCATTTTTAGTTTAGCATATTTAAGATTTGCTAGTTTAAAAGTTATCTTTTTTTAAACATTCGACTTTTTAGCTTGAAAACTCAACTGTTTTATTGAAGACCTATTTCTTTTGGTATAAAATTAATTTTTCTTGGTTGAAAATTAAATTATTTTGTTGTAAATGCAATCTTAGGAAATGAAAGCGTTTCACATTAAATTCAAAATGATCTCTACATGAATTTTATTTAAAAGATTTCGTTGCCCCATTTTCCCCCTATTTGCGTGAAAAATTACCCTATTTCCTTTGCTTTGAGAGTATTTTGGTATGTGAATTCTATAAATTGTAATTGAATCTGTAAAACTAATATATTTAAAAACAACAGTTTTAGTTCGTTGCTCCCAGTATTTCTACTGCAAGATCATGAATCATAAAAAATCAAGGACAGTTTTTCTATCGTATTTCTTACTTCCATATAGAAATAGAATGGAAATGAATTTGATTTACAAATAGACGAGTGAGTTTTTAGTTCTTTTACCTTTGATCGATCCAGCCACAATAATTACGAGAATAGTTATCATATTAACGGTGGTAAATATGTTGTTCAATATCGAAGATTCTTTAGCGCCAATACTTAGTAAAACAATTAGCAACATAACAACGGTAAATGCAAAAAAATCGGGATATTCGGAGAGGAAAGATATATTTATGGGCATTGAAGATCTGAGAGCATTTCCCATTGCATTTCCTGTCAGTGCGTCTAAGTAACTACTGAGGCCTCTTGCCACACTCGCGGTTCCTGAAATTCAAATTGTTTTTTTAATTTACTAAAATAATTTTAATCAGATAGCCCTCACAGCAATAGAATATATCGAGATATCCAGGATATCTATGGGACGTTTATGGGATGTTAAAATGTCTCTAATAGGATATATAAAAAATGTAATATCCTACTTGGGACATTTGAATATGCCTGCAACGTCCAACAGATTTCTAGGATATTCCCATTTCCGCTTTGCCGAATATCCGGCCGATTTTTCCTGGGATATCCCTGGGTGGTGAATGAAATTGAATGTAATATTCCAGGTATATCCCCAGGATATCCAGGGACATTTCGGGAATATTCAAATGTCCCAAGTAGAATGTATAAAAAAATATAATATTCTACTTGGGACATTTGTATATCCCAGAAACGTCCTAAAGATGTCCTGAATATCCTTTCGATATCCCGATTTTCACGTTATGTAATATTCGAATGGTTATTCCTGGAAATCTCTGGGCGATAAATGGAATTGAATGGAATACCCCCAGGTTATCCAGGATATCTAGGGGACGTTTCGGGGATATTCAAATATCTCAAGTAGGATATATAAAAAATTCAATATCCTATTTGGAACATTTGAATATCCCAAAAACAGATTAAATGAGATACCGCAAAGATATCCTCAGGATATTCAAAATATTCCATTTTGTGTCTTACGGAATATCCGGGATATCCTAATTGTCCAGAGTATCCCAGGAATATTTCCAGGATATCCAGGATATCTATGGGACGTTTCTTTGAATTTCAAATGTCCCAACTAGGATATTAAATTTTTCTATGTCCTACTTGGGACATATTAATATCCTCGAAACGTCCCGTATGCATCCTGGATATCCTGGGAATATCCCTGGGATAAACCATTTTTCCCCTTGTGGGATATCCCTGGATGATAAATGGAATTAAATGGAATATCCCCAGAATATATATGGGACGTTTCTGAGAAATTCAAATGTCCCAAGTAGGATATTACATTTTTGTATATTCTACTCGAGACATTTTAATATCACAGAAACGTCCCATACATATCCTGGATATCCTGGAGACATCCCTGGGATATCATGTTGCTGTGAGAAAGGCATCAATGAAAAAAATCGGTTTTGTAACAATTGAAATTTCCTAATTTCTAAATAGTACCATTTTTTAGTAAGGGGCCGTTCAAAATCTATGCCACACTGCCGGAGGAGGGTGAGATGGTTTTGTGACATTTTGGGATATTAGGGGAAGAGGCGTACACAAAATGTGACAGCACACATGGAAAATATCAATTTTAAGAACATTTTTTTTATCTGCTTGGGTACATTAAAATTATTGGTTTTTTGTTTACAAATAGAGTTTAAACGTTCAAAGTTGAATAAAAGGTTTATAATGCTTAAAATCTAATAATTATTTTTGATTGAAAAGTCTACTATTGTATTTTTGGTTCGGAATTTTTGGCTTTTTTAGTTCTACTAATTGCATGAAAATTTATTAATTGTTTGAAAATTAAAACACTTTGTTAAAAATTCATCTTTTGAAGATTTCGTAAGCCTCGGGCAGAATGCCTTATAGTTTCAGTCGGGTCTCCTTGTACTCTTTTTACGAGACTCGAGGCGTGATTCAAGATGAGATTCGTTGTAAGTTAATTACTTTACATTGAAAAATCTACCATTATATTTTTGGTTCAGAACTAATCTCTTTTTGTTAAGCATTCCAATATTTAGTTGAAAATTCGTTGTTGTTTTTTGTTCGAAACTGATTTTTTTTACTTAAAAGTTTACCTATTTAATTTTTTGCTTGATAGTTGATCGTTCTTAGATTAAAATTCAAGTACTAAAATTTTCATTAAGAATCAATATTTTTGGTTGAAAATTCAACTAATTTGTAGGAAATTCATCCTTTTTTGGTTCGAAATAAATGTTACTATTACATTATTCATTGAAAATTTATTTTTAAATCATTTTTTTTCCCGAAGATTGATCATTATTAGTTTTAAATATAATATGAAATTTTTGGTACAAATTTTTGTTGTCTTGACTGAAAAATCTACCCTAGTTGAAAATTCGTCTTTTTGTTAGAATTCAATGACTATAAAAATATTTTTCGGTTGAAATATCAAATATTTCATTTTTTGTTGAGAATTAACATTTTGATGAAGTTCGACTGTTTCTGAATTAAAATCTTTTGTTTTTTCAAAGAGTATCAACTACCATATTTTAAATTGAGAATTGATCACTTTTTCATGTACCTATTTACCTGTTTACCTATTTACCTATTCTGTTTTTTGTTTAAAATTTTATCATTTTTACTTGAAAATTAAACTAATATCATTTTCATTGAGAAACCATATTTTGATTAAGTTAAACTGTTTCTGATTTAAAATATCAATCTTTTCTTGGTTAAAATCTCAACTATATACTTCGTTGAAAGTAGAACTTCTTTGTTAAAATTTGTTGTTCTTGAAGATTCATAATTTTAGTTAAAGATTCAACTATTTTGTTGTCAATTTTATTATTTTGTTAAAAATTTAACTGCTATGTAAAAAATTTAATTGTTTTGTTGATATATTTTCCTGTTTTGTTGGAAATTCCACTACGTATTTGGTTCAAAGTTGAACTACTTTGTCAAATATGCATTCTGTTTGTTGAAATTTAAAGGGTTCGTATTTATGACGTCCCCATGTGCGGTTCAAGATTTATGTGATGATCTGTGACGAAGTGGCGTAGTTTTTGAACGGCCTCTGAGAAGAATTGAAACTTTTGATCAAAAGAATTTATCTGTAATTTACATTTAAATACCTACCTATCACATATTCTAAAATTAAATTCCAGCCAATAACGAAGGCTATGAACTCTCCCACAGTCACGTAACTGTAGACGTAGGCTGAACCTGCTTTTGGAACTCTGGCGGCAAATTCTGCATAACAAATTCCTGAAAGAAAATAGAGGAAATTAAAAAAAAAAAACAAGATTTTTATGTAAAAAAAAATATTTTTATGTAAAAATTTGAAAAGTTTTGATATATTTTTTATAATGTTTTTTTTAAATGTATACTTAAGCATGAATTTAATTCAAATTCAATTTTAAAAAATTTGAATACCTTAAAAATTATAAATTGTTCTATTTTTAATTATTATTTACAATTATTCATATAATAATTTTCTCCCAATTTGTTTTTCTTCTCTTTTTGAATTTCTATGATTTCAAATATAGATTTATGTTATTTTTTTTTTTTAAATTATGCTTCATTTGCTATTAAATGTTATAAACATCAAGTTCTTATTAATAGCCTATAAACTTCTTATAAATTTCGCTTTTATATTTTAGAATTGCTGTTCAATTAATGTGCAGAATTCCTAAAAATAAAACCAAGAATTCAACGAGCAAATTTGCCATTTGGAATTCTGAACTTTAATTTGATTATTAGACGTTAAATAGAATTTTTAATCTGATTTTAGCCCATTTAAATTTCTTTAATTTTAATTTTGCTGTTAAATTTTCTTGCTTTTCAAGTTTTTGTTTATAACTGATAAGAAAACTTTTTAAATCCGGGATGCTATCAATTTTTTTAATTAGATCGGTTTTAAATTAGAATTAGGTTCTATTTCGACTTTTTCAAATTCGAAATAAATATTTGTCAGATTTAATTTCTATACAAACTGCAATTATTTCTTCTTAATTTAGAAACAATAAATTCATTCCAATTTTTATACTGCTATTTTAGAGTTTTTAAAAATAAATTTTTGTTAAAAATATAACTTAAATTTCTTCAAGCTCAATTCAATTTATACTAGCCTTTGAATGAGAATTTCATCAAACCTTGGGAGCCTTTCCAAATTTATTCATAACAAATGTTTACTTTGCCAAAAATTTTCTTCATTTCCTGGAAATACTCATAAACCTGCATCATAACATTTCATTCAAATTACAGCCTCAAAATAATTTTCTTTCAAATTATAATTTAAATGTGAATTTTTACAATATTTTGATTATTTTAACAACAAAAATTTATTTCAAATATAACAATGTTTTTAAATATAGTAGTATAATGTTTGAAAATTGTATAGTAATTACCTTTTTAAACTGAAATGTGGTATTAGAATTCCAAAATCGAAGACGTGGATAAAAATCGTTAAATTGGGAGTCTGGATCAAAGGACCGGTTATACATTTTTGGCGTCTAGATTTGGACGCGCTAGAAAGGAAAATTCGGAATTCATCTCGGTTGATTCGAAATTCTACTGTTTGGGTGAAAAATTTGTTCAGCCAACATTTGTTTCCTATCCGATATTTTCGCAAGGGATTGTTCTTCTTTTCAGTGACCTTCGGGTTTCATTGGTAATAGAATGTTTTTCGCCCATTGCTTATTCTCTTGGAGTTTTTCCTCTGTTTTTTACTTTTAGGCGCTACCTTTTTCGTTGGAATGGTGACTCAGATAGTATTGGGATCTTTTTTTCTGGCTGTTCAGTACCAACCAAGGTGCAGGTTAGTGTATTCATTCCGATTGACCAAACAATTTAAAATCAAGTGTACTTTTCTAGATAATTCAAGTATTTTGGTTCTTAAATTTAAAGTCAGTTTTTCTTTCGCTTTCGGTTATTTGTTAAGTGATTTTCCCGACTCGATTATCTTCTGGTGCTGTGGGAAGTGAGGAGTCGAATTATGTATTACTTCCGGTAATGTCGGAATCGATTGTTTGGAAGGGCACGATCATGGTCGTAGCTTCCGGAGGCTCTATCTGTGTTAATTTCAAAAAATAACCAAAACATTCTTTTGGGTGCAAAGGGATTCCTTGTTGATATTTGTGTTGAATAGTCTCGGGGACTCATATCTCTGATTAAATTGATTAGGTGTTTAACAGTATTATTAATAACGAGGATAAATTGTCATCTATTCTATTTGATCGATTTTAATCCGGACAGACGTGATTCGCCAGTCCGTCATTAATTCAGTAATATCTTTTGATCCGTCGAACAGGATTTCGGGTCAGCATGGGGAGCATGAACTTCGGCATGACGAAGTCTTACTGACCGTGTGATTGTTCTCAATATTGCAAACGTTTCAAGATAGACTCTCCGGAATGACAACCATACTGCTGATGAATTGTTTGCAACACTTCGAACGCCTTGAGATAGGTTCTCAGGCAAAGCAAATTTACTTACTGACCGTGTGATGGGTTGCAACATTGCAAACGCTTCGAGATGGGATTTCAGACATGCTAGACATATTTATTGTGAATTGTTTGCAACATTGCAAGCGCCGTGAGACAGGCTCTCAGGCATGACTAACTTATTTAAAATTACAGATTATATGTTTTTTTCTTTTTGTTTCGTTATTTCATTTTGCTCAAATCTTAATCAGAGTTTAAAAATCTAACTTCGGATTTGTTTTTCCGGGTCTCCGCATTACATGGAAGGATCTTCTTTCGATGACTCTCTTCGATGGCTTCTCATTTTCTGTTGTTCGATGTTCGCAAGACGAAATTCTTTACCGGAGGTCTATTTTGTCATGAATGTGAGCGAGCTTTCATGGACGGACATCAAATCAGCAACACGGCAACATAGAATATATATAGAATCGCAGATAGCATAACAGTTTGCAGTAAGCTTGCCTAAATCATGCCACGCAAGTTTCGGAAGCTTGCATCGCAAGGTTCAGGCAAGCTTCCCAAAAATAATAAAATTTCCGGCATGTGGCAATATTGCGAAGCAAGATTGAGGTAACGTTGCCTCCCAATCTTTAACTTGATTCATTGCGCAATATTTTTTCATGGAACCTAGGGATGCTTGATTTATGGCACTAAAAAAATTTTGTAATTAAAGTTTCCCATGAACCTTGTTCCAATGTTCTCTTAATGTTGCAGGCAAGCTTGCAGGAAGGTTTTCATGGAAATGTTCCCTCAATCTTGCTTTGAAATATTGCCTCATGGCGAACATTTTCTTATTTGCGGTAAGCTTGCCTGAACCTTGCATCGCAAGGTTTAGGCAAGCTTACCGTATACTGTTGTGCTAGCTGGGATAGAATAAAATAAAAGAAGTAGAATGAAATAGAATATAAATCCACGGTTTTGGAGATGCCAGCAAACATGTCGTTACTGCCGTAGTTTACGTCCGAGGGCATTCCTTACAGGCACCTACGCTGATTCGGATTCACGAAGCTTTTTCGATTGGATTCAAACAGATAAATCTTCATGTTGATGGATTTATGTCGCCAATGGCATTTCGGAGATCCAGCGAACCCTCTCCAACATTTATTGGCGTTATGTCCTCAGAAAGGAAAATACAGCTGATAGCGCCACTCCAGGAATCGATGATCGAGCTTTATCTCAGCAGAGTCTGTGGTGGATTGGCTCCGAATCATTGTCATGATGAAGCCTCCCCAACTGACATACCCCAAGCAAATTATAAGGAATTCGAGCAGTAATTTCTTTTCATTGACTCGACTTCATTTCGTTCAGTGAACTAGGCGAGCGGGATGTTAATGATCTGTTTGATGTTATTGTTCTTCTTTTGAATGACCTTCAGTTTTCGTTGGCAATAGAATAGTTTCCGCCCAATGCTTATTCTTCTTAAAGGTTTCCCTTTGTTTTTGAGTTTCGGGCGCCACCTTTTTCCACGGAGTGGGGACTCAGGTAGTACCGTGATCTTTCTATATTGAGCAGGCTCGGTTTTTTTCTGGCTGTTCAGTACTAAACAATTAAAAATCAAATCTGCTTTTCTATACAATTCAAGTATTTAAGTTCTTAAATTTAAATTAAGTGTTTCTTTCGATTTCGGTTCTTTGTTAAGTGATTTTTCTGGCTCGATTATCTCTTGGTGTTGTGGGAAATGTCGAGTCTGATGACGTTTTATTCCGATAGCGTCGGGATCTATCGTTAGGTGAACGATCTTGGTTGTAGCTTTCGGACGCTAGTAGCGACTCTTTGACTCTGTAGGAGAGCCATAGGGAAAAGCTGGGACTTGAAACCGGACAATTACGTGGATCTACACAGCGATCCTGCGACCCAGAATAAACTATATGGCGGTGGTCTGGTGGAGCAGGGTCAAACTGTCTACTGTGAAGGCTCGACTGGAAAGGAACTAATTCTGAGAGGCATCACTGGTGCCTCGAAGTCGACGTCAACGATGACTCTGAGGGCACTAATAGGTACGGAGCCTCTACTACGACAGTAGTGCGGATACCAATCAATATCGCGAGCAGGCCGACACTGAGCATGCTCAGGGACAAAATATCCACTCGACGCTATATCTTCGACAAGAAGTACCGAGTTAGCCTATCCACGAAAGAGGAATGGGTTAACGGTGAGGCGCACCTGCCGAGTGATGGAGACAACTGGTTTATAGATGGCTTCAAGAACAAGTTGAACGCTGGAGCCGGTGTATATCGTAAAAAGAATGAAATGGGCTTCACAATTGCGATGGTGTCCTAACCCACAGTCCTAAAATCTGAGATTATGGCCATGCCTCAGTGCGCCTATAAGGCAAAGGATGATGACAATAAAATAAACATTCACATCTGCTCAGACAGCAGGGCTGTTAGAATGGCCCTGAATGGAACAACGACCACATCGTCACTAATATGAGAGTGCTTTGAGGCACTGAATAAGCTAGAGACAGAAAACCGAGTCACTGACGATATTAAAAGTTGGTTTCCCAGATACCAAAATGTTCGCATACAGCCCGCATGGCGCGGGTGCGATGTGCAGATCAATCCACACGTCGCACAGTGGTCTGGAATAGGAATTTACTGTTCATAATCGCGTACAGGTCGTATATCTTAACCGATTTAAAAGTTTTTTTTTAGAAATGCTCAGCAATTAATTTTTAAGAGAATTGTGGTTTGCTTTTTTTAAAATTTTTTCACAGAGCAACAATATATAAACAAATATAGTGATAAAATTGACCATTTTTGATTTATGAATTTTTATCTCAAGAAAAAAATACAGATAGAAACTCACTATCAGCCGGAATTATTGCACATGCATTCATAGAGCGTAATTAATTTCAATAATATTTAACTTAATTATTATAAACAATTTCTATAAACAAATTCTTTATAAACGAGTTTTTCTCATAGCCGAATTGATTTTTCTGAACAAAAGTGATTCACAATTATCTTTAAAGCCATTCATATACTTTAACCTTGATCAAATATAAACAGTATAGATTATATATAACAATTTAGTTAAACAAGTCTCCTAATCGGCTGTTTCTCGTAGAAAAAAATATATTTTTTTCAATCATTATTAGAGTGACATTTATTGCGGTGATTTACCAACGAAAGTAAATAAAGAATAATTTATATGCTTGTTATAAACAATTTTTTTAACAAAACTATGATTTATTTTTTTTACATGCAAAAAGGACGATTTTCCACTGAAATTATGCGACAATAAACTAACAGTGATTCCAAAATTTGATATGGGACATTAAATAATAATTTGCGTAATTGTTAATAACAATTTCTGTAGCAAACTGTCCATAGCAATAAAGCTGTACTTGCGTTTTCAGAAGTCACCTATCTTTCATTTTTTTATGCAACTTCCTGAAAAATAAATGAGGAACAAGTGAAAATAAGGTGCAATAACGCTGTACTTGCGTATTCAGAAGTCACTTATCTTTCATTTGTTTTGTACGTAACTTCATGAAAAACAAATGTAGAACAAGTGACTCTCAACTAAAAAGTACAGTTCCAGGTTCACCGCTAGGTGGGTATCTCTCGCACGCGTTCTCGCAAGACAAGTCATAATTTTCGTTTATATAACTGAGAGAGGCTGCGTTGAAATTATCTTTATATGATTTGCCTTTGGCATCATTTTAAACATTTTAAAATATCTTCTGCAGGTTTGTACATTTCAATTGTTTGTATTATTATTTCTAATAAAAAATGGATACTCTCAAGGTAGGTAAGAAGGTCCTTTGTGATTTTCTTATTGCCCATGAGAGTACTGACGTGCAAGTTTTGTTAAGTTTTATGCAAACTAAGTACAATCTTGATCCTGGGCATCTAGAAATAGTAGCTAATCATTTGAATTTGTATTTTTTACCTATATTTCAGAAAAAAATGGAAATAATGTTTAAATATAAAAAGTCAGTTTGAAAAGAGGTTCAAAAAGTGGTTAAAAACTGACTTCGTTGTTACTTTTTCTGGGATAAAATCAAAAGGAGGAAGAAAAATTTCGGATATAAAAAATTCGAAGATGCTTCTGCTGCGACAAAGAGACGAAAATTAATGTCCATTGAAGAGAGTTTTACGGCTGCTGAGATACAGGATGCATTTCTGCGAAGTTTACGAAAGAGTGGAAGGAAAAAATTGCAAATGCTGTGTTCGTTCTTTTGAATTCTGACGATAATGAAAATTTAAACATTTCAGGTAAATCTGACTTTGAATCATATGTGCCATACTCTTCAGAAGAAGCTTTAGCTTTAATGCAACAGGTCAGACTAGCGAAGTATCAATATAATACTATTCACTTACAGGCCAAAGAAAGAAAGGCTGACATTTATCCTTCATATGTGAATGTATTAGAGATTAAAAAAGATGGTTATCCTTAAATTATTCGAATATCGGAAGAAGGAGCCATAGTTGAGATTCAGCCTCTTATTGATAACACTATTCAACGTCTTTTTAAAGATCCGAATTTATGCCTTCCGATTTCAGAGAATAGATTAAAGATCACTTATTTGGACTTTGAAATTAAATATGGCATCGATGGACTTTCAACTGATGCAAAATACAATCAGAAGTTTAATAACAACGAATTGACCGATGACTCTTTTTTCACAGCATCAATAGTGCCAATATGGTTGAGGGTAAAGCACACGGGAGAAACAGTTTGGATGAATCCACATAGTTCCTTGCCAAAACGTTGTATACCTATCATGATCAAATATGCAAAGGAAACAAAGGAATTAAGGAAAATCAAAAATATTAAGACACAAGTTCAGAAGCTTAGACCCACAACAATTACTACGACTAATGGTGTGTATATAGTGACAACAAAAATGAAGCTAACTATTTTGGATGGAAAAGTTTGTACAGCTCTCACTGATACTCCATCATCTTCTACTTGCTACATTTGCAAAGCGATACCATCACAAATTAATGATCTAGAGCGTGTAAAGCAGAAGAAAGAAATTGTATCCAGCTTAGAATTTGGTCTTTCTACTTTGCATGCCTGGATTAGGTTCATGAAGTATATACTACATATTGCTTATCGGTTACAAATCTGCAAATGGAGCATATGCAAGAAAGAAGATAAAGAAACGATGACAGAATCTAAGGAAAGAATTTGCAACCAATTTCAAAAGAAGATGGGGTTAATAATTGCTCAACCAAGTCAAGGATCTGGCAACTCTAATTGTGGTAATACGGCTCGTAGGTTTTTTTCGAATGTTGATCAAGTGTCAGAAATAACTGGAGTAAATAAAGAACTCATTAAAATGTTTAGAAACATACTACAAATGTTAGTTAGTAGCAGAACAATTCCTCCTCTCTTTTTCAACGAGTATGCTTTTAGGACAGCAAAACTGTATGTGAGCTTATATCCATGGTACTACATGCCTTCATCAGTTCATAAAATACTGTCACATGGGGAAAAAGTTATGGAGAATTTTATGCTGCCAATTGGCATGTATTTCGAAGAAGCTTCTGAAGCCAGGAACAAGGATATCAAGTACATTCGACAGTTTAACACACAAAAAATCTCTCGATTGCATACTATGCACGACCTAATTCACAAACTCCTTGAGTCCTCAGATCTTTTCATTGCATCCTTGAAGCCTGAATGGGAAAAAGTTGA
>NC_046664.1:41792078-41793682 GCF_010883055.1 Belonocnema kinseyi
TATGCCAATTAGCACAAATGGTAAGTTCCGACAGTGCCTACAAGTGTGCCTACTGGCCGCTAAATGGCAATACCGGTTTCATATGTATACACCTGGTACTACAGGCACAATTTTTCAGGTTGATTTCAAACCGCTTCAATGGAAGCGTAAACAAAATCCCGCAATACAACCGCGATCGGCTGCTGCACGAACTGGCACGAACTATGAGACCCCACCCCATTCCCCAACGTACTCAGAGGACTTGCAGCAAAGATGCTTAAAGTAACCCGCGCATCTGAGAAACCATGCGCACGCACAACTGACTTGCGCGCGCGATTTTTGAAACGGCAGTTTTAGAGTACGCTATAGAAGATATGTTTAAATAAAATTTCTTTATAGATAATATAAAAGAATGAAAAATAATTATAGCTTGAAATTTTGACTTCTTCATATTGCATAAAAATAAATTGAATAAGTTATATAATCTTTAAAAGAAAACTTTTAAGCATTTAGGTATCTTATATTGTAATCATATGTGGCACGTTCTGATAAAAAGGACTTTCTCGTGTAATGGGGTTTTCTATTTCTTGTATGGAATTTTTAAAGTTTTTTACATATTTTGAAACAAATTTAAATATATTGATCATACTGATTTCTATGTACAAGAATATATTTTAACGTGATAAGTAACGTTGAAGTGTTACTTTCCTCTTGCAGTATTATAACAAAGGAGATAAATGGAAGTTACAGCTTTTCTTTAATCCGTACGTTACTCCGACATCTTATCGCGATGACGGTTACATGCTATGTGGCACATCTCGTACACCGCTTGTGGGCACGGTGGGAATTTACGTACGATTTGCAAGTCGTGCGGGCACTGTGTGGGTACACCCGCAGACATATCGCGCTCTCACGCCGTGCGACATGCGTGCTGCATCACGCAATGTTATCTGGGGGCTCAAAGCTAAACTCTCATCGAACGAAGGAATTACTCAAGCTCGGGAGGAATGAAGCCAAGGACCTAACAGAAATGTATATAGAACACGGAAAACCCCGGTATCACAGACATAAGACAGGGCTTGAAGAAAGTCTCTTTTGTCGTTTGTGCGGAAAGGATAATGAGACTTCTACTCTTTCCCTCTGTCACTGCCCTGTGATTGTGAAGGAATGTCTAACAATCACAGACAGTTACTGCATTAATAAGTCTGAAATATCAGCCAATAGCATTACTACGATCCTCTCCCTAAGGAGAGGACTTTGGGGCCGCGCTTAAGGCTCAAGGGCCAAGCATCAGGGGCCTTTACGGTCTCAACCCAGAATAATCAAATAATCAAAATAATACACCTCTGCTAATTTTCCAAAGCAGCCTAAACATTTTTTTGGTCACAAAGGGATTCCTTGTTGATATCCTTGTTTGATGTCCTTGTTTGATGTTCTTGTTTGATGTTCTTGTTTGATGTCCTTGTTTGATGTCCTTGTTTGATAGGTTCGGGAACTCATTTCTCTGATTTGATTGATAAGTTATTTAGAAGTTTTAAAAACAAAATTAATAAATTATGTTATACATCAATCTCTCGTTTTCAGCCCCCCCTCCCCACCCTTTCGATCTTCCTAGAACTGCTGCC
>NC_046664.1:41793782-41812468 GCF_010883055.1 Belonocnema kinseyi
CCCCCCCCCCATTAATTCCAAAGCTATTTTAAGGAAACCCCCGACACTGGACTTAAAACGAGAGTTTGATGTAGTTTATTTACTTATACACTGGTAACGTAGTTTATGGACGGCCCCTAACCGGTTCTTTGATCCGAACCCTCAATAACTTAAAATAATTTAAAAATGCAAAAAACCTGATTTTACCTGATAAAGTTGAAGCAATTGCAGCCACAAGAAAAGAAAGACAGACTGCTGGACCAGCATTTTCTTTTGCAACTGCTCCCGCAAGAACATAAACTCCAAGTCCTAAGGTGGACCCAACTCCTAAAGCGGTGAGGTCAAAAAGTCCCAAAACTCTCGCTAATTCTCCTTTTTTTTCATCTAAATCTTCAGTTCTTCTTCGAGACAAGGCCTTCCAGAGACTCAACGCCATTTTTTAAATTTTGTTTTCCTTGATGGTCTTATCACTACCTGAAAAATCATGCGAGATTATAGGATTTAATTATTTTCATTGCCTTTTATTCAGTTGAATATGTACATTTTAAAAGTTTTCAGAATTATAAAAAGGAAATATTGGAAAATTTGAAAAACGCAGGAAAATTATAAATTAGATTTTTTAACTTTACTATTTATTTGCTAAATGTTTTTGAACATTTATTGTTAAATTTGAGTTTAAATTAGATTTTCAGATATGAGAAAAAGGAAATAAGAATTATTCATTTGTTTTTCAAGTTATATAAATATAATTTTCAATTAATTTGATTTCCAAGTTATGTAAATATAATTATCGTAAGATACTTCAGAATATTCAAAAAGATTGTTGAAGATTTCAGATGTTTTGAAAAATAATCTCGACAATTTATTTATTTTACAGGATTTTACAAAAGGTTACGAAACATAGCTCTTTTAGAAATTCGTAAGAGATTTAAAAATAATTTATAAACTTTCGGAAATCCTTTCCGGTTTGAAAATATTTTAAATGTCTTTAATAATTCAAAAATTCCTAAATGTCTTTTCCATTGATTTGGATTTTCCCTAAAATTTATTTTAAAATTCTGTAAAATAAAAGAAAATTTATTAAAATCTTACCGATTATTTTTTGACAAATTTGAAAATCATTTGAAATGTTTTGAAATCTTTTTTATTATTCTCTTAAAATTAAATTTTTAAAACATACAATGGTTTTGGATTTTCCTATTAATCTAACGAAAATTGTACATTTTCTTAAAACTTTTAAAAATCTTAAAAAGCTCCTTCTCCAAAAATCTTTAAAAATCTACATATAAAAAAATGAAACCTTCACACGGCTTGAACCGTTTAAGAATTTCTAATTACAATGAAGTCTCTCTTACAAGGACGTACGCAAGGGGGCAACCCCCCCCCCCCCCAATGACCATTAATTTTATTTTTTGAATTCTTGTAAAGAAATTCGAATATTTTCCACTAACTGTCAAAATTTGGTTTTGATCAATTAATGTATCTTACGGGAAAATATTTATACCGGTATCTTATCGGTTGGTAAACATTGGTAATTAAATTATGGATATTTGAGAAAAAATGTATCGTTATCGACATATTTCCTTCCGCTGGTATCTAACGGGGATTATTCGATAATAAAGGTGCATTTATACCTCAGAAAATACATTACAAATCAAAAATCAAAATCTCAAACGGCAAAAGTGCAACTTTTCTTAAGCTTTCCTTGCGTGCACGAAACACGTCCAGAAAATCATTCAATGGCGAAAGATCATACAAAAGATGTGAATTCCAAAATTGTAGAACTTTTTGATGATTCTAAGTTGATTGCTGAAGAAAGCGGAGTTCAACTCCGAAGACCTAGAACAGTGAATAGTCAAACATATCGCTCCAATCATCCTTCATTGAATGAAGCTGAGTTTTGAAAGAGTTCGATATTAATTCCATATTTGGATTCTTTGATCGCTGCACTAGAACGCAGATTCTCAATTGAAAACTTGCCAGCCTATTCATTATTCTAATTGAAATTGAAAATTAACATTCGCGATTTCATGGAAAAATCGGAAAACTTTTCCAAATTTCTACGCCTTAAAAAGTTTTAGTGGGGAAGCTAGCGACGAGAAAATAGTAGGAATCTGTCTTTAAAGCTTAACTTAGCAAAAAAATACTAGCGCAGTAAAAAAAATAGTCATATGAAAGCTAAAAGTGTTCTACGTAAATGAGCTTGAAGACGTGAATGTAACATATTTTTTGTGCTTTGGAGACTGAAAAATGTAAAAAAGTAGGGATTTATACATTTAAGAACAGTCGAGTTTAGAGCATTATTTCTTATACACGGGGAAATGGGAAATAGTCTTATTTTTTTTGTGAAAATCGCGATATTTTTAGACATTTTTTTATTGGAAAAAAAGTGCCAGAAAGCAGCTCAGACCCTTTTGTTGCTGCCGAGGACATGCCATGTGCCACCACGGGTCGAAGAAAGGCATGAGCAGTCGGCAGTAAAAAAGCACCCTCAACCCCGCTTTCTGGTACTTGTTTAAAAAAAATTAGATCAGTGTGCTAGCATTTTTTAAATTCAAAAGAAAATTAACATATAAGCTAAACAACGCACAATTTAAAAGGTTTCTTGAAAGCCCTACAAGATTATCATAACAATTTTTTGAATTTTTTTATCAACGATTCTGGTTTCAACCACGAAAAAACATAAACAAAAATCAAGAATTCCATTTTGCGGTCAAACTAGGCAAGATAAGATAATATATGAATTGATAAAAATTGAGCATTCAAAAAGGACTTACAATTTTGTCATAAATAACTTTTTAATAGGGCGCGTGGTTTTTGATTTATTCGTAAAAAACATTAGAAAAATATATTTAGGCAAAACACAAAACAGCTGCGAAAAAATGTATAAACAAAAGTTATTTATACAAAGAAGCTACAATTTTGTTATAAATCATTTTTTGATGGGACGCGTGGTTTTTGTTTTTATCATGAAAAAGAACCTTAAAAATTAAAAAGATATTGTTTGGAAAACCGATACAAGCTATGAAAAAAAATGATTTGATAAAAGTTATTTATCTAAAAAAGATCTATAATTTTTTATTAATATTTTAATTAGGACACAAAGTTTTTGTTTTAATTTTGAAAAATAGCATTTAAAGAAAATTTAATTTTTGAACCAACCACACAAGCTACAAACAAAAATAAATTGACAAAAGTTGTTCATCGAAAGAGAAATTACAAATTTCTTAGTAATGATTTTGTACAGGCCGCGTAGTTATTGTTTTAATCGTAAAAAATAACATTTACAATACAAAAGTTACATTTTTGCTAAAACAACACAAAGTATGACAAAAAATTAATTAACGAAAGTTGATCACGACGCAGGGTACAAAAAAGTGAATTTAGAAAAGTTGTTCATCCAAAAAAGGAACTACATATTTATTGTTAATAATTTTTTTATAGGGCATATGGTTTTTGTTTTAATCGTAAAAAATAACATTGAAAATAAACAAAAATAATTGAGGACAAATATCACAACCTGCAAAAATGTTAAAATAAACATACAATAACGCATTTGTTTCAATAGCAATGCTTCTTACAAATTGTAATAGGATAAATCCATTAAAATTGTACATTTTTCAAGGTAGCTGAGAATAAAAATATTTTCATAAAATTAATTTTTAAAAGTAAAAATTGTTTTACATTTTTTTAGGAATCTAACGAAAAAATTTGTAATCTCTTGAAACTTTTCAACATTTTTAAAAAGCGTATTTTTCTTAAATCTTCAAAAATGTTCAAAAATCCATATATAAATTTAAATTCTTCAGAAATTTGGTCTTTTCTTTAAATCTTCAAAAAATTTCAAAAATCCATACATAAATTTAAAGTCTTCACAAATTTTGAATTATTATTATTGAATCGTTTCAAAATGTTTAAATATCTTTTAACGTTACTCAATTTTTTCTCAAATTTATTCAAAAATTCTGTAAATTTAAAAAAACTGCCTAAAATTTTTTCGGATAAATCGAATATTGGGCCATTTTGGGTCCGCCATTTTGATTTTTGGAAATTCGATGTCAAAATCATAAGCAGCGTCCCCGAATACCTCCGAGTACAAAGTTATGCGAAAATCCTAGATTTTCCAAAATTGAATGTCCGCCCTATTGGATCCGCCCTATTGGATCCGCCATATTGGATCCTCCATTTACCGAAGATTATGTATATTTGAGATCGGTGGCACAATTTGTTTTTGAAGTTCAACTATTCCGATCAACGTTGATCATAATTAGGTTCAAGTCCCAATACTCTTCTGGCTAAAAAAAATGTATGAAAACATTTATTTTTTATTTTTTGGTACTTTTCTCCAAATTTTGCGCCATATTGGATTTTCTACTAGACAAAACTCAATTCTCATCACGGATTTTTGAAGAGCATACCCAAAACTATAAAGAAACATGATTTTCGTTTGGAAATTTCTCTTTTTCAGACATTAGAATGAGGCTTGAACATAAGTTAAAAAATGGTAGTTCTTGGTCGTTAATGGGTTAAGAAAATTGTATTATTATCCTAAAACCTTTCAAAATACTCAATAACCTTCTCAAATTTTCAATTATTTTTTACTCTTCTTATAAATTCTAAAAATGTTATCAGGAAATAAATATAAATATAAATTAAGAATTGAAATCTCAGGTTTTTCGATTCGCTAGAAAACGAGCTGCATTGCACGAATCAATCTGAATTCTTATCAACATATTCATAAAATATGTCATCAAGTTGGCACTAGAAGTGAGACAATTAATAATACTTTGTTTTAGTATTGTCACACCTTCGCAATCTTTAATTCATAAAATATTATAATTCACTTTAATGACACAAAAACGTTATGAAATTTTCATGCAATTTTTAGGTCGTTTTTTCCGTTCTTCTATTGCCATAGCTTTGATCGAGACAAAAAATTTGTATTGCTTTTCTCTGCGAATTAGATACACATTTCGCGAATGTTATCAACAATGAATCAAATGATTTGAATGTTTTTGCTGTCAGAATGATTACGCATACTAATTGTGTGCTATACTTTTATGGTGTATAAAAATAACCTTTTTATGTCTAATTCAGATCAAACTAATGAAAGTGAAAGTGTGGTTTTTTGTTAAAATATTTTCCCAATAAAAAACAAAAATTAATAATTGAAAGTAGTTTTTACACAACTTTCTAACAATTCAAACCTTATTTCTCACAAGTTTTTCATCTATATATTTTCATTCTGAAATAAAAATTGATCGAACCGAATGCGAATTTCGATCAAAGCTGTAACTAGCCTTTTTTTGCAGTTCTGGAACTCATTAGATACCCTAAAAGCTTTAAAATTTGTTGAAATCCCTTGGAATCCTTCAAATTTGACTGATACCCTGGAACCTTTTTAAAATCCTTTGAAATACGTCCACCTTCATAAGATCTATTAAATCGCTTTCGAAATCCTTAGAAATCTCACAAAAATCGAATAAAATCATTTAAAACATCTTGAATTCTAATATCTTTAAAAATTAGTTTAAGAATGTTAAAATATTTGAAACTCTTTTAAATCCACAAAATCAGATAAAGCCCTTTCAAATCCTTTGAAATCTTTGACATTCTCTAAAAAGCCTTTAAAATATCCCTAAAGTTTTCAATTTTTTTTAATCCGCTGAAATTCAATTAAATATATTAAAATCCTTTGAATTCTGAATTCTGCCATTTTCTTTTAATTATTTGAAATTCCTTATCATTTTTTAATGTCTTCAAATTTTTATAATCAGGGTGACCGTTTTAGTCATGAAAAGAATGCTCGGCCATTTCTTTGTTCGCTAAAATTATTCAGGATCAATACATTAAAAAATTAAAACTCATGAAGCTCAAAATATTTTCATATAAAATAACAAAAACGAACGTTCAGCTGTTATTTATACGTCAAAATCCAGTACTTTCACTCACAAATTAAAAATTTTTAAATTGCAACATGTAAAATTGTAGCATTCAAAGTTTAAATTAAGCACTGAAATTTTAAAGAGTCAAGGCTTTCTGTTTCATCTAAATTAGTTTCATATTACTTACGTTTTTTCCATAAAAAATGTAATTGAATTTGAGTCAAATAAATTTTTAAACAAATGTAGTTAAATTTGCAAATGAACATATGAACTTTTGAGAACAAATAAAATAGTCTAATTTTCAGTAAAATGAATTATTAAAAAGAAAAGAAAACTAATTTTCAACCAAAGAGATATATTGTCAAGAAGAAAGATCAATTTTCAACCAAAAAGATACCCAGTGGGCACAGCGTATGGCGACGTCTTTACGATATTGTTATGACATCTTCACGATATTGTTATGACATCTTTACGACAAGTTTACGATATCCTATGTCCATGTCGTTAAGGTGTCTACGAAATCGTAAAAACTTCGTATGATCTGACGATATCTTTACAATATCGTAAAGACATCATAACACAGAAAAAACAGAAGATAAACTTTACATCGATTTCCGACGAAAGATTCTCTGCAACAAAAAGTAACTACGCAGGATAAACTTTACACAAATATCGGTTAAACTTTCTTTTGTTTTTCCATGACAAAACGCATGCTTTTTGGAAGACGCGCAGTTGGCGAATCAAAACTTTATCGCTCTAAAAAATTCCCTGCAACAAATTTTATTCTTAGTTTTTTCTGTGAACGACACGGACATAGGATGTCGTAAAATTGTCTTAAAGACGTCGTAAAGATGCCGTGAAGACATCGCCAAATTTTGTGCCCACTGGGTAGTTTTAAACTTTCTTAAATTTAACTATAAAGATCAATTTTCTGTCAAAAAAGATGAATTTGTAACAAAATACATTAATTTAAACCAAATATTAAAATTTTTAACTAAAAAAATGAATTTATGACCAAAAATATTAATTAGTCATCACAAAAGACGAATTTTGAAAATAATATATGAATTTTCAACAAAATAATTGAGATTTTAAATCAAAAACATAAATTTTGAATCAAAAAAAGGAATGATTACATTTTTAGTAAAAAAAATTTCAAAAAACAAAAGGTATTTTCAACAAAATAGTTCAATTTCGAACGATAAAATATATTTTACAAATAAAATGACGAATCATAAACCAAAAAATAAAAACGTAATCGCTCATATTTCAACTCAAAATATTTTTAAAGTCAAAAACAGTTGAATTCAATAAAAAAAGAAGAATTTTCTCTAAATAGTTTAATCGACAACTTAAGCAGAATAATCTTCAACCAAAATGTTCGGATATTTAAATCAAAAAAAGATGAAATTTCTAATAAAGCAGGTGAATTTTTAATTCAAAAAGACGATTAAAAAAAAGAGTTGAATTTTTAACTAAGAAAGACTCCAAATAAATTTTCAACAACAAAATATGAATTTTCGCAAAAAAGGTAATCTTCTACAAAAATAGTTGAATTTCTAAACCAAAAAAAGGAAGAATTTTTTAGCAAAGAATTTGAATTTTCAAACAAAAGGGATGACTTTTTAATAGAATTGTTAAATTGCCTTCAAAATAAATCAATTTTAAAACAAATAATCGTATTTTTAACCAAGAAAGATAAATTATCAATCAAAAATATAAAAGCAGACTTATCAAGACCATAAAAAACCATAAAAGAAAAATCTTCAGTTAAAAAATAAAATTTTGTACCAAAAGATAAATTTTCAATTCAAAAAGACGAATTTTCTATCATAAAAGACAAAAGTGCAAAAAAAAGTTCTGTTTTCGACCAAAAATATGATTTTTTAATAAAATAGTTTAATTTCCAATCAAATAATTAAATTTTCCACTAAATAATAGAATTTTTAACCAAAAAAATGAATTCTAAAACCTAAAACATAACAGTGGACTTTTGAAATTTAAAGGTGGGATATTGACAAGGATATTTGATACTTAAAGAGCAAATGATTTTTGTATACAGATTATCAGTCAAGTACCTATACTGATCGTGTAATTGATTTGCACTACTTTCTATTCGTTTTGCACTTCTATGGATTTTCTTTTTAGGAAACGAGACCCAACTGAACGATAATGAATTAATGTATAAGGACTGGAATTTTCAAGATAAGGGGGCAGATTTGAATTTCTATATTTTTCTTTTTTATTTGATTCTTTGTAAAATAGCATTTATTTTCAGATAATAAATTGTGAGTAAAAAAGCGAAGAAGAATAATGGAATAGTGTGAAATTTTCCAATTTGCATAATATAGGCATTTAATTCATATTAATGGACAATTTATTTATGTATCTTTATTGTTTCTTTTATTGACAATCACTCAATGTCATCTACAATCTTAAATGATTTTTTTATCAATTCTTCAGTAAACTTGCAAAATTAAGTATATAAATGAAATTCCGCAGTTTTATTACATTACAATAAAACTTTAGTAGTCAGTGTTTAAAAAATAGGCATGAAGTTTCAATGATTTCTTTAAAAAAAAATGATATTTTTTAAATTGCACGTCATGAATTTTTCTTTTTAATTTATAAAGAATTTACCAAGTTTTTTTAATCAAGAAAAATTTGCTAGAATTTGGGAAAAAAAGTTTGCTAATTATTCGCATAAAATTTTGGTTATTTCAAAAAATTGGTTCTCTTGAAACAAAGATTTAATTAAATCAAGAAAACCAAATTTTTTTGAGTTAAGCGGAATTTAATAAAATATAAAATTAATTTGATAGTGGTTTTCATATTCTTTGAATTTTTGTTCTTTTGAATTACAAGGAATTCAAATTTTCGATGCTTTCAAATTGAAAACATTTAATTATTAAATAATCTTATTGTCCTTTCGTTAATAATTAAAAAAAGGTCAATAAATGAAAACAAAACAATGTCATTTCGTAAATAATTGATAAAAATTTTCCAAATTTATTTTTGTATAAGGTTTAGAAAATAAATAAACATGCTCTATAGTTGTCTTTTTTTTAGAAATACTCATACAAATTTGAACCCAAAATTTCGAGTTTTCCAAAATTTCAAGTCGCTTTTATATTTACAAAATTGGAATGTACTTTGTTGCAAATAAATTTTTGATTTAAAATTTATATTTTAAAGTTAAAAATATAACTGCTTTGTAGGATTTGTATATTTTTTTGGTTAAAATTGCATCTTTTTTATTGAAACTTAATCGGTTTTGGTTGAGGATTCCACTGAACTTTTTTTTCTTCAAAATTTAATTTAATTTAATTTTTGTTAAAATTGCGACTTTTTTGTTGAAACTCGATCTTTACTGGTTGCGGATTCAACTATTTTGTTGAAAATTAACATTTCTGGGTTCAAAATTCAACTCTTCTGTAGAAAATTTGTCTTTTTGTCTTGAAAATTCAAGGATTTGATTGAATTTTTCTTTCCTAATTGAAAAATCTTTCGTATGAAAATTCAATTCCTTTGTTGAAAATTCGTCTTTTCAGCTTGAAAATTCCACCATTTGGTATAAAATTGAATTATTTTGTTGCAAATAAATTTTTGATTGAAAATAATATTTTCGGGTTAAAAATTCAACTGTTTCGTAGAATTTTTATCTTCTTTTGGTTAAAATTGCAACTTTTCTGTTGAAGCTTTATCTATTTTGGTTGAGCATTCAACTTTTATTTAAAATTCAACTATGTCCTTGACTCAAAACTAACGTTTTGTTGCAAATATAAATTTTCTGGTTAAAATTTCAACTCTATTGTAGAAAATTCGTCTCTTGAGTGAAAAATTCAACAATCTCGTTAAATTTTTCTTTGTTGACTGAAAAATCTTTCTTAGTGGAAAAACTGACTTCTTTGTTGAAAAGTTGCCTTTTTGGCGTGGAATTTTAACAAATAGTAAAATTCAACTTTTTTAAAATTAGCTATTTTGTTGAAAATTTTTATTTTTGGGTTGCAAATTCAACTTTTTGTTTGCAAATACGTATTTCTGGTTTGAAAATTCATCTCTTTTGGTAGAAATTTCATCTTTTTAGGTGCAAATGCAACTGTTTGATTAAAAATATATCTGTTTTGAGTGAGGGTTCAACTATTTTGTTAAAATGTAGTCTTTTTTGGTTGGATTCTACTTTTTTTAATTTAATAATTGTATTTTTTTGTTTGAAGTATCGAATATTACACTTTTCGATGAGAATTCATCTTTCTCGGTTGAAAATGCAATTATTGGTTGAAAGTGGAACTACTTTGTTCAAATTTAATTCTTTTTGAAGATTCATCATTTAGGTTGCAAATTCATCTTTTTGTTAGAAAATTTAATTATTTGGTTTTAAATTTACGTCTTATGGTGAAAATTGCCTTTTTTGTAGAAAATTTATGTAATTTTTCAAATACTCTTTTTGGTAGAAAATTCAAATTTTTGTTTAAAATGCAACTGCTTGATTCAAACATAATGTATTTTGGTACTTGTTTTATTAAATTCAGTTGCTTTTTATTAAAAGTCCTTTTTTGGTTAAAGATTCATAATTTAACACTCCAAATCAAAGATATTTCCCAAACATTAGTAAAAACTAAAAATGAGAAAAAAAATGGTTACTTATTAGTTTCATATTAAAATTTAAAAAAAAATTGTATAACGGTCGAAAAAATTCACTGATTTAAACAAATTTCCTGAAAATTTCAGGTATTCCAGGTGAGTAGACATCCTATTCTTTAAAAAAATAATTCAGAAAATACGACTTCTGTAAAGTATGTAATTATAATTTTTAATATAAATAGATAACATTTTAATCGCGTTTGTTTTCTAATAAGGTGGAATTTACTAGGTGTTTTGTTTTTTAAATATTAGAATAAAATAAAATTAGATAATATCTTAATAAAATCATACGGAATAAATTAATTTGTTTCAAGGTGTTTTGTTACATGTACCAATAAGCTTCCGTCTAAATGTATGAATCTAAAAAAAATTTAAAGTAACTGTCTATGCATGAAATAATTTGCATATAGAAGTCATGATTTACCAATTACAATATGCATATACAATATGGCGTAAAACTGAATGCAAGGACATATTTTCCATGTCTGGAATTTCTATATATGCAATAATTTATGTAAGATGTAGTAAGATGTAGTTATCTTTGCATCAAAAAAGAAAAAAATATGTTTATACGAAGTTCCAAACTGTATATAATTTTATTAATTTTAAAATTTTTATGAAAAATACAAGGGTGCTTCAATCTGAAAGGTTTTTTACTTACAAAAAAAAATCTTCAAAAGGAAAGCTTCACAATCTATAAACGCATTTAAGTTGGAAATCTTCGAAATTTTAAGAGAGTGAAAGTTTTGAGGAAGCATTAAGACTTGAGAAAATTAAAATTCAGGATTTTTACAAAATTCCAATTCCAAAATTTCCTCAGTTTTTCCTGACAAATTTTTTAATTTTCTTGATCATCTAAAACTTTTCTTTTTAGGTATAAAAATAACCTTGCATCAAGAAAAAATAATCTTAAAAATAGGTTTACAACAAAAAGTGTAATATTTTTAATGTCCATACAAAAATATTTTTATTTTAAATTAAAAACTATTTAATTCAATAAAAAAATGAGAATTTCTAACAAACAAGTTAAATCCTGAATCAGAACAGAATAATCACCAAACCAAAAAGAGTAGTTTTCAACAAAAGAGTTAAATTTTCAGTCAAAACGATTAATTTTTAACCAAACAATTGTGACTTAATCAAAAAGGATGCAGTTTCTACCAAAATTTAGTTATTTATTTTTCAATCTAAGCATACGACTTTTCAACAAAACAGTTGAAGTCCGAACATAAATAATTGAAAAACAAAATTATGTGGAAAGCCTAGAAACAAACACAAATTTCGAATATGCTACTTGAAAGAATTACAAATTTCAAAATAAAAATTTGATAAACTCCGAATTAAATAGGCTTTGAATTTTTTATTGAAAATAGACAAATCAGTAAAACTTTTCAAATTGGAGATAATTAAAAAACTTACGAATTTATAAAATGCTTTATAAATGAAAAATATTCAAATTTATGATAATGTGAATTTGGAAGCCTTTCGAACAAAATTTCGACAATAATTTTTAAGACATGTGGTTTAAAAATGTCAACAAATTGAAATTGTAAACGTTCAAAATTATTTTTTTTTCATTCACGCAAATTTAATTGCATTAAAAAGCTTTCAAGTCAAGAGTAAAATTCAAAGTGGAATTTTTTAGAAATATCTAACAATTCAAGATTTTAAATTCTTATTTTATATTTTGCTTGTATCTCCTAAACCTTCGTTATGGAAATGTTTATGTTTTATTCACATTAAGCAAACATTTTTCAACCTCTTAGACTTTCAATTAATCCATTCATTTCTCATAGAAATAAGATCTATTATTTCAATATTTCATTTTTTTATCTTGTATCCGAGGCCTAACTACAAGTTCGTGCATCATTTGAGTAAAAATTTTTTCCTCGCTATACCACTTGATACAATATTTACACAACTTTGACTATTATACTTCAAAGAAGGTGTTATATTGCCACACAGAAAAAAAACTTTTCTTGGACGAAAAAAACTGTTTTCTTGGATATACCTGGAAATTTGTTCGAATAAAATAAATGTAAACAAATAAAAACACCATTTTTAAATTTGATTTAACCACATATTTAATTCGCCCAACCAAATTTTTTTGTTGAGTCAACCAAATACACCATCTATCTGAAGATTAAAAAAAAGTTAAATTTCATTGGCTCAACCGAATGTTTTTTTGCCTATATAGTAACCATATTCTATGGTTGAACCAACAAAAATTTGGCGATTCAACCAAATCGTTTTCTGATTCTGAAAAATATTCATTGCATCTCGAGCTTTTTTAAATTACAGTGAAACCTTTCTATAACTCTCGCTTCTATATCCCTTCCGAGAATGGACGCTGCGCCGCAGAAAGGTATTACAAGAGCTGCGCGTGGTGCGCGGGAACTGCAGTTGTCACTCAGGCGAGCACTCAGGCGTGAACAAACAAAAGCGGAGAGATCTATGATGAGTTAGTTCCCACCCACCGTCAGCCCGGAAATCGGCGCTATAGTCTAGTTTTACTGTATTACTAATTATAAGTTTTAAACTCATTAATGAATTAATTATTACCAGAGGAGGCTTTTCAATGTTAAAATATATTTATGCGAATAAAAATTTAAATTTCACATCGCAGTAAACATGGCGAAAGTATTCGTGAAGTATATATATAATATAGCATAATTATTCGAACTAATTTCTTGCTTTAATATTTGAACGCACGATTTCCACTTTGTTTTTTATTGACACCAGATTATTGTGAATGCCTATCTGTTTGAAATGTATCAATTATTGATTGCAACTCATTGATTAATTATAAGATTAGCGATATTAATTTTATTTTTAGCAATCCAAACCCCACAAAACATTTTTTTTTTTGCAAACAGATAGAATACAAAAATTTGTCCTTACTTTTATCAAATCAAAACTTTTATTTAAATCTTATCAATGTTTTCAAACTAACTTTGTAATTTAAGGCACCTATTGGAATAAGAATTTTTAATGCGAAACATTAAAATTCTGCATTTGAATTTTTTAAAGTTTTAAATTGAAAATTCAAAACTAAAGACTCTTCCAATAAAAAAATATTCACATCTGTGAGCATAGACTATAGGCCATTAAAATTTAACAATTTGTATTAGTCAACTAAACCAGATTAGTGTTTAACAAAACGGTTGCATTTTAAAGTAAAAACTATTAAACTCTTGCAAAAGAGGTAAATTTTGAATCCAAAAAGATGATTTTTTAACAACTGAGTTCAATTTTAAACCAGGAAAAATGTTTGATTTAAAAGAGAAAAAAATTTCAAGCAAAATGATGCAATTTTAAACTAAAAAGGCAAATTCTGCACACAAAAAAAGTTGAATTTGAACCAAAAATGCAAATTTTCTACCAGAAAGTAGCAATTATATCCCGAAAATATGAATTTTCAACCAAATATTTAAATCCTCAACCAAAACAGTGCAATTTTCAACCAAATATTTCAATATTAAACTAAAGTTCTTTAACTAATAAAATAAGTATAAAATAAATTATTTCAACTTTAAACCGAATTATTGAATTTTATGCTAAACAAAGTATATAAACTTTCAACCAAGTAGTTGAATTTCCAATCAAAAAGATAAATTATCTACCAAAAAAGACGAATTTACAACCAAATACATCACTTTCCATCTAACCACGATGAATTATAAACCAATCCTGGAATAGTACAAATTTCTGCTCAACCAAGCCGATGGATCTTCAACTGATAAAATTAATTTTTAACCAAGTAATTCAACGAAGTACTTAAATGTTTAATAAAAAATATTGATTTTCAATAAAAAAAAGACAAATGTACAACATAATAAATAAGTTTTCAACCAAATTCTCGAATTTGTAACTAAACTCGTCAATTTTCACGCAATAAATAGCATATTTCAATTTCAGTTTGAAAAGTTATTTTTCAGTCAAGTGTTTAATTATCAAGAGAAAAAGATAAATTATTCTCAATGAAAAATGTAATAGTGAATTTTCAACTACAAGCTATAAGTTTTCAACAAAAAAATAAAATATTTAAGTTTTCCGTTCAAACAAAATTTTAAGTAAAGAAGAAACAAATTTTGAACTAATCAGTTCAATCTTCAACCAAATAGTAGAATTTTGAATGAAAAGAGATGAATTTTGAACCAAAAATATAAAGGAATTTTCAAATAAAAGAAATTAATTTTTAACAAAAAATAGTTCGATTTTATTATTGGGTTCTATTAATTTAGTTCGTGTTTAGGTTCGTTTTTTTAGTAAATAAATGTTTTCGAATGAAAATGTAACTATTCCATTTTTGTTTGAAAATTGATCACTTTTAGTTAAATATCCAACATTTTTTGTTGAAAATGCATGTATTTTATTGAACATTCGTTTTTCTTGGTACAGCTCTTCTTGATGGAAAATTCATATTTTTCGTTGAAAATTTAATTATCTGGTTGAAAATGATACGATTTTGTTAAACATTCATACTCTGTCAATAATTCAACTATTTGGTTGAAAGTTAAATGAATTTTTTCAAAATTAATTTTTTTTAGCTGAAGATTTGATCTCTTTGGCAAAAAAATTGCTTCATGCATGGTTGGAAATTTATCATTCTTAGTTAAAAATTCAACTATTCGGTCGAAAATACATCTGTTTAGTTGAAAGTTCAACTGTTTGATTAAAAATTCATGTATTTGGTGGAAAATTCATGTATTTGGTGGAAAATTCATGTATTTGGTGGAAAATTCATCTTTTGTGGCAGAAAATTAGTCTCATTGGTTAGAAAAATAATCTTTTTGGATGAAGATTCAATAACTACTTAATTGAACATTTAACTCTTTTGCTGAAAGTTAAGGTTTTTTTTTTATAAAGATTTATCATTATAGTTGCAAACACAATTGTTTGGGTGAAAGTTGAACTATTTTTTCATGAAATTTAAATTTTTTACAGTAAGAACTCAACTGCCTGGGTAAAAGTTGAACTACTTGGTTAACAACGGATTTTTTTGGTCAAATGTTTATCTCCTGGGTATAAATCCTTTTAAAAATTTCATCTTTGAATTTAAATTTAAATAACGAAAACTTGAATTACTAAAGCTTAAATAAGAAGATAAGAATGTGTATCAGCTCAAAGTTAATCAGGCCTTTATAAAGACATATATATTTGTGATAAAAGTGCAAGATTCATACAAAGATAAGATTCTTGAGGTACAGCAATGCAAATAAACTCGTTACGTTATATAGAATCTGGAGAATGGTCTCTGAACCTGGCAAGGTAAGAGTAACTAGATATTCCATTTATAAAGAAACTCAACCTGAGTTAAAGCTATTTTTAGATTAGAAGCATGCATTTTTTTCATGTTTATTTTATTTAAATAAATATTATTGCCGATTATCAATTGACCTTTTCATAATTGATAGCAGAGATAGACCAGGTATAATTTTATTTTTTCCTTTTTCATGCCAATTTTAAATAAATTTATGAATTTTCTTGACTATAAAAATAATCGATTCTATGAAATTCATTCAAGCGAATCTCACAACGTGCTCAGAAGTCAGAAGGAGGCAATTATACTGGCTTTGTGCGGGGTATCGAGGTTACTCGACCTCGTGAATACGTGATTCCCGTATAAACTCAATGACTATAGAGATTTCGAAGATGAGGGAAGTCAAGATTGTAATATTTCATAAATAAACAATATATATTTAAAATAATAAAAAATATATCATTTTAATAATTTAGAATTTATTTACAAAATATCTGGTATTCCCGGTTAGATGCTGAAATTTTGAACATTTTGAAAATTAAACAATTTTGTCCTTTGCGCACAAAAATCGTCGCGAATTTTTTCAATGCACAGTTTAAACTGAACAATCGTATAAATCATTAATTTTTTATTATAAAACAAAATATTTAATACCAGAAAATTTAAGTCTAAAAAATGATTCAAATAAATCAATATTAATATTTCTATCGCACAGTTTGACAGTTTATGGGCATTTATTAGAATTAATGTTTGGAAGATGTTATTGTCATTTGAAGATGTAATATCCGAGTTAAAAAAAATTCATTCATACAAACTTCGACGTTAAAACGATTATTTCGAACAAACAATTTTTGAAGTACAAGAAAAAATCTGCCTCGGCCCGGATTTGAACCGGGAACGTCAACATCCATGACACGTTAACCAAATGCTAACGTTAATGCTTTACTCATGGGTGGTGGTTTTAACGTTTAAATTTGTACTACTTAGCATTATTTAGTATACGTCAGTTTTTTATATACGAAAACACATTTGACGCAGAAAAATTTAAAAAGTTTCGAAATAAAGTCAACGCTGTCATTTTTACTGTTCACAATTAAATTATTAATTGCAAATCTATAAAATTAAATAAATTTGATTTTTAAACCTTCAAAATTGAACAATTTTTAATTTTCAAACTTGAACTATTCTAAAGACTTCATTCAAAATAGCATCATTTTCTAGTATACACACTACATTTTGAAGTTTTCAATTGCAAATACTCATAACTAAAGAATTAAAAATTGTTAAAATTGAAGAATTTTGAATCGTGATTCTTAAAAATGGAACTATTCCAAAAAAAGTTCCAAATTACATTAAAATTATAAATCTTGTAAATGAAATAGTTTTCAATTATATATTTTCAAAATTCAAGAATTTGTCATCGCAACTCTTAAAAATTGTAAAACTTTGAATTGTCAATCTTTAAAATTAAGAGGCTTTTAATTTTGAGAAATTATAATTAAAAATAATGCAAGTTTAAGTTTGAAAATTCTGTAATTTTTAAGCTTTAAATTCAAATTGCTTGAATTTGGAAGATTTGGAATTGAAAACTTGTTTTTTGATTTTTTAATTAATCTAGATTTAAGAATGTTTATTCATACACCTTCAGAATTGAAGATTTTTCCATTCCATTCCGATTTTTCCAACTACTTCAAAATTAAACTAAGCCAGGAAAACCCGTTCAAAATTATATACCTTCGAAATATAAATCCTAGTAATTGAATAATTTGCAATTATATATTTTCAAATCGAAGAATTTTTAATCGTAACTCATTAAAAACGCAAAAATTTTGAATTGTAAATATTCAAAATTAAGAAGTTTTTTATTTTTTAAACTTATAAGTAAAAATGATGCAAGTTTTAAGTTGTAACATTCAAAATTCTGTAAACTTGATGATTTCTATTTGACACTTATTCAGTTTGGAAAATTCAGAATTAAGAGCGTGATTATTGCATCTCTAAAATCAAAGATTTACACATTGCAACTTTGCAAAATTGCAGAACTTTGAGTAATGAATCTTAAAAATTGAAGATTTTTTAATTTTGAAAATTTACGGCTAAAAACATACAAGTTTTAAGTTTTACAATGGAATACTCTGTAATTTTTATGATATACATTCAAAATTTTTTCAATTTGGAATATTTATAATTGAACTGCTTGAAACTACATCATTTTAAACTATAAAAATTCCAAACTAATTGATCTTCAATTGAAAATCTTAGAAATGAAAGAATTTTGTATTACAAGTATTTTTAATTGAACAATTTTCAATGGTAATTCTTTTAAATTAAACTATTCACAAAAAAGTTAAAAATTAGAAACTTTTAGAGCACAAAATATAAATTTTGAAGATTGTATAATTTTTAATTCTGGATTTTTCAAATTCAATTATAAATTATATAAGTTTTAAATTTCATAATTTAAAATTATGTAATTTTTATTATTTACATTCGAAATTTTGTCAATTTGGAAGATTTAGAGTTAAACACTAGACTTCTGGTCTTCAAAGTCATCCAAATTTTAGAATTTGTATTCATACATCTTTGAAGTAGAAGAATTTTCAATTGCATCTCTTCCAATTGTAGAACTTTGAATTAAAAATATTAAAAATTGAAGTTATATTATTTCTTTGGTACACTGAAACTTATTAACAAGGGTAAACCGGAAGTTGTCAATTTGAATGTGGGTCCATAATTTTTGTAATAAAATGCTATAAATATAGTTTCGCGAAACATAGTTTAAACCAGCCGGTGACTTAAGCAGTAGCGTTGCGGCTTAACCCTTAAACGGCCAAAACGCCACTACCGGGACACTGCTTTTCAACGGCCAATAACTAAGACTATACGACACTAGAAAAAATTGAGAAACATATATT
>NC_046664.1:41812568-41828757 GCF_010883055.1 Belonocnema kinseyi
AATATATGTGTCTCAATTTTTTCTAGTGTCGAATAGTCTTAATTATTGGCCGTTGAAAAGCAGTGTACCGGTAGTGGCGTTTTGGCCGTTTAAGGGTTAATAGTTGAAACGTTTCGTGTTCGATTCCCGCACCCTACGCACATTTTATTTTATTTTTTATTTATAAAAATGTCTATAAGTAAAATCGTATTTCATAATCTTTTTAAAAGATTCCTATGATAAATATTATAATGCTTTTTTCACGGTAAAATTGATATTTTTTCAACTTTATCATGTTTTTCGCAAGGACATTTATTTTCTATAGATCTTATTAATTCTTTTCATAATATTTACGAAATATATTTAAAATTAGAAGTATGAATAAGATTTTTAAACCTCTTATTTTATCAGATAAATTATGAGTTTTTCAGGAACAAGATTTTTTCAAGCATCTACAGGGAAAACACACCTTCGAGATGCAGGCATGGAATATGAATACCGTCTTGACCTGAAGGATAGTTTTTTTTTCTAAAACAACAATTTTTCTTTTGAAAAACGTCTAACACACTTTTAATTTTAAATATAATGTTTTAAAACTATCAAAACACTTAATAATATAAATATAAAATAAATTTATTTGCAAAAAATATTATAAAGCTACCTTTCGGCTATGAAGCCAAAGCATTACTGTCTGAGCTACAGGTCGATTTAAAGTATGTTTGGCCAAACTCTGTAACTTGTGGCGGATATTTGAAAGTAAATTTTCTTGAAAACGGTAAAAAAAATTGAATATTACTGCGTTAAAAAATTAATAGTCATGCAATAAGCTTTTATTACGAAAATTATTAATCGAAGTTAAAATTGAAAATTGCCGGTCTCCTCTTATAAGAAATTTAAGAATTGTTATTTATGCATCTTTAAAATTAAGGATTTATCGAATGGTAATTCTTCATATTTGTAGAACTTTGAATTGTAAATCTTTAAAATTGAGTTTTAAATTTAGAAAATTTACAATTCAAAATTATTCAAATTTTAAGTTTTGCATTTTTAAATTGTGTAGCTTTAATGCTTTATATTTGAAATTTCTTCAATTTGGAAGATTTTTAATTAAAAACTTTACTTTTGATCAACAAAATCATCAAAATTTAAGAATTTTTATTTATAAATCTTTAAAATTAAAGAATTTTCGATTGTAAATCTTCAAAATTGAATTATTAAAAAAGATCATTCAAGTTAGACCTATTTCAAAAATATGTTAACAATTACGGAGTACTGAAAGCCGATTAAAAAAAAAATCAGTATTATAATTAACATGTTATGAAAGCAGACGGAGTTTTAAAAACATTTGAATTTATGATTGTTAATTATAAAATGTAATATTTAAAATGTACTTAATTTGTAAGTACAATCAATATTTAGCCAAAAAATGATATTAAGATATGACATGAATGATATAAGCTTTTAATCTCTCAATCGCTTTTGTGTTGATAAAGAAATTTTCTCATCAAAGCATCCTTGATTAAAAGAAAGGAATAACAAATGTGGCCCTCGAGAATATTCTACTTTAAACTTAATTCAATGACAAAATGTAACTTTAATTTTAACTTTGATTAAGTAACAACTTTTTTATGTAATAACTTCAGAAAATTGGTTTTTTTTAATTAGAATTTAAAAAATTCCTTTCTGAGCATATCTCAGGAAAGTAAAGTAAGGATGTTAAGAAATGGCCATTGATTAACGTATTTTTTAAACCGGAAATGGTGTTTATTTTACGATTTATAATATGGATTGCTCTTAGTGGTTGTTAGCGTCAAGGTGACCCAGAAAAATAAACTTAAGAAACATACAAGAGCCAGACAATATTTGTACTTAAGAAATAAGAAAACCACAGCACCATGATATTGTAAATAAATCATTCAAAGCTGGTTTCACGTGGAAGGTTTTGATGGTTTTGACCCAATTCATTTGGGAAGGTTAACATTGTCAAAACTCGTCCATGTTTGTGTCAAGGCCCATCACGAAATTTAATCTAATGACATCTTTACAAGAGTTAGTTTTCTCCTCAGAATTCCTAATTTTTTATTTTCATAATGTTCAAAAATTAAAATCAGAGATTCAATTAGAAAGTTTTTTAAATTATCATTTGAAGCGTCATCAGCGTGTCTCACAGTGGGAGGTAATGCACTTTTTTCGCTCAAAAATGTCCAGAGTCTTCAATTTTGGTCCGATTTTTAATTATTATTTTTTTAAATTAAACTTCATTAAATTCTGAAGAGCTTGACGCTATGAACTTTTGTCTCTTCTACTTGCTTATTAATAATTTTTTCACTCAAAGTATGGAAAAACTGAAATTTTTTACGCTTTAATAACTGATTAGGTAAACTTTATATTGTCTTAAATGGGTGTTTAGGGACTCATAGAATACAAATAATTTGCTCATTAGTCCATGATATATAATGATATATAATTACAAGAATAATATAAAAGTTTATAATAACCATTGTTATAAACAATTCTTATGGCAAAATATTAAAATTTCATATTTTTTCAAATTATAATTTCCTTCAATTGCCAGAAAGACTTCAGGTATTTCTTAAAATAATAAATATTCCATAATATTTGATAAAATATAACAATTTAAATTTTTATAAACAAATTCGATAAACAAATTCAAAATTTTGGCGCTTTCGCATAGAAATTTTTTTGTTTTTGCACTGGATATGTTTTAAGCTATTGGATGAATGACTGCTAGTCACAAATATATTATAATTTGAAAAAATCTGAAATTTTAATATTTTGCCATAAGAATTGTTTATAACAATGGTTATTATAAACTTTAAAATTATTCTTGCAATTATATATCATTCCTACATTAATATGAAGCACTTTTAGCAAACAGAAATTTTGTTTACCGATAATAAGACTATTTGCTAAATTGTTCATAAAATTTGTTTATAACAAATAAATGGACTAATGAGCAAATTATTTTTATTCTATGACTTCCTAAACATTCATTTAAGACAATATAAAGTTTACCTAATCAGTTATTAAAGCATAAAAAATTGTTATGTACCAAATTTCAGGTTTTTCCATATTTTGATTGAAAAAATTATTAATAAACAAGTAGAAGAGACAAAAGTTCAGAGCGAAAAGCTCTTTAGAATTTAATAAACTTTAATTTTTAAAAATTGAAAGTCGGACTAAAATTGAAGGCTCTGGACATTTTTGAACGAAAAAACTGCATTTCCTCCCACTGTGTGTCTGTTCAAATCCTGGAAAAAAATTTGCTGACAATTCCAGGTTTTTTTCCAGGTATCTCAAGATTTTCCCATGTGTAATAATAATATAATATATAACATAACAAATAAAAAATAAAACAATAAAAATAATAATAAATAATGATAAAACAAGTGACAATTGTAAGCAAATTTTTATTTGATCTAAAACGCTATCTATTTTACTTAAAATTTGGTGCATATTTAACATAATTGTATTTTTAGTAAAAGATATTTTCCAGGTGAGTATACACCCGGTAAAATTAGGGAAAATATTGAGATTTTTTATGAAAATAGAGAAATATATTTTTTAAAGTAAAATTCATGTGGATACTATATTAAATCCAATTTAAAACTCTTTTAAATTCTAGCATTTGAGCAAAATATTGCATTTTCAACCAGATGAAATTTTCAACTAAAAAATATCAATTTTTGACAAAAATTGAATAGTTAAAAATTCAGTTTAGGAATTAATTTTCAAGCAAAGAGATCAATTTTTAACTAAGATTACGGAATATTCAACAAGATTAGTTAAACTTTCAGTTGAAAAGTTAATTCTCAACGAAAAAAAATCAACTTTGAAACAAAATTTTTCAATTTTCCATTAAAATGATGAATAAATTTTCAACTAAAATTATGAATTTTCAACTGGAATAGTTGAATTTTTAACAAAAAAGTTGTGTTTTCAAACAAAAAGACTATTTTTTTACAAAAAAAAAGAATTTTCAACAAAAAACATGAATTATCATCGAAAAAAGAGAAATTTTCAACCAAAAATTGAAGAGTTAAATTTTCAGTTGAAAAATTTAATTTTGAATTAAAATGATTAACTTTCACCTAAATTGTTGAATTTTTAACAAAAATTTTGAGTTTTCAATAACAGTTAAAAACATTGATTTTCAACCGAAGGAGATGTGTTAGCTTTTAAACCAGAGTTAAAATTTCAACTAAAAAGATGAATTTAAAACTAAGAAGATTAAATGACTATCCACAAAGACGAATTTTTAACAAAATACAAGGATTTTCAACTATAAATTGAATAGTGAAATTTTCGATTAAAAAAATAATTTGTAACCGATAACAGGAATTGTCAACGTAAAACGTAATAGTTGATATTTCAACCAAAAAACATTTTAATTATAAAGCAAAAATTATAAGAAAGATTTTTCAGTAAGGAAAGAAAATCAAAATTCAACTAAACTGTTACATTTTCAAGCAAAAATGAGGAATCTTCAGCTAAAAAAGATTAATTGACCACCAAAAAGGGCCAATAATTAACAAATACATGCGTTTTTAACCAAATAGTTGAATTTTCAATAAAAAAATTAATTTCCAGCCCAAAAAAAAAGAATTTTCAACAAAATATTTAAATCCACCAATATAAAGAAATTATAAATTATTTAATTTATAAACTTTAATCTGCATACGGTAAAGTCTAAAAGCCTTTTTATTTATAATTTATACGCGATTGTATTTAAAATATTGACACATTCATTCTTGAAGAACGCAAACGCAGAAATATAGCTGCTTGTAAATTAAAAAAAAATATGAAGGAAAATTAATTGAACTTAAAATTTATTTTGTTTATAATCTTTCTACAAGACTGATAAGAAATTCCAGACTGCATTGATCTCGATTAGATTTCCAGGACAAAAATTTATATACGTCATAGTCACATTTCGATAAGAATTGGCACTTTGTCATATTTATTGTTATTTATAATATTTGTTTCTTGAAACTAATAATATTCAAGTAATTGTCAAACATCCTGTTTTTAATTTGCATTTTTTACCACTTATTTTACAGGAATTGGTTTTTTTACGGCGATTGTCAATTACCGCGTATTTTTTCAACAGTTAATTTATTTTTTTAATCTAACAAGGAATCTAATATAAAGTAAAAAAACCCATCAACTGTTGGGTGATTAGTAAACATTTCCTGAAAATTAAAAAAATTAACGAAATACGCTATTACACCGATTTTGAATAGGCATTTATCTCGACTTTCTCTCTTCGAGTTAGTGCTTACGAATAGGAGCATAAAAGCGGCAATTTGAGCTTTTATGTCTCTCCAATTATGTTCTGAAATAAACATGCCATGACAAAAGACAACTATAAATCAGATTTTGCATAATACCAGATTCACCGCGAAAAGCACTTTAAAAAACTCAAATATTTTTGTGTAAAAGATAACATTTACATAAAACCAGAATTATTGTTTAAATATTATTGTTCTTAATTTTCCTATAAGGAAAATTTGCTCGTATATTCATAGAAAATAATGATAAGAAATCATTTATAACCCACGTAAACAGATCTCGAGTTTCACAAAAGTAACGTTATAAAATAGTTCAAAGACTCTCAACTTAAATGTTTACAAATAAAAATAAATAACTTTAAAAGGAACTAAATGTAAAGTCGACAGGTGTGCAATCGTTTATTTGGAATTTCAACACCAATTAAAATTTTTTTAAACTTTAATTATTAAATTGGGGATATTGATAATTTTTATAAAATTAGGACAAAATCTAAATACATCAAACTGGCTTGATTTCTTTAGATTATTACAATTTTAAAAATAAAAATGACTTCTTTTTTCTCCGTTTTTTTTCAGAAAAAGGAGTAATATTTATTTCAGGAATTATAATATTCTAAGAATATAAAGCTGGTTTGATGTATAATTAGATTTTTGTTATATTTCGAAAAATTCAACGTTCTAACACCAAGCTTGCTTAAATTTGTATTGAAAATTCAAATAAACAATTGCACACTTCTAGACTAAAATCCTTCAAATTAAAAAGTGTATGAAACCTTAAATTTGAAAGTTTCCAAATGTAAAGACTTTCAAAATAAAAAATAAATAAAAAATTTGAAGGCCTACGACTTTAAAAGTTTGCGTTCGAAAATTTGAAAATTGTTCAAGATTCGAGTTTCATTTTGCCAATGTCAACAGCATTCAAGTTGCGAAGCTTTTATAATTTTATTTTTTAAATTTGATATTCTAGAATTAGAGAAGATCTAATTAACAAAATTTGATTTAACAAACAAAAAATAAACCCAAAATCCTTTAAACCAAAGAAACTAAAAATTTTTACGATTTGAATTTGAATAAAATTTTAATCTAACACATTCGAAATTAAAATCCCTCCAATCGCAAATAATAAAGATATAAATTCCTCGGGATATCGAAAACACAACTAATAATTTGTATTATATTTACGTTTCCAAAACTATATACTTCCAATTTCATAATAGTTTATTTATCATGGATTACGAAAGTATAACGCCAAAAGTTAAAAACTCATATAGTATATGTTTTCAGTAATAAAACAAAAATCTCAAACTCTGACTTTAAAAACGAAAAATTGTAATCACCCTACAATTAAACATTAAAAAATTGTTAATCACAAGAAACATAGGGTGTAAATCCAATATATTTACTGTTGGCATCTTGCCAAGGGCCTATTCTTGACTCACAATAAAATAATAAATGTTATGAATGAAGCGAAGTTGTTAAAAATAAATAAGATTTGTTGTAAAAATAAAAACTTATGACTTACAAGAGATAGAGGAAGGTAGAAAACTGGCACTCTGATGTCAAGTAATTTCGAGGCTAGGCAGCGTGTTTTGATCATAAGTGGAAGACTTTTTTATTGGCGTCGCGCCGCGAAAAGTTTCGCTGATCGGAAATATCAGTGGAACCACTCACGACAAAGGCTGCCGGTAAACTGCGGTAAACTAATAACTTGCCGTAACATTACAAGGTAGAACTTGCAGCTGTCTCGTTCTAATAAGTACCAATCACCTCCCACCCTCATCTGGGTGTACGCACCACGATTTTATCAACGAACACTTAATTTATCGAGATCGCGTTGGAGTTTGGTCTTTTAGAGACAAACTGCTAACGATTTTGGCCAATTTATAGTCTACAAGAATCTCAAAACACTATTTCATTTATAAAGTAAAATCATTCCAATTATCCGTTCTAATTTATAAAATAAAAAAGTCGTATTTATTTATGTACACTTTTGTAAAATTAAAAAATAATATTGTATTATTGACTGTAACATTCAAATAGTCGTTCGACAAATGTTCAACATTCTGGTACTTGGAAACTGATTCGAATGTCTTATTTATTTTTCAGCCGAACCGACGCAAAACTTAAATGGCAATGATATAATAATGAATGAGTGAAGTTATCAATCGAAGAAAGATACTGTGAAAGTAGTTACAAAAAATCTTTTATTCCCACTTTCTCAACGGGCTGATAAATTTTCTGATTGTTTCACGTAAGTTTCCGGATTAGTTGCACAACCTGGACACATGTGAAGAGATTCGTGAACGAATATTTCACAGTCCAGACAAAAGGTGTGGTGGCAATTCTCGCAATAATAGAGCTGAAAAGAAAAACAAGTATCATTTCATAAATAAATAAGCATATCTGCTAAAAGTAAATAGACAGAAATTGTAATGTTCGAATCAATTAGAATTTCTAAGACAAAAAGTGATCAGGATGGGGGAACCCTTCATACATTAGGTTGTCTACTCAAATCCAAGATAAAAATGCTCTGGCAATTCCAGGTTTTTTCCAAGCATAATTTTTCAATATTTTTTCTTTTCATATAAATCTTGAAGCTACTTAATGTAAATAATAATGGAAATTCACCAATTTAGAATTTTCTTTCCATGCCATACAAAATTAAAAATAATATTAATAATAATACAATATAAAAATTTCAAATAATTATTTATTTGTTAAAAGGTTTTAAACACTTAAATTCGAGCTGGATGTCAATTCTAAACATAAAGAAAAAGACAAAAAGTATTATCAATTTGTTTTTAAATTCATATACATACATATCATTTTTATAACATTCTTGAGAAAATTAAAAAACATTATTGAATATCCCAGATGTGTCAAAAAAGAATCTAGAAGATTTTAGGGATTTTTTCATTATATAGGATTTTACAAAATATTAGGAAAAATTCGAGTCTTTCAAAAAGATGTTGACATTTAGAAGTTTGGAATTAAAATTTTGAAAAATCATTCAAAATGTAAAAAAATGTCTTATAGTCTTTTAAATTTCCCAGAAATATTAAGAAAATTTTTTTATTCTCTTGAAACCTTTTGAAATTTATTTAAAGCCTCTGAAGTTATGTTTTTTCAATCGTTAACAATGTTATAGTGTGCTAGCGAAATATTAAGAATAGAATTAATTCCTATTATTGAATATTTACAAATTAAATTTTCTCCTCTATTAATAATGTTTCGAAACATTTAAAAATGAACTTTATGGTGAAGTAAAAATTCAGAAATTTTGATATACTTATTTATTATTTTGATATACCTTAGTAGCCATTCAAATATTTCGCATTTTTTAAAACAATCGACTCGGAATATATACACAGTTTCACGAGTTTATTGTAAATAATTGTTTTTCTCAGACTCTATACATTCAATTAATATAATTTAAAAATATAATAAAGCAATATTAGAAACATAATCAATCATTCTTGAATTTGTTTCCAAAGTCCTTCAATTTGAATAATAGCAACTTTTTATGTTATCTTAGAATACTTAAAATTCAGTGCATATGTAGGTAAAATTAATGTGGGAACTATATTAAAAACAATATTTAGATAAATTCCCAATTTTTCAAGTAAAAAGATTTGGTTTTCCAACAAATAGTTGAATTTCAACCGAAAAGATTAATTTCCTGTCACAACCACGATTTTTCTATAAACAAAAAAATTGAATTTTTAATAAAGTGATGAATTTTCAACTAAAATGATGAATCGTCAACTGGAATAGATGAATTTTAAACCAGAATGATAAATTTTTAACAAAAGAATTTAACTCTCAACCAAGTACTTTTACTTTTAACCAGAAAAATTAATTTTCAACTAAAATGATGAATATTTAACTGGAATACTTGAGTGTTCAACCAAGAAGATGAATTTTCTAATAAGAACATTAATTTTATACAAAAAGATGATTTTTCAACAAAATACAAAAATTTACAACAGAATAGTTGAATTTTCAACTAAAAAAGATAAATTTTCAACCAAAAATGGAATAAGGATCGTTGTTGAAGGTTCATCATTTTATTTGGAAACTCATCATTTAAGTTCAAAATCTTTTTCTGTGTTAAAAAATTAATTTTTTAACTGAAAATTTAACAATTCTATTAATTATACCGTTTTCAGTTTAAAACATTAATTTTTAACCGAACTAATGAATTTTTAACTAAAATGATGAATCTTCAACTGAAATTAGGAAATTATTTGCTGAAATTTTCAGTTAAAAATAATTTTAAAAAAAACTTATTTCAAAAAAATAGTTACACTTTCAAATGAGATGAATTTTCAACTGAAAATATAACTTTTAGTTTTTATGATTACTTTGATATTTGCTTCCTATTTTGAATCAAATTATATTCTAAGCTATCCTGAAAAATGTATAGTTTTATATCATTTTTATAAAAAAAATGTTTCCCAAATATTTTATTGCAACTTGTGTCGTTTTTTTTTCTCAAAAAATTAATTTGTTTCCTTTCAATTTTATTTGTTACAATTCAAACCAAAAATACGCATCCTAGCGTAACGTGGTTCGAAAAAAGTTTGTAGGTATAATTGAGCGGCTGAAAATTAAAACGGGACATAAAAAGGTTGGGAGTAAAAATAGAAAATACATTTTTCGTAGTAAAAAGGGAACAAACAAACCTTCCCAGTAAAAACGGAACAAAATTTCTTCAGAGTAAAGACGAAACATACTGATTCTCTACTGATTCTCCGAGTAAAAACGAAAAAAAACGAGCGGAAGGCTGGAGGGAGGGGATACACGCATGGATGTTAAGTGGGGATAGAGGCTCGAACTGAGCCGTGTCCAAGCTTTGGATCATCATTTCATCAAGAGTCCCAAATGAAAAGCAATAACAAAGAAGCAAACTACATAAGTTTACAAAAATAAAAAATTAAAGATAACCGCTATTCTGATTACAAATTTAATTATTCTAATCCTTAAGTTTGATAAAAAAATCGACATCTTTACTAACTAAAAATCAAGATTTTTGGAAGTATAAATTGCAATTACTCATAGCGAAATATTCAATTTAAAAATAAATTTTAATGTCTGCCAGTGTTTTTGGAACTTGCATAAGAAAAAGTATTAGAGAATTATTCAATTTAGAAAACTTCTTGTGATAAATTTTTATTTCGTATAGTAAAAGGGAGATGTCTGAAAATTTGAAGATACCATAATGTTTATTTTGCAACAATTCGTATAAGCAAACATACTGCCGAGCTCCCTGAGCCACAGGGTTTCCATTACACCAGTTCCGATTTTCATTTTATTTCTTTATTTATGTTTGCGAATATTTCTTAAACTAACACCCACCAAAAAAATTTTTTTTTAAATCCAAGAGTTTTGCGGCAAAAGACATTTTATAAAAGATTCGAAAAGATACCATTTTTTCCATGTTTCCCATGAAAAGGCTCAATTTAGGGATTAGTAGTTGTTTAAATGATTCCCAAATGTCTTCAACTAAAAATATTAATTTAAAAAAGTACTAACTTTTCCGAAAAAAATGTTACTCTGAACATTTCTCAACATTTGTTTCAACACTTTCAAAATATTTTAAATAAAAAATATTACTGTTAACCTTCATAAAGGATAAATTTATTCGAAAGATAATACATTTTCAAGCTTGGCAGGGGAAAAAATTGTTCAAGCAAATAATAATTGTTAAAAAACTGAAAATTAGTTTTTAAATACTTAAAAGCTCTCATTTTACCGTATAAAAATCATTAATGCAAAAAATCATTAATTCAAAGTTGTCTTTGTCATCAGAGGTGGCGGAGCCCTAAAGGGCACAGGGGTAGTGCCATCCAAAAATCTACCTTAAATCTTTCTGAAATAATTGATATCTTTGCGAAATCTTCTTAATCTCTATCAAATATTCTAAATCTTTTTGAAATAATTGAAATATTTGTCAAATATTTGAGATCTTTGAGAAATCTTTAAAATCTTTAGGAATTTATTGAAAGCTGTAAAAAATATCTAGAAAATTTTTGACATATTTGTTATATTTTTTAAATTGTTCAAATCTTTAGAAAATCGTTTAAGTCCTTGTTAAATCTTTATAAATTGTGCGAAATTTGTGCGATATGTTTGGAAATATTTGTGAAATCTTTATAAAATATTTAAAATATTTAAACAATATTTGATAACATTTGGAAATCATTGAAATCTTTAAGAAGTCTTTCCGGAATGTTTCGAAATATTTTAAATATTTTTGAAGCATTTGTAAAACTATTGAAATCTTTGTGAAATCATTTGGAAATGATGTATGCCTACAAAATGACTGAAGTCATTCTGAAATCCTTGTAAATCTTTGAAATATTTGTAAAATTTTTGTGAAAATATTAAAATGTTTCGAAAATCATTGGGAAATAATTTTTTTAAATTTTATATTTGAAAAAATGATTTAAATCTCTGTGAAATATTTTCAAAATCATTGAAATCTTTATAAAATCTTGTAAATCTATCTGAAATCTTTGAAACCTTTGGGAAGTCATTGAAATCCTTTGAAAATATTTTTTAATTATTTAGTACATTTTGGAAATTGTTGAAATCTTTGTCAAATCTCTGGAAATCTTCGAAAGATTTTTGATAGATTGGTAAAAATGATTGAAATCTTTCTGAAATTTTTGGAAAATCATTGAAGTCTTTATGGCATTTATATACTAAACTTTAATTTACAAAAAGCTAAAAACAGGTACTTGTTTTTCCCATTCAAATTCCCATTTTCATTTCAATTTTGCAAAGACACAGAAGGACGGGTAAATATTGATGCATCAAAAATCGACACACTGTTTCCCTATTCCCTGTTTTATCCTTTTTTTAAATCCGCTCTTTTTCACTCTTTTCAAAATACTTTTCCCTTTTCTCCATATTTTCGTTTTTTTTTTACACTAAAATTCGAACTGAATAACCCCAATAATAAAACGGAACTATTTTTGTTAAAAGTATAAACAGATGTTGTTAATTTAATCATCTTTGGTTGAAGATTAATTTTTTTGGTTAAAAGATCGACTACTGCATGTTCGGTTTAAAATTAATCCGTAGAAAACTTCCCCACTATTTTTCCTTAAATTTAAATATTTAAAATTTAAATATATTTAAATTTATAGAAAAATATAAGGGAATTTTTCTACGGATAATATTAAAAAAAATATATATATTTTATTTTCAAAAACAACCCTATCAGCAAAATATTTGAATTTTTAACCAAAAAAATTAATTTTAAACCAAACACGCAGTATTCGATATTTCAACCAAAAAATATTAATATTCAACCGAAGATGGTAGAATTACCAAACAATATGTATATTTTTAACAAAAATTGTTCAATTTTATTATTAGGTTTTATTAATTCAGTTCGAATTTAAGTGTAAGAAAACGAAAATAGGGAGAGAAAGAGAAAGTATCTTGAAAAGAGTGAAAAAAGAGGGGATTTAAAAAAAGGAGAAAACAGGGAATAGGGGACAGAGTGTGCCGATTTTTGATGCACCAATATTTACCCGCACCACTGGGTCTTTGCAAAATCGAAATAAAAATGGGAATTTGAATGGGAAAAATAAGTACATGTTATTAACTTCTGGTAAATTAAAGTTTAGTAATTTCCTAAGGAATTTCCAATTCAATTGATCCACTGATAGATATAAGTGTCTCACTGACTCACAGTGAAATTCCACTGACTCAAATTAAGATAGCAGGTTCTTCTCACATTCGTAGCGAAGATGACTTTTCAAAAAATTTTTGATTGATGCCGCTTTGGAAAACCATATTTACTATCTCATCCGGAAAAAAACGTGTGACAACTAACATGGTCACCTTTCAGAGAGGTGTCTTTCAGGGCGACACCATGAGCCCACTCCTATTTTGCCTTGCATTATTGCCACTATCTCTAGCACTTCGCCATTCCGACGGGTACTTCTGCGGCAAACCTGCAGATCGAAAGTACAAGGTGACTCATGTATTTTACATGGACGATCTTAAGATCTATGCTAAAAACAAAGAGCAACTACATCTAGCTCTAGGGATTGTCGAACGATATACTAAGGAAATTGGAATGGAATTTGGGTTATACAAATGCGCCAAGGTTTATTTGAAGCGAGGAAAACTTAATGGCATCCCTGAAGATCCTGAGCTCGTTGATAGAAGCGCCATACGACATCTTTGCGCTGGAGAGACTTATACATACCTGGGCGTGCCACAGGGCCGCATTCAGGATGTGACATCTATAAAGGATACTCTCCTAAACAGATACAAACGTCTCATCCGGCAGATTTGGTCTTCCGAACTGTCGGCGAGGAACAAAGTATCTGCAGCGAACATGCTGGCCGTCCCGGTAGTACTCTGTTCATTTGGATTAGTTCCATGGACGAAGAACGAGCTCAGATCCCTTGATATCGGGACAAGAAAGGTTATGCACATGAACAAAAGCATGCATCTTAAGTCTTCCGTTCCACGACTGTACATCTCACGCCGTCAAGGTGGTCGCGGAATATTGAGTCTTGAATGTCTTCACAACAGGATTATTCTGGGTACAAGACATAGAGTTGCAAATGGAAGAGACCCTCTTCTTAAAATTGTCAGAAATCACGAAGAAGTGGGCAAAGGAGCGTTTCTGTACAAAGCAGCGGAGGAGGCTGCTGAAACACTCGGACTTAACTTCAGTATTAGCGGTGAGCAAAATGCATCAAATCTTATCTATCTCCAGTACTCACTCCTGAAAGCCCGGATTAAGAAACCACAAGAGAAAAACTTTCGTGAACAGCTCCTCGATAAGAGCATGCACGGTATCTTCTACAGAAATGTGAAGGATCAGTCAATGTCTTGTGAGCTAACGGTTGCTTTCCTTAAATCGCCCACATTAAAGTCTGGTACGGAGGGTTTCATTTTGGCATGCCAAGACGGTGTCATTTCCACCTTAACATACCTTCGCCACATTGTGAGGCAAGACTGATGATAGCTGCAGGGCGTGCCATGCACACCCCGAGCATTTAGCTCACATGGAGAAAACTGTATGGTTGTAAGATCCATGATTAGGGTTGTTACAACCACGACAAGTAGTAAAATATGGTCTAACTATAGCTGTGGGTTCCACAACTGCATAGCTGTTTGTGTAAGAGACTGGTTGTAAGAACTACACTGTGTGTCTGTCACAAGTATGTAATGTGTTTCTTACCATCACACTATATGATGCCACAACCGTGCCTTACGGTTGCCATACCACACTATGTTGTTGCCGCAGATACAAACTGTAGTTGTCAAACCCCCATTATGTGGTTGTCGCAGGCACACATTGTGGTTGTCACAACCACATTATGTGGTTGCCGTAGGCATACATTGTGGTTATTACTACCACAGAAATAAAGTTCTCTCTACTAATGGGTGGTTGCTAAAACTGCACAGTAAAAGATATTTTGACTAGGGTGTGGATGAAGAAAAAATTCGCAGCATCAATGGCACATAAGTTTTTATTTGGATTTGCATGTTACTTACTGTACAAAGTTGACAAATTTCGCTTAAAATACATCAATTCAAATATAATAAAAGCATTTTGGTTCCCCTCAAACAATATTAAAACACTAAAATTAAAAACATCAGATACTTGTGGTGTACAAAATATTTCGGTGTTTACATTTCGAAAATTAACGGCTAAAACCTTACTTACGTACCTTTTAAACTCTTTAGAAGATTTTAAAGTTTTTTAGATTTTGCGCACATTTTTCCTTGATTCTTCATTGTCCATACACTTTGTATATTCTAATATATCACCACTTTAGCACTTTCACTCACTTTTCATCTACATTCGATGCACACAAGAAATAATCTGATGGCATCGGGGGCCTGATGAGGACGGTACGTGATGTATTTTGGCGCACGTGAATCTGCGCAACTATGCGCAACCAATCAGAAATGTTTGAGATACACACAGTGGTTGTGAGACAACCACGCGTTGTGTTTGCGGCAACCACAAGTATGTAGCTGCAACAACTACCCAACTACACGCAAAAGAAGCGGTTTAAATTACATGTGGATGGGCTACAAATAGCGTGGTTGTGGGAACTACAATACTGCAACTACAAGCGTGTCGTTTTGGCAACTGGGTCATTTTGATCTAACAACTTAAATCAAAGATGTCTCAACAAAACTAGTGGCCCTTGCAACCATATTGAATGCAACTTGATAATTTTAGTTACTATAACCATATCAGTTTTCTCCGTGCACATACTATCTAGTTGTCCAACTCATGCGGAAACGACCTACATTCAAAGGCACAATGCGGCACTAAGAGTGCTTTATTACCATCACTGTCACGCTTACGGCATTAACCTTAATATCGCTCCTCTAAATGCTCTTAGGGAAATCGAGTCAATTGTCGAGAATGGGAAGTGCCGCATATACTGGAACTTTATATTCTCGACAATTGTTTCTGTTGCTCACTCGAGGCCTGACATGGTTCTTCTTGACTTCGAGAAGCGAACCATGTTCGTTATCGAATTTTTGGGACCAGCTGACAAAAACATCATAGCCAAGGCGAATGAAAAGAAAGAAAGGTATCGAGACCTTATAAGGGAGTTGCAACGATTGTACCCGGAATATTCTGTTAAAATAATTGTCCTTATCATCGGCGCTCTTGGAGGTGCCAAGCTTTCACTTGCTAATGGCCGAAAAGCATCCCTGCGTGTCAACAATATGCTAAAACACTTGCGGAGAAAATGCAGAAGGCGGTTATCCTTGGGTCGCTCCGTGTTCTTATGGTGCACGAAACTTTTGCTGGATCGTCGTATTGATTCCGTTACAGACTGTAACCACCTATCTCACGTTCGTGAAACGTGGTTGTGGCTGAAATTTTACCGCGATTT
>NC_046664.1:41828857-41865518 GCF_010883055.1 Belonocnema kinseyi
ATAGCCCTTCCGAGAATTGACGCCGCGTCACAAGTAGATATAATGAGCTGCGCGGGGTCTGCGGTTGTCACTCAGACGAGCACTCAGGCGTGCATAAACAAGAGAAGAGCCCCCAAATTGGTGGTATAGAAGAGTTCCACTGTATTACCATTAGAAATGAGTCAGGCGGCGCTCACTGTTTACGTTTCGATCCCCCCAAACCAGTCCAAGGCTATTTGAAGGCAACGCCCGACACTTGACTGAAAGCGAGACTTTGGTGTATTTTAAAACTAGTTTTCAGTTTTTTAAACAATTATTATTTGTTCAAACAATGTTTTCCCTCTGTCAATCCTGAAAATGTATTCTTTTTATACTAAATGATACCGTTCATGAAGGTTAACAGTAATATTTTTTATTTAACATATTTTCAAATTGTTGAAACAAATCCAATCTGTTTGCATTTTTTTCTCCACTGAATCATCAAAATTGATATTATGTCCGTAAACACGATAACTCTCGAAAAAATGAACGAATCAAATCCATCTTTGGCACACGTTTTTTAAGTCCTAAAAGAAAATACGAGTTCGTTAACCAGCCATTTTTGATAAAAATTCAAAAGGTGAGCCCATTTTGAAAATTTTTGAAACCATTTTTTGGTGAATTTGAAAATTCTACGTACGGATATTTATACTATTAAAAGGGACAAACAATGTATGCCGATGAGTTTTTTGATAAAAAGAAAACTCTCAGAGTTATAGCATTTTCAAAATTTTTTAAATCAACCGAAAATCAAAATTTTAAGCCAAAAAACGCGCGATATGAAAAAAAAGTCAGGAGAAGAAAAACATTGATTTTTGAAAGCCCTACAAGATTATCATAATAAATTTTTGGATATTCTTGGAAAATCGAAAATTCAAATTTTGATTGTACAAAAAATAATGAAAAATGAACAATTCCATCTGGTGGTCAAACTATGTAGGATACGAAAAAAGATGAATTAACGAAAATTTTTATCCCAAAAAAGATTTACAATTTCGTTAAGAATCACTTCTTACAAAAAAATGTGCGGTAAAACGACGAAAGTTACGAGAGAAAAAAAAGATTCGACAAAACCTGTTTACAAATGTCTGTCGGAAATCGAGCGCGCAACCCGAGTGTCACGATGAGAATGTGTACCTCAAAGCCCACAGGGCTTCGAGAATCTTAATTTTTGACCATACTTAATTAAGTAGACAATTCAAAATATCAACACGGAGAAAAATGGATGTTCAAATGTAGATGTTCAAAGGGCAAGATTGTATCACCTAATACGCAGATATTCATGCAAAACATTTAACATCTTTTTGAGCCCATGCGCATCACGCATTGCAATTTCACGACTATATTTGATAGCTATACTATATATATTCAATATTAAACTTATGGAATATTACAATTTTGAAAAATTTCCAAAGAATAAAAATTAAATGTCCTTAAGGCCATGTGATGAGTGGGTCACGTGACTAGATTCCTACCTTACCGCGACTTTTTTTATTTCTCAACTTATTACCACACGAAACGCCACATTGAGTTGAAAATTTGGCATAGTAAACAAGAAGCACTGAGAATGATGGGTCTGGTCCTAAATTTTTATAATTATGAAAAAAAGTTTTTTTATTGTAAATCATTTTTTTTTTTGCTTTTCTCATCATTATTAAAATTTAGGACCAGGCCCACCTTTCTCAGCGCTTCTTATTTATCATCTCAAATTCTCAACTCGATGTGCTGTTTCGTGTGATAATAAGTTGGGAAATAAAAAAAGTCGTGGTAAGGTAGGATCTGGTCACGTGACCCACTCATCACATAGCCTTAAATAAAATTGGATAACGACTTTTTTGTCTAAAGAAGAGAACAACGATCTTCTGTTTTAGGTTTATTGACTCAACACATTTGACAAAAGGTTTATAAATTTGAAATAAAATTTGAGTTTAAGTAACTTAAAGTAGATAGAATATTTAATTCAGATTACAGATAATTCGTTCTCCGATTATTCATCCCCATTTTTATTTTGAATTAGAAATATTGAATATAACCTCAACTTGACTGAATGCATCATCTGGTCGACATTTTACACCCTTCATCTGTTTTTCGTTCGTGTACGAACATTAAAGTTTAATTTAAAATTCACAAATAAGTTATCAATTAATTCCTTAAATGACCATAAATACGTAAACTCCTCAAATATTTACAAACGTAACTTGACATAACCATACATGTAATATCTGGGATTTTTCAGTTGAACATTTTGAATTTTAGAGGGTAACATTTCACTTTTTAAGATCTACAGATGCTAACTTCGAACATCTAGATTTTACTTTTGAATATCAATTTTTCCCCGTGAAGGCGCATAAAAATACTGCCATCTAAAAGAGATCTTTTTGATAAAGTTTTATTCAAGTATAACAAATGCAAAGAATAAATATCTGAGCGCGAAGCGCGAGATTCAGCCGTCGCGCGCCATAGGCGCGCTCAAACTCGCGAGCCGCCCGCGTAGCGCGCGATGAGGTTGTGCCCGCGAAGCTGACAGATTTTTATGTGTACGCCCATTTGAAAAGAATCCTTTTAGCCAGTTTTAGTTTAGGGTTGTTGGTTAAATCTGACTTTGAATTTTTTTATAGGCACGGCTCTGACTCAATATATATTTTTTCCGAAGGATTTGCGAACGAAAGAAAGAAAACTTGTTGAATATCCGGACTTTTGCGAGATATTTGAATCAATAAAATGTTGAAAAATCAAAAAAAAATTTGAGGAAATAATTATTTTCACGACAAATATGAATTTTGCGAAAGATAGAAATCAGCGGGTGGCAGGCGACAGCCACCAGGCTAGCCGAGCAATTAGAGCAGAGGAGCGTCCTGTGCTCTAATTGCTCCGCTGTAGAATGAATAGCCATATTGTAAGTATTATTTCCCCATTTTTGAGTATTTATACACAATTTGTATTATTTATAATAAATCTGAATTTTAATAATCAATTTTACTGGTATTTCCTCTACTCCTTATGTTCAAATAATTATGTTTTTTTAAAGAAAAAGCAAAAGTGGCTTATATGCCTTTAAAGTGTGACTATTTTTGTTTTGAAATCCGTTATTTTTTTTTTAAATGGGTCATATTGTTGAGAAACTACGTTATTTTTTGTAAAAAACGTCAATTTTTCGGAATTTTTTCATGTTTAACAAATTATTTAACATTTATCGAAAAATGAATAGAATATTATTATTAACATTGTTTTCTACATTAAAAAATGAAAAATGCCCTACCTTAAACTTGTTATACTACAAATAGAAAGCATTCTGCCACGGCACAAGTTTAGGGTAGCGTACAATCCCGGTGGATGGTTAGAGGGTGAGCCAGCTACATGGATCACTCTAGGGTTAAATTTCAATTACATATTAACAAGAAATCTTATAGTAAATAATTGATTTTAAACTGCAGTATAACATTTTTGATTCAAATGAATTGACATTCACTGCTCTTTTTCATAAACATTGATTCAATAACAAGTCAATGAAAAGCTAATTTTATCACACGAAATAATACGATCAGTTCTATCGGCTTCAGTAGGCATTGAAGCCCCACTGCTGCTCGACGTGAGCTCGTCATCGTGATTATTTGCGTGTGTCTTCCGCTTTAAGTGAACTATCAGAACGTCTTGACGCAGTGACGCAGGTAGGCCGTTAGGGCAAAGCGCTTTACTGCACCACTCCTTTTTAGTCACATCTGAATGAGCACTGCATAACACCGTACCTCCTCTTATCCATAATCGCGGTGCGGCGTCAATTCTCGGAATGTCTAAATTCGGGAGGCTTAAATCCCGGGTTCACTGTACTCCGTTTTTGGGTAAAGCTACGTTACAGATGCTAGGTAAAAAGTTGTGATTCAGAAAACTATGCGTAAATCTAAAAAAAAATCTTTTAGTCTTCATAAGTTAAGAGTTATGTAAGTCAAAAGTTATGACTCTTTAAAAAAAAAGTGTTTTGATTATTTTCACCCAACATTTTTGTTTTGGTTTTGTAATAGCTCATTTCATGAATATCCTGGGGCCGTATTCGAGCATTTTGGTGGCATATATGCATCTGCAGTCCATTATACATTCGCTTTTTCTCATTCACCTTTAAAACAACCATTCTTTCAACTATTTTTTAAATAATACATTTCACACTATGAAATCTGTACATATTTGGTGTATTATCTTTCTGAAAATTACTCCTAAAATATCTGTTGTCGAAATTGAATGAAGAAAAAAACATATTGAAGGAATTTGTTTTACATGATTGCATTATTTTATGTTATAAATACCAAAAATTAATAAGCAAATCATCGCAAAGGAAACAATTATTTTTCATTGCTGACAATAAAAGAATAACATTACACAAATTAATTACACGGTTATGTAATTAATTAAACAACTAATTGATAAACAATTATTAAACAACTAACTGAAAAATACTATGAATAATGATAAAATGAATTATAAAATGAACTAGCATTACTGCTTAATTTCTGTTAGTTTGTATGCTATATGCAAAAATAGGCTTCGTCTTTTTTCTCTAAATCTGCTGCGATGTAATTACTACTTTTTTGTTGGGACGGCAGATTATAATTCATCAGTCAATCAGTCAATAGTTAAATTGGTTTTTTCATTTATTGCATAGCTACGTAGTTAATTTACTTACATTTTCTTTTATTACAAGCAGCTAAAAATAATTTTTCCCTCTGCGATGATTTGTTTATCAATTTTTTGTATTTTTAACATAAAATAATACGCACTTGTAAAAATAATTCCTTCAATAATACTTTTGATAAATAATGAGTAAACGATGTAAAAACAGTTAATTTATCATTTTATCTTCATGCGATTTCGATAACAGATATTGTAGATGTAGCCTTCACAAAGAAAATACATAAAATAGGCACACAGTTAATAATATGAAAATTATTATTTAAATAATGGTTGAAGTTGTTTCTTAAGAAGAAATTGAGAAAAAGCGTATTTCGAATGAACTGCAGATACATACAATAGGCGACCAAAATGCTCAAATACGGTAGCAGTACATGCTCGAAACGAGCTTTTTTAACAAAACTTTTTCAGCTGAAAAGAGACAAAAAAATTGTATTAGACAAATACATACAGGGTTATCAAAACGTATTAGACCCCCCCCCCCTTATTAGCGAAAATATGCGTTTTCGTGAAAAATGTTTCAGACAAAAGTTTCAGGGGTTTGGAAGAGGATCTGAATAGTGTGACCTTGCATCTGATCTTGACTTTGACCTTCAAGGTTATTTCAAGTTCAACTTTTATTTTTGAAATTGAAACCCCTATTTTTGACACCGACAATCGAAAGAACGAAGAATTTTTCGTTCAGATATGCATCAAGGTCATGTGAGCTGATTACCTTCGAGGTCATTCCAGGGTCGTATAAACTCAAACAAGGTGTAGACGGCTGATCAGCGAAAATACGTGTTTTCGATAGAAATGTTTGAGACAGAAGTTTCAGTGTTTTGGACGCGTATCTGAGTGGTGGTCTTGAAGCTGACCTTGGCGTTACCTTCAAGGTTATTTCAAGGTCTAATTTTATTTTTGAAATGGAAATCCCTATTTTTGACACCGACAATCGAAAGAACGCAAAATTTTACGTTCAGATATGCATCAAGATCATGTGACCCGATAACCTTCGAGGTCATTCCAGGGTCGTATAAACTCAAACAAGGTTTAGACGGCTGATCAGCGAAAATATGCGTTTTCGATAGAAATATTTGAGACAGAAGTTTCAGTGTTTTGGACGAGTATCTGAGTGGTGGTCTTGAAGCTGACCGTGGCGTTACCTTCAAGGTTATTTCAAGGTCAACTTTTGTTTTTGAAATGGAAATCCCTATTTTTGACACCGGCAATCGAAAGAACGCAAAATTTTACGTTCAGATATGCATCAAGGTCATGTGACCCGATAACCTTCGAAGTTATTCCAGGGTCGTATAAACTCAAATAAGGTCTAGACTTCTGATCAGCGAAAATATGCGTTTTCGAGAGAAATGTTTGAGACAGAAGTTTCAGGGCTTTGGACGAGTATCTGAATGGTGGCCTTGAAGCTGAAATTGGCGGTGAGAGTGAATTGTACATTTGATGAAATCATCAAATGTAGAAATGAAGAGGGGGAGGGAGAAGGGATTATAGCGTCGTTCTCACTATCGGGGGAAAAACGAACTCAATAGTAGGAGTTCGCAGTACTGAATTTCGCAGTACCGCGACTCGATTGTACACAATTATTCTAACAAGTGAAGTTTTATAGTGTCAATCTATGCTTTAAGTCGAGATCGTACTTGAAAATTAATTTGAACTCTGACAATGACAGAAGTAGGATAGTGGCCCATTTCCTCTAAATAAGGTTTGTTGAGTAACGCGAATCCTCGAAAGTCGGCAAAATCGGAAAATTTGGAAAAATTCCGGTAAACCATTATGAAAAAAGGCTCTCGATTTCTCTCGCATGTTATTGACGCAGTTATATTTTAAATGTGAGAATCAATTAGATTAATGTGCAGAATTCCGGAAAATAAAACCAAATCTATTAGATTCGCCTGAGAATACTTGGTGGGTCAAATCAAAAGAATATGAAAGGTCAAGATAATGGGCGGTGTGAATAAACATGTCCAACCCGAAGGTCAAAGAAAAACAGTTTTATATGCCAGAAATCCAATTCCGAAACATGGAAATGAGTTTCCGGGAGAATTTCAGTAAAATATGTCGTAAATCCTAGCAGCTATGTTAGACTCTTATATCAAAACGCAGCTTTACTGCAAAATTTGTCGCAGAAAAACCGTCCCGAGAATTTTCATTATAATGTTCTTCCGGACTTATCCCATAATATTACGGACTTTATTGGACTGGAAGAATTTCCAGAAGCAAGAGCGTGGTTAAGGCAGTTAAAATCCACTGCTACGTTACATCGTTAGACTGAGGCTGTAGCTTTTGAAACAGCAAGAGCGCACCTAAAGAAAGTATCAAGAAATTGGTATCAGAGTTCAATTGACATCATTCAAAATTGGACTAATTCAGTCTACAATTTAAATCAACTTTTACGGCGGAAAAATCTTTAACTGAAAAATTGAAGGTAATGCAACAACAATGTCAGCGACCTGGAGAATATATTCAAGAATATTTTTTTGAGAAGGTTCGACTCTGCAAAAAATTGGGATTTAGATTTACTGAAACTAAGACTCAACTAGTAGTTGGACTGATGTCTCGTGACGTTAGTTCTATGATCGTTTCACAAACGTACCTCGACCTTGATAGTCTTCTTCAAAATAATTTAATTTTTGGGGATCTCGAGAATTCAAGAAAACAGCGTTTTTCTTCAAGACGTGAGAATTCTGAAGCAGCTGATCACAGAAAGGACAGAAATTTGTCTTTGAATTTGATGCCGGTTAAGAAAGAAATTTCGTCAGCGACTTCAAAGGAGAGTAAATACTTTGGAGGCAGTTAGAAAAAGGATTCAAGTCAGAGAGAAAGTACGAAGCATGCATGTTTTAGATGTCACGCAACCTCTCATTACGCAAATGAATGTACTGTGAAACGCGAAATTAAATGTTTTTCTTGCGACGAGACAGGTCACTTCGCAAAAGATTGTACTAGGCCCAAGAAATTCGACGAAGGTAAGATAAACGAATGTTCCACGGTCTAAACCTGTTAACTGACATTATTTTCGAAAATGACTTTTTTGTATTTTCTGGAACATTTTTATATGCAGTTAATATACTGCAAACGAAACGGCAAAATTCCTTTTAGTTTTTTTTTAATGGACGTTCGAAAATCGCGCTTTGGCATCTATGGCATAGGTCAGCGGAACGATTTTCCTTCACCGTGTAAAATTGTTGAGATATCAGTTAACAGGTTTAGACCGCGTACCCTTCAAATGTTATTGCTTCAAATTGCGATCAATCTGAAAAAAAATATTCAAAGAAGGTTTTAATTAATGGCGCGATTGTCGATTATCCGGTATATGGTTTTGGAAACATTGGAGCCACAACGCGCATATAAAATTTGGCGAGTTCACAGTTGATGACATTTATTTCAAAGTGGTTCCAGATAACGCGACTAAGTATGAAGTAATCATCGGTAGATCTTTTGTCCACAGTAGGAGAAATTCCAGCGTTGGAACTTAGATTTGAGCTGGTTACAAAATGAGAGGTTTAAACACACCAATCGTTATTTTGAGATAGAATCAAAAGTGATTGTTGATCTTTTAAACTCGAAACGTCGAGCAATTGCTAAAAATATATCGTTCGTCGAAACGTGAAACAATCTGCCATCTATCTCATATAGGAGAATAGAAACGAGTCGGTTTAGTTAAAGAAAGACATTCACCCTTTGTTAGTCCGTGCTCTTTAGCTACTAGAGTAGATGGATCTGCGCATATATTTATCGACTATCATCAATTAATTCAGATGACAATTCGTACAAACTTGCCTCTCTCAAATATCGATGATGTTCTAGATCAATTACATGGATCCAAATTTTTTGTCCCTTTAGATTTGTCACATGGTTATCTACACATCCCATTACCTGAGAGTGCAAAAGAAAAGACGGCTTTAATAACTCGGGATGAGACGGGTCAACTTGAGAGAACAATGTATGCTTTGATGAATGCCTATTCTATTGTATATATTAATTAAAAGGGTTTTTGGTCTAAATCATGCTAATTAAGCTCTTACTTATTTTGACTACATCTTGATTTGTGCCAAGATGTGGGAGGAATTTATCCAAAAATTAAACGAAGTTTTGGATCTTTTGATAAAAGCAGGTTTAAATTTAAACTTTAAAAAATTCAAGTTCGGGATGACTAAGTTACATTATTTAGGATTTATAATTGAAAAAGATGGAATGAAACCAGGTGCAAACAACATTAGAGCAATTGTAGAGTTTCCTCAGCAGGAAAATGCGCATGAAGTAAGAAGGTTTGTAGGATTTGCAAATTTTCCAAGACGTATCATTCCGAATCTTTCGTGTTTAATGGATCCTGTAACTAAACGCTTAAAAGGCGGTGTAAAGTTTAGATGTGGTGAAGCTCAGAAATGTTAATTTCAGAAAATCAAACAATTGATCCGTTCGGGGCCTATTTTGGGTCTTTATAATCCGCTAGCAAAACGTAGTAAATTGCACACGAATGCATCGGTCTCGGGTTAGGAGAGATGTTATTTCAACAACATGAGAGGGAGAAAAATAAATTAATAGTTGTTGGCTGTAGTGAGGACGACTCGATTAAGATCTTTGCTAATCAGTATTTATTTCGATGCGCGAAAATGCGATCTTAATGTACTAGAGAGTTGGCGAAAAGTTAGCGAGTAAAATAACAAATCTAGTGTTAATAATAATTTATTTTATGTTATTGTTCTTTCTTTTGAGTGATCTTCAGGTTTCATTCGTAATAGACTCGTTTCCATGCATTGTTTATTCTCCTTGAATTTTTCTCTCTGTTTTTGAGTTTCGGGGACTACATTTTTCGTTGTAGTGGATATTCAGGTATCAGACTGATGTCTCTTTATTGGGTAGGCTCGGATCTTTTCCTGGCTGTTCAGTAACAACCAAGATGCAGGCAAGTGTGGCCATTCCGATTGTTGAACGAATTTCTAATCAAGTGTGCTTTTCGAGACCATATTCAGGTATTTGAGTTGTACATCTATGCTAATTTTCCAAAAGAAACAAAACTTTTTTTTGGGTACAAAGTGCTTTGTTGGATCGACTCGGGGAGTCCTATTTTGGATCACACTGATAAGGTATTTAGAAGCTCTAGTAACAGTGATACATTATTTTCTATTCTATTTGATCGACTTTAATCTGGCCAGACATGATTCCTTCGCTGTCCCACGCCAGTCGGTCAGTAATTCAGTAACATTTTTGGTTCTTCGAGTCCCATTGTGGGTTAGCGGAAGGAGCATGAATGTCGCCATGACAAACTTACTGATCGTCTGATTGTTCTCAAAATTGCAAAGGTATAGATATAAGTTCTCAGCAATAACAGCCATACTGCTGGTGGATTGTTTGTAACATAGCGAACGCCTCGAGAGAGGTTCTTGGATGTGAAAGACGTACGAACTGACCTTGTAATTGTTCTCAATATTGCAAACGTCTTAAGATATACTCTTAGGTACGCCAACCTTACTGCGGACAAATTGTTTACCTCGTGACAGGCTCTCAGTCATGACAAACTTACTCAATATTGCAAGAGTCTCGAAACAGGCTCTCACGTTATAAAAACCATTATACTGATGGATTGTTTGCAACATTGCAAAAGTCTCGAGACAGGCTCTCAGACATGACAACCATAAGACTGATGGATTGTTCCCAACATTGTGAACGCGTCGAGGCAGGCTCTCAGACATGACAAACTTACTTACCGACTGTGTGGTTGCTTTTAATACTGCAAACGTCTCGACACAGGCTCTCAGGCATGAAGAACATACTGCTGATGGATTGTTTGCAACATTGTGAATTCGTCGAGAAAAGCTTTTAGGAATAACAAACTTACTCGCGGACCTTACGATTATTTGAAACATTGCAAGCTCTTCGAGACGGGCTCTTATGCATGACACACATATTGGTGACAGGCACGAGACATATTGATTGTGGATTGTTAGCAACATTGCAAGCGCCGTGAGACAGAACCTCAGGCATTTAATTTTGCTCAAACCTTGCTCGAGTTTAACAAGCTAACTTTGGATTTGTTTCCCCAGATCTCCGCATTGCATAGGAGGTTCATTACTCTCTTCGTTGGCTTCCTATTGTCAGTTGTTTGATGTTTGCAAGATGAAATCCATTACTGGAGATATGTTTTGTCATTAGGATTGGTTGCAGCTCTACAATAATTACAAATTTTAACACGGGCAGATACATCGTACGTCTCCCACTGGGACCAGCCCGTATTCATGCCTTAGGAGAATCTCTGCTGAGATTATAATAGAAATAGAATAAAATAGAATAAATAGAATAAAATATAATAGAAATCCACGGTTTCGGAGATGCCAGCTAACATGTCTCTGCAATGCACAACTTATCACATCGCGAGGAATAGGAACCCTCTCATGCAGTCACATACCCTTGGTCAGAGTCACGAAGCGTTCTCGGCTAAATTCAAACAGATGATCATTCCCGTTGGCCGATTTATGCCGTAAATCGAATTTCGGAGATGCAGCGAACTCTCTTTAACGGGTTTTGGCGTCACTTCCCTACAAAGGAAAATACAGCCGATAGTGCCACTCGAGGAATGGATCTTCGAAGACTGAAGCTTACTGACGTTATAAAGAATTCAAGCAGTTGTCCATTATAGTTCGTCACGAACACTGTAACCTTAATACGATCAGCAATTTCTCTTCATTGACTTTTCTAAAAATAGTGATTGCGCCTTAAACTTCTTCTTAAGCCTGCAGTAGAGCGTTTTAAACGCATGGATCAGCGCCTTACTCTGCCCTATGACCAACGACACCAAGTTATCTTGGTCGACGATAGCCCTCTCGCCGAACTTATTATTGACTGCGCACATCGAAGAGTTTCACGCCATGGATTAGAGTTAACATACTCGTATGCTGTTGGCCGAGCATCGATTATTCGCGTCGCATTTATGTAAAATCGCATAATCGTAACTACTTCCCATGCGATCGAGTCACATTTCAGAAATCCGATCAAGAGATTGGTGATATTCTTGCTCAAAGAATTGCCGAATCTTATTGTAGAGACTGAAGCATACCTGAACTCTCGGCCTTTACTCGACCGACCTACATGTCATTCTCACGTAGGCAGAACATTAGAACGAATTCCCGGAGCAATGATTTCGGATCAGGAACTGAACTGTGTCATTCGCCAGCGTGTTTTCCACCTAATGCTTGGTCAATTTTGAAAACACTGATCTCATGAGTACATTGATACTCTTCAACAAAGAGATAAAATTGCCCCATCATCAAATTTTGTTGGTTACCAGTCGTGTGTTGATCCTATGCAGCCAATTGCGCTCCATGACGGCGGACCTGATTTTTTTTTACCTATGCATGGAAATTTATTGTGTGCATCATGGCAGGTGGCACTAAACTCTTGACCTTCATACGTGGAATTTGTTTCATTCAGCTAACGAGGCGGACAAGATGTTAATAATTTGTTTGATGATATTGTTCTTATTTTTAGTGATCTTCAGGTTTCATGGGTACTACAATTTTTCCGCTCAATGTTTATTTTTGAAGTTTTATCTCTGTGTTTTTGTTTCGAGTGTTACCTTTTTCCTTGGAATGGGGAATCAGGTAGAAGCGTGACAAGGCTCCGACATTTTTTTTCTGGCTGTTCAGTACAAACCAAGGTGCAGTTTAGTGTATTCATTCAGATTGATCAAACAATTAAAAATCAAGTGTGTTATGTGATTTTCCCGGTATGATTCTCTTCTGGCGTTTTGGGAAGTTACGAGTCGGATGACGTATTACTTCCGGAAGCTACATCTCTGCTAATTTTCCAAAAGAAACCAAACATTTTTTTGGATACCAAGTGATTCCTTGTTGATATCCTTGTTAGGTAGGCTCGGAGACTCATATCTCGGATTAACTTGATCAGGTATTTAGAAGTTTTAAAAATAACAGTGATAAATTATCTTATATTCTATTTGACGGGCTTTTTAACTTGAACATTTTTCTCTAAAATGCAATGGGGCGAGTCAGTCTAAGTAAAAACGCTTTTTGAAATTTTTTTCAAAAATATTTACGGAGCGCGTAGTAGTCATTTCTAGAAAATTTGGAATTTTTATTATGACCCGTCAGGAAACCGTGATAGCAAAAAATGGCAATCATCTACTTAATATGGTGAAAAGTACTTAATTTCTGGACTAAAGGTTCAATTTCAAAATCTAAAAAATTGAATTTCCAATTATTATTATATTTATAAAAATATATACATTATATGATTTTACAATTATTCTTGAAAATGGAACAAATTAAAATTATAAAATTTGTTTTTAAGTCATAGTTGTTCTAAAGAATTTGAAAACAAACTATTTGTATCACACTTTATTTCATTTGTTATAGAGTGAAATTTAAGCTGATTGTAGCTGATTTAGGTCTTTTTTGCAAAAGATAAGAATTACATAAATTCCCGCTCAGAGAAAAAAAATTAATTTCCTGTTTTTTGTCGAGCTAGAATATAAAGAGGTTATTGGAAAAACAAGCAGTGACTAATAATAAGATACATTCAATTCATGTGGATATTGTAAGAAGAAAGTATGGAAAGAAACTGAGAAAAGAGAATGTTGTACCCAGGGTTTTAATAAAAAAATGGAAAAGTGAAATAAAATCTTAAACTAAAATGAGGAAGATTCAGGAGTTTGTTTATCCGGCTGCTTCATTTTAAAAAATGGGACAAACTAATAAGAAACCACATAAAGGAAAGCATTACTTGAAGTTACTTATTTGTTTAATCTCAATTTAAAAATTAAACAATTTTAATTTACAAATGAATAACTCCTTTGAATTAATAAAAATCATAGAAAACCTTATGCGAATTGAGAAAAATTCGTGCTTTTTAATAGACTTGCGCAGTTAAATGAAAACTTTCAAATTATCTAATAAATTATTGTAAATATTATATATGTTGATGTTAGAACTTTTCACTGGAAAATAGTATTTTTGAAACAGAATTTTAGTATGAAATTATAAAGTTTGGAAGAAGATTTTTAATTTTTTAAATTTTCGATCGTGTTTGTTCTTTCACTGAAAATTAACATTTTAAAACAAATATCATAATCAAGATATTAAGTTTGTGAATACGAAATCAGTTTTTAAAACAAAAATCACTAGATTATTAAGGTTTGGACATCAAAACTGGATATTTCAAAACAAAAATTATTATAGTTCAAAGAAGATTGGCCATTTTTTAACATTTTCAGATTTTCATAACATTTTTCACAAGAAAACGGTTATCTAAAAAAAATCATTAGATTTTGAAGAAGATTTACGATATTGCAAAATTTTCTGTTATGTTACGTGCATGTTTTTCATCGGTAATTTTTGGTATATTATGATTAGATTTCAAAGAAGATTCATGATTTTTTAACAATTTTAGGTTATGTTGGCGATTTACATCAGAAATTGGTATCTACTATCAAACGAAAATAAATATAATTAGAACAATATTTAAATTCTGTTATCAATTTTTGATTAAGTTAGAGATAGATAATAATAAATTATTATACTTCAAAAAATATTTACTATTTCAACAACTTTAGGTAAAATTGGTGTGTTTGATCTGAAAGTTCCATTTTTTTAAACAGAAGTCATTATATTTAAATCCATTTATCTTTATGAAAGTAATAAAATTCACAAGTTTGAAGAATTTGGGATTGTGTTAGTGTTTTTTGTCAGAAATTAGAACTTTAATCAAAAATCCTTGGATTTTAAAGAAGTTTAATAACTTTTAAACAATTTAAGGTTGCGTTGGCGTTTATATCGAAAATTGGTATTTGAAAATAAAAATTATTAGGGTTAAAAGAAGATTTACAATCTTCAAAAAATTTTGTTACGTCATGTAAGGGTTTCTCATCTAAAATTCCTATTGTTAATAAAAATCCTTTATATTTAAACAAATATTTACAATATTTGAACCAGCGAAAGACCTTTGAAGAATAATATATATTAGTGTTTTTAATAAAAGGAAATTAGATTTTCCAAATATTTACATTTTTTAACAACTTTAAGTTATGTTAACATTTTTCCATATAAACTAGACTATTATACGCGCGCACGCTAAGCTTTATGTTAATTTTCCTCATTTACCCAATTTTTGAATAACTATTTTTTTGTTCAAAGTTTTTGGCCACTTCAATTTTTGCTGAAATTAGAAATTGAAGGAATGTATTCAGTGATTCCATGTAATGTAGAATTATTCCTTTTGCGATTTCTATTATTGACAGTAAAGGACGAGATATCGTTTGAATATTTTAAGTAAATACGGAAAAAATATCAATAATAATTTATAAAATTATAATTTTAAATACCCTTCATGTTTCTCTAATCATTTCTCCAGTAATTATAAAATGGATATCTAAGAAAATTTATGCAATATATCATGAATGAGGGCGGGGTGGCACTGCAAATTTTGACATGAAAATTTCCACGATTTAAATAATTTTTATTTTATATACATACTTTTTTCACTTTCATTTCTGAAAATTTGATTTATTAATTAGGGCCAAGACACGTCAGATATATCATAATCTGCAAGTGGTCGTTTATTTTTAGACAGACTTAGTGAAATTATAGTGCTATATAAGTAATATTTTATTATTTTGGGCCCAAATTATTTCCTTTCAATTTTCAAAATTTTCAGAGTGACGTCATATTGAATTTTTGGGTTAAATTTTTCTGAATTATCGAAATTTCCGGAACCGATGATTAAATTTGGTTGAAATTTGAAAGTTTTAGGGAAAAAATTATGCAATTTTAAACTATAAAATTTGTAATAAATTTTTTTTAAATTTTGCTTTAAAAAAATTCTAAAAAAATTTTTTATTGAATTTTTCGTGAAATTCTCTTCTATCAATAATTTTTTACATTATTTCCATGAAATATTTATATTGAGTCATTAAAAACCATTTTTTTCACCTTTTATTTATAATAATATTTTAATGATTTTTATATTTGCAAATTGTAAAGCTTAATAATAATATGTTATGCACGCTAATAATCTTTTATAATATTATTATATTCATATTTTATATTTTAAAATTAATTACAAATTAAACATTAAATATAATTTTAATAAATTTTCTATTGGTTTATTTAATGTTACAGGAATAATTGAACCGCTGGCGACCAAAAGGGGACACGGCCGGATTCAGCCTGAGAAGTATTGTCCTGAGTGTTAATTTTAAAAATCTTTCTAATTTCAATTTTAAAGACTGATATTTGTAGAGAATTTCAAGGCGCATCTTTTTTTCCTCTTGCAAAAATTTATAGGTTTTGTAGTTTTTGAGATAATTGGTAAAAATGGATTTTTTGAAAACGAAAAATTCCAATCTTTTTTCACTTCAACTCGCGCTAATTTCGCCAATTTTCATCATTTCCCGATTTCCCCAATACAAAGTACGTGTTTAAGTCTTCTGAAACTATCTAAGAAAGAAAAACGAGAACATTGTAATAAACAAAAAAGTTATTACTTTTTTTTTAGGCAAATGTAAAAATCATGAATTTTAACCTTCAAGCGCCTCGTTTAGCGAACGAATTTTAAGCTACGGAAAGCTTTCAGTGAGAAAGTTGTTCATTAAGGTTCAAAGAAGTTTTCTGGAAAGTTTTAGATCAATTGGATTAATAGTTCAAAAATTATGAATGTTATAAAATCCAAGCGGTAATCTTGACGCTGCCCAAAAACGTGCCTGGCCGGCTATGTACGCGCTGCAGCGAACGACGTGAAGGTCAAGTCAATCTTACCAAAACAAATGCACAACAGTAACTTTTTTTGTCATCTTCTATGAAATTCTACAAATAAAGCATAGAATCAGCGAAGTGATTGTTTCTTATAATAGTTGGAAAAGCATTTTTTTGAGATTATTGAGATTTTTGAGATATTTTTGAGAATATTAATTAAAAAGAAAAAGATATTAAAATGAAACAAGGTAGAAAAAGAACTAGAAATGAATGAAATGAATTTTGCATGAGGAAAAAAAGATGCGCCTTGAAATTCTCTACAAGTATCAGTCTTTAAAATTGAAATTAGAAAGATTTTTAAAATTGACACTCAGGACAATTCTTCTCAGGCTGAATCCGGCCATGTACCCTTTTGGTCGCCAGGGGTTGAATTATTTAAAGTGTATATTAAAATCTAATTTTGTTAAATAATATAAAAGATTATTAAATCACTAGATATATTGTGAAATCATTAAATTTCATAGTATTATGATATAAATTATAATTTATAAATAATAATTTATAAATGATAAAAAATATAGTTACCATAAACTAAATTAGAATTAAATAAATTTATTATTTCAATGTTTTAATTATATTAATTAATGGTAAACATAACTTATTATTTTTATATTCAAATTAAATAATATCGAATTTTTATTGTAATGTTGTCTAAATCAAAATTTAGTTACTATTTAATGTTGGGGCTATATTAATTCTAAATTTCACATAATTGAGTCAATAACCAATTTTTTGTTTTCACCTTTTAGTTATAATATTTTCATGATTTTTATATTGGCAAATTATAAAGCTTAATAATATTATGTTATGTTATAATAATATTAAATTCATATTTCATTTTTTTAAATTATTGACAAATTTAAAATTAAATATAATTTTAATAAATTTTTAATTGGTTTATTCAATTTTACAGGAATAATAATTTAAATTTTATCTTAAAATCTCATTTTTGTAAATAATTTAAAAGATTATTAAATTAATAGATATATTGCGAAATCATTAAGTTTAATAATATTATATGATATAAATTATAATTAGAATGTTATTTAAACATAAAGTTATCATAAACTAAATTAGAATTAAATAAATTTATTATTTTAAAGTTGTAACTATATTAATGATTTAATGGCAAAAATAACTTATTATCTTTTGATTTGAATGAAACAATATCGAATTTTCATTTTAATGTAGTGAAATAAAAATTTACGTAAATGAGCCATTAACCATTTTTTTAAGGTTTTAGTTATAATAATATTTTCCTGACTTTTATATTTGCAAATTATAAAACACACCGTTGTTTTCCCATTAACAATTATTTGAAAATTTCATTTATTTTCACATTGAAAACTGATAATCGGATCGAAATGTGATTTTTTAGATTGTAGATATTAATTTTTAATGATTTCGTACAATTATCATTTTACAAACATTTTTTTTCTTCACAATATTGAATTGACATACCGTTCACTCAAATCTTCGAATGATATCTCGCTCTTTAATATTACTAATAGTAAGTTCTATGTTACATGGATTCATTGTATACATTATTTCAGATTATAATTCAGCGAATCTTTGAGTGGTAAACAATTTTAACAAATAAATAGTTATTCGAAAATTGGATAAATGATAAAAATGAACAAAACAGTAAACTCGCGCAGGCACGCGCATATAGATTTTAGCTACAATGAAGTAAAAAATTTTGTATTAATTTTTTATTTTAATTTTTTATTTTAATTTGAACATTGCCTGATTTAAATGCGTAATTTATAAATTATGAATCACTATCCTTATCTCATCCTCGTGTGATCTACAAGGTGAAGCAAACGAAATATTGTAAAATTGTACTTAATCTGCGCACAAGTCTCTTTCGCCGAGTTATCATAGGCAAAACTGAACTGTTTCTTATCATATAATCCAGCAATCTGATTAAGATCTACGATCTAACATAATTTTGATGAGAAAATGCGAACTGTAAAGTTTATACAAAATATTATAAGGGTTTAAATTTAAGTAAAGATCGAATCCATTTCAAATCAGGGAGGGCCCTACACTTGAAATCAAAGAATCTCTCGGGGATAAAACATATTGTTTTTAGAGGAAATTAGGCGATACGCATTGTTCCGATTTCAAAAAAAAAAATTCTAAAAAGTTATGCATATTTGAATTTTGTGCTTAGTTTCCAAAAAAAAACGTTTTTTTTTCTTTAAACCTCTATAACTTTTGGCCAAATCATTTTTACGCGAAGAATTCAAATTTTTCAGTTTTAGGTCCGATTTGTTAGTTAGTTAGTTAAACGTTCAGCTCTATACTTGAAAATTTAACTATTTTTCTGCAAATTATTTTTAATAAATTTTTTAAACTTGAATTCATCTTTTTTGGTTGAAAAGTCGATTAATTCACTTAAACTTGAACTACTTTGCAAACAAGTCAAATTTTTTCATCACGGATTCACAATTATAGTTTAAAATTCAATTATTTCCTTTTTTGGAGAAAATTCATCTTTTTGGCTTAAAAATTGAACAATTTGGTAGAAAATTAAACTTTTTGATGGAAAAATCATATTTCTGGCTTAAAAATTCAACTTTTTGTAATTAATTCGTGATTTTGGCTTTAAAATTAAATCATTTTGTTGAAAATTTATGCATTTTGTTCTAAATGCATTTTTTTTGTATAAAATTAATCTTCTCGGTCGAAAATTCATCTTCTTGGTTGAAAATTTAACAACTTTCTTGAAAATCCTTTTTTTGTTAAAAATGATTTTTTTGTATCTGAAAATGTAACTATTCCATCTTTGGTTTAAACTTTATCCTGCATATTATATGAGTTGATAATTTGTCTTTTTTGATAGAACATTAATATTCTTGGTCAAAAATTCACCCTTTTAGTTGAAAATTTAACAATTTTGTTGAAAAGTTCTTTCTTTTGTTTAAAGTTATTTTTTTATCCGAGTTTTTATCTGCAAATTTATATATTCCATTTTTTATTGAAACTTTATTCTGTACATTGTATAACTTAAAAATTCACCTATTTGGTAAAAAAATGCATGTATTTTGCTGAAAAATCGTATTTTTTGGATAGGAAGATAATCTTGCTTGTTGAAAATTCAATATTTGGTAGACAGTTCACATATTTAGTTAAAATTCGTCTTTTTAGTAGAAAATCATTGCTTTTTGTTGAAAGGTCAAGTTTTTTGTTAAGGCTTCAACTATCTTTTTAAAAAATTAATTTTTCTTGATTGAAAGTGAGGTTTTTTAAAAATAAAAATTCGTCTTCTCCTATTTAAAAGTCTACTTTTTTCCAAAACATTCGACTTTTTAGCTTAAAAACTTACATTTTTTCTTGAAAATTCATCATTCATTGTAGAAAAGTTATTTTTCGTGATTGAAGATGAACTTTTTTATGAAAATTTAACGGTCTTCTAAAAAAAGGGTATTTTTATCTTGAAAATTAAAATATTTGATTGAATTTTAATCTTTTCGTTAGAAGCGCCAATATTTTGTTTAAAATCTAATTATGTATTTGAAATTTAACTATTTTATTAAAGTCATTATTCTGGCTGAAAATACAACTATGTTGTCAAAAAATCATCTTTCTTGATTGAAAATGAAATTTTTGTTAAAAATTCGTCTTCTTCTATTTAAAAGTCCAATGTTTTCTAAAATATTTAACTTTATAGCTTAAAAACTTAAATCTTTTGTGGAAATTTATTCATTCATTGTAGAAGTCATCTTTCGTGGTTGGAAATTAACTTTTTTATGAAAATTGAACGGTCTCCTAAAAAATTGGTATTTTGTTTAAAAAATTTTTAAACTATTTGATTGAATTTTAATATTTTTGTTAGAAGCGCAACTGTTCTGTTAAAATATAATTATACTTGGAAAATGTAACTATTTTGTTAAAGTCATAATTTTTGGTCCAAAAGTCAACTATGTTATTAAAAATTCATCTTTTATGGCAGAAAAGTAGACTTTCTTGATTGAAAATGTACCTTTCTTGTTTGAAAATTAACTTACTAGTAAAAATTCAAATTTCATCGAAAAAATTCGTCTGTTTGACTTGAAAAATTACCATTTGGTTGTTAATGCAACTGTTTGGTTGGAATTTTTTTAAATGGATCTCTTTGTGATGTATATTCAGCTCTTTGGATAAAGCATATTTTTTTGTTTGAAAATTCAACTATTTTGTTGAAAACGCAATAAATTTCGGTTCGAAATTTTAGGAATTCAAAGTATATCTATATTGAATTTAATAGTTTATCTACATTTATTTAATGTAACATAATTTATAAACGTAAAATCTGTCTATAGCGAATGGATACGTTACTTTCGGAGGAGGAGGAGGAGGAGGAGGAGGAGGAGGAGGAGGAGGAGGAGGAGGAGGAGGAGGAGGAGGAGATAAAAAATCCCAAAATTGGTGTCAGGCCTTTAAAAAAAGGCAATACACCACTGGGTACAGATGTATAAAAATTTTATCAAAACTTTATCCACAAGAAGAAATGAAGATAAGAAGATCAATGATTAAAGAAGAGTTTATAGATTTTGGAAAGATAAAAGATCAAAATTGATCCATTAATACCTTTTTGTCCACCTGCCCGAACTCCTTTTGACAACTAAAGCAATTCGAAGAGCTTCCATCGTACTGAATTTCTTTAAACCGTTTGACAGGAAATAAATAGTGATAAGATCTGGCCAAATGTGGTGCTGACACTAATGTGAGTCCGCAAGCGCGACATTCGACTGGCAATTCGCAGTGTTTGCTAAGGCATTGGGGACAAAGATATCCCGTATTTAAAAGCTTGTCCGAGTCTTCCATATTATCAGCATGACTATAAATACAAAAATAAATAAAATCGAATGGTTCTTGAATTTGATTTTAAAATAAAAAAATAAAAAGTCCAGAACGAAACTCACCACATGCAGACAGCCATGGAAGTTTCAGCAGTTGAAGATTGTAAAGCATGATGAGGAAATCCCATTTTGACTAAAGCGGCGTCCAATCGAGTTGCAGCAGGAGGCGGATCAATATGTAAATTTAACTGTTCCTTAAAATGCTTATCATCCAAAACGACACCGTGAATGCCTCCTGTCACGGACGCCATGCGTTTACAAATGTGCAATTCGGCTGCGAGTCCAATTACACTGCACCTGACACCCTCTGTCTTCATTGTCTGCCGGTGAGAAATTATTATCAAAAAGTCTCATTCATCTCTCAAATGGCAGTTCATGATGTGCTTTCGGTAATTCGATCTAAATTTTAAAAAGTCCACGTGCGAGGGATTGATCACTTTTCAAGATTTAAAAGGTTTCAAAAGTTTTCAAAAGATATCCAATTTTAGATTTCAAAGAGTTCACAAAGGTTTCTTAAGATTTTAAGAGATTTCAGGTTTTAAACTATGTATTTCTATTTTTATGTATAAAAAAGAAGCCCGCATTTGAGATTTCAAAAGATTTCAGAGTTCACAAAATTTGAAAAGGTTTCGAAGTATTTAAAGGAATTTAAAGGAATTTTTACGGGTTTCAAAAGATTTCACAAATATTCTTACAGATTTCATACACAGTTCAAAAGATTTAAAAAGATATCTAGGGAATTTTACGGATTTCACACAAAAGTTCACAAAGATTTCAAAGATTTCAAAATGATTTCAATAAATTCAAAAAGATTTCAATGATTTCTACATACTGCACACAGATTTCATTGAATTCAAAATATTTGAAGGGATTTCTAGAGATTTCAAAAGATTTCACACAGATCTGAAAGGGTTCACATTCAAGGGAATTTTGCGGATTTCAAAAGACGTCACAAAGATTTCTAAAGATTTCAGTTATTTATACCATTTCTATTTTTATATACAAAAAATTACATTTTATTTTACATCAGAAAACAGTATCATTAATGAAAAAGTTTATAACAATAAAAAATATAACAAGGATTTTGAATATTTTATGCAAAATTTAATGTATTTCAAAAGTTTTAAAAAGATTTCAAAGAGTTCACAAACATTGAAAAAGATTGCGAAGATTTCAAGAGATTTTGCGGATTTCTAAAAACTTCAAGTTTATCCAAATTTCACACAGATTTGAAACTTTTTGAAAGATTTCAAGAACTTTGAACAGATTTCTCATAGATTTCAAAAGACGTCACAAAGATTTCAAAAAATTCAGTGTTCGCAAAGATTTATAAAGAACTTTTCTACATTATGTTCAACTCTATTATATCAAATGTATATTATATTTATTTCTGCATTTCGGTCTGGGGCTACTTATTCAGATTACAAATTTTATTTTTATTGATTACTTTAATATTTGTTTCTTATTTTGCATTAAATTTGATTCTTAGCCCCCCTGAAAAATGTATATCATTTACATAAATTTATATTATTACCAGTCATAATTTGCATTAGTATTGGATCGAGAGTATTTTCATTGTCTTATTTTTACCATTAAAAAAATGCGCATTTTATTAAAATAAAAATGATTATTAAACATTTTATTGCAACTTGTGTCATTTTTCCATCAATTTAAATTTTTTAAATTCAATGTGTATATAATTTAGGCGAAAAATGTTCTTAAATAAAATATTATTGTATGTTACGTCCTTTTTTCAAAAAGTTAATTTTTTACTTTTACTATTTTTTTATAGCCAGAGTTTATAACTAACCTGTAGATATTTTTTGGTTAAAGAACTTTTGTCTTTTAATTTTCTAAGTCTCTTGTGTCGTTTATCCAAAAATTAATTTTTTATTTTTAATCTTATTTTTTACGATTAAAACAAAAACTGCGTGTCCTATTAAAAAATATTTATGAAAAATTTCAATTAGTTTTCCCTATTTTTTTGTAAGAGCAACTTTTGTCTATTTAATTTTTTCAAAGTTTTAATTTTTTCAAATTGCGCACCCTTCTCAGGGCGCGTAATTTTAGATAATTCATTCTTTTTCGTATCTTGCATAGTTTGACCCAAAAGTGGAATTTTTCATTTTTCATTATTTTTTGAACGATGAAAATTTGAATTTTCAACTTTCGACAAAATTTAAAAAGTTGTTCTGGTAATCTTGTAGAGCTTTCAAATATTTAAAAAATGCGCTTTTTGAATTTTCATCAAAAATACCTGGTTTACGAACTCATTCTTTCTTTTTAGGCCTTAAAAAATGCTGCTAAAGAAGAATCCAATCTGCTCAATATTTCGAAAGTTATTGTCATTGCATAACACAGACTACAGACAGACATTTACATAAAACCAATACCTTCATATTAGAATAAGAACGTAAAAAGAAAATTACATTTGATTTCACATTAGAAAACAATAGCATTAGTTAAAAATAAACTAATAATTTTAAAATATATAACAAGGATTTTACTTATTTTATGTCAAATTTAATTTATTTCAAAAATGTTAAAAAGATTTCAAAGAGTTTACAACGATTGCAAAAGATTTCGAAGATTTCAAAAGATTTCACAAAGGTTTCTAAATATTTCAAGAATTTATACAGATTTAACACAGATTTAAAAATTGTTGAAAGATTTCAAGACGTTTTAAAAGCTTTCTCGCAGATTAAAAAAAACTTTCGCGAAAATTTCAAAAGATTTCGATGATTTTACACATATTAAAATGATTACACAAGTATCTTAAATGATTTAAAAAAATTATAAAATATTTCAAGGACTTAAATTCCTTTGAAGGGATTTCTACTGTTTTCACAAAAATTGGAAAGAGTTCACAAACACTTGTAAAGATTTCAAGGAATTTTACGGTCTTATTCCCATTAACGACCAAAGCTATCAATTTTATAACATGAGTTCGACCGCAAAATTTATGGGTATAACAAAATAATAAATAGATCAAAAGTACTGTTCCTTATGTTTTTGGGTGAGCTAAATTCGAATCCGTGGTCAAAATTCAAATATTTTGACTTCAAAATTAAATATGGCAGTTTTTGTATAAAAAAATAGGGAAAAATGTTTTATTTTTTATTTTTATAACTTTTTTTCAGTCATAAAACGCTTTAATATCTTAAAATTTCTTTAACCGTCTGTGCAAAAAATTCCTAAGCTTCAACAAAAAATTTTTATATATGTTTTTTCTTCCAAAATGGCGGACAATATGCAAAAATGTTCCAAAAACTGTTTTTTTTTCCATCATCTTTGTTTTTCTCAAAAACTTGAAAGATTAAAAAAAAGTTCCATAGAATAAAAATGTCTTGAAATGAACCATAGAACACTATGAAATTTTTTTAGATTTTTTTATACAAAATTTTTGATTTTTCAAAAAATCAAAATATTAACACGTTTTATGCCTGAAAAAAAATTATAAAAATAAAAATTCAAACATTTTTCACTATTTTTGTATGCAAAAACTGCCATATTTAATTTGGAAGTCAAAATATTCGAATTTTGATGACGGGTTCGAATTTAACTCACACAAAAACATAAGCAACAGTACTTTTGATCTATTTATTGTTTTGTTATACCCATCAATTTTGCGGTCAAACTCATGTTAGAAAATTGATTGCTTTGGTCGTTAATGGGTGAAGTAAAATGTTATGTATATCAAAAGTTTTTAAAGTTTTTTTTTTTGCGGATCTGAAAAAAAACTTCATAAAAACGTCAAAGATTTCACATAGATTTCAGAAAGTTCACATAGATTTCAAAGAATTAATAAAATTTTTTTAAGATTTTAATAGATTTCAATGGGTTATACACGATTTAAAAGGCTTCATATGGATTTCAAAGATAATTTTTTTCGTAATTTCAAAGGATTTTTACAAATTTCACAAAATTTTCAACAGATTTCAAGGGATTTTTACGGATTACAAAAAACTTAAAAAAGATTTCAGAGTCTAAAAAGATTTCTATATTTCACACAGATTTTAAAGATTTGGGGATTCCAATAGATTTTAAGGGATTTTTACGGGTTTTAAAAGACTTCACAAAAAATTCCAGAGCTTTTTACAGATTTATTTTGATGTAATTTCTTTGTATCAATTTCTTTCTTTATGTAGTTTCTTTGATATATTTCAAAAGTTTTTAAAAGATATCGAAGATTTTGAAAGGTTTGACGAACTTTTCAAAAGTTTTGAAAGATTTCCAGAAAATTTTACGGATTTCGCCAAAAGATTTCATAGATTTTAAACAATTTCACAAATATTTCCAAGCATGTCGAAGATTTCATGGGATTTTTTTCAGATTTCGAAATACTTCACAAAAAAATCAAAGATTGATATTATGAAACTATATTAAATTTATGTTGGAACTTGATATTCTTAAAATTATATTTAGTTTACTAAAATATTTAGTTGCTTATTATAATTACAGTATTTTGCAGTATTTTATAGGAAAGGATTTCTAAAATCGAGTGGACAAAATTCCTATTTCATTTATAGGCTAATAATTATAAGAATAAATCGTTTTATTTGATTGTCAATCGATATTATTACAGCTGTAAAAATACATTTTAAAGAGAAATTTAAAATTTTTACACGTGAGTAGATGCACTATTTTGGAAATATTTCAAAATATTAAAAATGCAGTAATATTTCAAAAAATTTCACGAAGAAGATGCATTTTCAACCAAATGGTAAAATTTAAAAAATAGGATCAAACTTCAATCAAAAATAGTTGTATTTTAAAACAAAAAGTTGAAGCTTGAAGCCAAAAATACGAATTTTTTAGAAGAAAGTCGATTTTGAAAAAAAAAAATGGATTTTCAATCCAGAGGGATGAATTTTCTATCGGGAAAGTCGATTTAAAGAAAACAATAGTTTCAACCAAATAGTTCAATTTTCAGTTAAAAAAGAAATACGTTCTGCGTTAAAAAAGTAAAGTTTTAATAAAATAATTCAATTTTAAACCAGAGATGAATTTTCTACAAAAATTATGAATCTTAAACCAAAAGACTGAATTTTTAAATAATTAGTTCAATTTTAAACCAACAAGTTCAATTTGAAACAAGAATAAATCAATTGAAAAAAAATGTAACTCTTAAATTTTCTTTTTAAAAAATTAATTCTCGACAAAAAACAAATCTTCCACTAAAGTTAAATTTCAAAACAAAAAACTAATTTCCAAACAAGTTGAATTTTTATTCTAAAAAATATAAGTGTTTAACCAAACATAAAGTAGTAATATTTGCGCTAAAAAATATTTGTCAATTTAGAAAAGCGAATTTTCTATAAAACAGATGAATTTTCTACCAAATAGATGAATTTTTCACCAACTTGCTGAATTTGCAAGCCAAAAGGACGAATTTTCCATAAAAAAGGTGGATTTTCAACCGGAAAATATTACTTTTCAACAACAAAAAATAGAATAGTTCAATATGAAATTAAAAAGATAAAATTACAACTGAAATGATCAATCTTTATGTAGAATTATTAAATTTTCAACCAAGAAGATTAATTTCTATATAAAAAAAACACGCAAATTCAACTAATATAGATAATTTTTTAACCAAAAGTTGAATGGTTAAATTTTTAGTTAAAAAATTTGTATTCAGCCATGGAGATGAAATGTCAACTAAAATTATGGAATATTCTTTTGTGATAGTTAAATTTTCACTTTAATAACATTTCAACAACAGCAAAGAAAAAAATTCATCAAAATAGTTAAAGTTTCAGTAATAAAAATTAATTCCTAGTCAAAGAAAAAACGAATTGATCATACAAAAAAATTAATTTTATACCATTTTAGAACGAATTTTCAACAAAACACATGAATTCCGAACCAGAAACTTGAATTCACAACTGAAAACGATCAATTTACTCAAAACAAATGCAATAGTTAAATTTCCAGTTAAAAAAATAAAGATGAAACAAAACAGAAAAATAATTTTCAACCAAATTTTTTAATACAGTAATATAAATCTAGTTTTATAAATAAAGAATCATTGTTATTTAAATTCAGATTGAAAACAAAAAAAAATTAAACACGATTTCGAAAACATTCCCTGACATTCCCTGCATATGAAAATTCCCTGATAATTCCAGGTGCTCTAGGTTTTTAAAATTTATTTATAATAATTTATATAAAAATTATCCCCTACGAAAAATTTTTCAGATCCGCTCTTGTATGGTAGTTAAAGATAAATTTACTATAGAATCTGATTTTCTGTGTGCTTTTTAATCGTCGTAAACGTAACGAGTAAAAGAATATAATTTGTACCTGTATGGTTTCGCCAATATCTCCCGGATCGCAGGTGGTGAGCGAACCAATTATCACAACAATTTCTCTCGTCGCATGAGATGGAAGTAACTTTAGGGACTTTAGGGCTAGTTCCAAGGAGTTTTGTAAAGAAGGTTCCCCGGTGAAGCTCGAATTTTTCAAAGCTTTTAATTCCTGGAAAAGATTGAATTATTTTCGTTTGATTATTTTAATAGAAACCCTTTTTCCTCAATTATAAAAAGACTTCTAAAGAGTAATATTTCTTTGGTACTTTGATATGTTTTTTAGGATTTCCTGTTAAGTCGCTTATTTTTTCGGCTCTTTTGTTTCTCGTCACTATAATGCCGATTTGACTGATGGGATTTTGATAGAAAAATTCTTCGATAAAGTCTTCTAGGAGCTGAAATGATAAAGTTCTAATTAATCTTACATATTTTTCCCTCAATAACAACAACGTTTATTCAAAGCTTCCAAGTACTCGATATAACTTAAAAAAGTATCAAAAAATATCTTTCTGATGTTTAATATTAGAGGAATAAAATCGATACGAAACCCTTTAAACTCTTAAGATTTCAATTCTAAGTATATTCAATTCTCAACATAAAAGTTAAATTTTCAACCAAAATAGATTAATTTGTTACCAAAGAGATAAATTTTCAACAAAAGAGTTCGAGTTTTCTAGATAAAAAGTTTAATCATTCAGAAAATAGTTGAGTTTTAAGCCCGAAAAGATTAATTTAAAAATTTTTTTTTAAGAATTAGGTGTAAAGTTTCAACCAAACAGATGCATTTACAACCAAATAAATGAATTTTTAAGTTGAATTTTGAACTAAAAAAGATCATTTTTTTACATTAAATGATAAATTTAAAAAACAATACTAATAAATTTCAAACAAATAGGGTAAGAGTACCAATTTCTTGACAGTTTAGCCCCATTATGAGCATGGACGCATTTTCAACAAAATAGTTTAATTTTTAATCAAATAATTAATTTTTCATTCAAGAAAGATCATTTTACTACATAAAAAGAGAAATTTTAAGTCCAAAAGTATAAATTTTTAAGAAAACAGTTTAATTTTCGACCCCAAAAATTAAATTTTCAAACAAATAGTTGAATTTATGTACCAATTAGTTCAATTTTCAACCAAATAATTTAATTTAAAAATAAAACTTCAACCAAATAGTTCAATTTTCTTCCTGAAAATTTGAGCTTCCATCCAAAAAATATTTTTCATTCCAAAAAAACAATATATTTTTTTAATGTTGAATTTTCAAGACCAATTACCTACGAAACTGTTATTTAAAAATAAAATATGAATTTTCAAAAATAAAGTTAATTTTAAACTAAGTAGTTAAATTTGAAGAAAAATAGATTAATTTTCAACTAGAATGCTATATCTTCAACAAAAAAAAAATTAATTTTTAACACTAGATAAAATTTTAACCAACATTTTTTTTTAAATTGTTCAATTTTCAAGCCAAAAAGATGAATTTTTAACAAAAAATCTAATTTCCAGCTTAATAGTTAAATTTTCCACAAAACACATTAATTTTCAAATAAATTAATGTAATAATAAACCAAATAGTTGAATTCTATACCAAATGGCTAAAATTTCAAATAAAAAAGAGGAATTTTCTACAAAACAGTTGAATTTTCAACACGAAAAACATCATTTTCAACAAAAAATTAATTTTTAAAGAATAAGTTAAAGCTTTCACCAAACAGATGCATTTACAAACAAATAAATGAATTTTCAACCTGAAAGTTGAATTTTTTTACAAAAAAAATCATTTTCATTCAAGAAAGGTCATTTTTCTACCTAAAAAGAGACATTTTAAATCCAAGAGTACAAATTTTCAAGGAAATAGTTGAATTTATAACCAAATAGTTCAATTTTCAACCAAATAATAAAATTAAAAAACAAAACTTCAATCAAATAGTTAAATTGTATACCTGAAAAGTTGAAATTTTAACCAAAAAATATTTTTCATTAAAAAAAAATATTTTTTTGTAATCTTGAATTTTCAAAACAAATTATCCAAAACTTTTCAAGCCAAAAATATGAATTTTCTACAAAAGAGTTCAATTTTTAACAAGAAAATATTAATTTTTAACCAAAAATCTAATTTCCAGCATAATAGTTAAATTTTCCACATAATAGATTAATTATCAAATAAATTAATGGAACAATAAACAACAAAAAAATGATTTTTCAACAAAATATAAGTTTTCGACAAAAAAATAATTTTTAAGCCAAATAGTCAAATTTTTTATTGAGTCTCAAATTAAAAAGACAAATTTTCTACAAAACAGTTGAATTTTCAACATGAAAATATGAATTTGCAAGAAATAAGTTAATTTTCAACTAATTAGTTGAATTTTCAACCAAACAGATTAATTTCTCACTACAATTATTAATCTTTAGCCAAAAAGAAATTTTTAACAAAGTAGTTAAAGTTTTAATCAAATAGTTGAATTCTATAACAATTTTTTAAATTTTCAAGCTAAAAAGAGAAATTACCTACGAAACGGTTAAGTCTGTAGTAGTAAAATATGAATTTTTAATGAAAAAGTTAATGCTTAAACAAATATACATGGATTTTCAAATAAAATAATGAATCTTTACCCAAAAAAAGTACCTAATTGTTGAATTTTCAAGCCAAAACGACAAATTGTTAAGAAGATAGTTGCATTTTCGACCAAAAAAGATGACGCGTTAAGAAAATAGTAAAATTATCTGAAATACGAATCAAAATTAAACAATATCTGCAACGAAAAGAGTGTTTTCCTAACTTTATGGACCCGAAGATATGATGATTTTTGATCAATGTATATTACGTCTTTTCATTTTGAGATTTTTTAAGAAACCCACTGACTATGCTATTGTGCTTTACACCTTTTTTTTCTACCGACAAAAGTAACAAAAAAGTAGCCTTGCCTGAAAAAGTATTTAAAAAGTGCGGAACTTCGAAGCCTGAATTTAAATAATGTATAAATATAAGAAATACTAAAACGCTAACGGTGTTTCCTCAAAAAAGTGTTTCTAAAAAAACGCCTATACCTTTAAAGAGCAAAATATACGAGTAGGATGCAAATCTTCGTTTGTCATTTTTTCGGAACAATCCAAAATTATATAAATATGTCTCATCATCCCTAATCTGGAGCCACCTTTTCTCTCCAGCTGTCGTTTTCTCTTCGCTTTGAGAATAATATCCGCCACTGAAAATTCCAGCGAGCCATATTCATCTTCTTTGATTGCCTCCCTAAAAATCATTTTTAATATTTTTTCATCTCTTGCCTTGTAGATCAATTTAAGAAAAGATATTGACGAATAAAGAAAATATGGAGCTTTTAAGAGAAATGAGTTCATAAAAGAATAATATTAAAGAAAAACAAACAGAGTAATTACTTAAATTTTACTAATTATATTTTTAATAATTATATATCAATCATAATAATTTTAATTACTTTAATAATTTTATTTTTCAACAAATAATTGTTTGCTTAATAATTAATTTCAAATTTCTATGCATCCAAATTTGATTGTTGCACAATTATAAATAAGAATTACTTTCTGAGAAGTTTTTAAAAATAAGTTTTTGGGAATTTGTAGGTCGGTAGTTATTTTTTAAGGGGTGATTTGTTTAATTTTGTAAAAGAAAGGTTTTTAAAAGTTAAACAATAAAAATTCGAGCTGACACATTTTATTTGATCAAGAATGAAAATTAAAGTATTTTAATTATTTAAATTCATATTAAAATAACAAGTTACGGGCCCTTCAAAAACTACGTCAGGCTAAAGAGGAATTTTTAACCAAATGGTCAATTTTTCAAAAAAAGAATTAACTTCAAACACATACAATTGCATTTACAGCCAACTAGTTGAACTTTGAAGTAAAAGGAACGATTTTTCGATAAAATTGTTGAATTCTTAATATACAAAGATAAATTTTCATACAAATGGTCGAATTTTTAAACAAAAAAGATCAAATTTCAGTCAAAATGAGTTGCATTTTCAACTAAATAAATGAATTTCCATGCCAATAAGACTAATGTATTTAAAGAAATTTGAATCCTTCATCTAAAAGAACGAATTTTCTATGCATAAAAAATAAAAAAATATTTTAATTTTACATAAAAAAACACTAATCAAACCAAAAAGGTGTATTCTTGAGAAAAATATAATAGCTGATAGTTTCAACAGTGGAATTTTTAATCAAATATTTAATTTGTACCACAAGAAATAAATATTTGACCTAAAAAGACGAATTTTCCACCAAATAGTTGAACTTCAAACAAAAAACGATGAACTTTCAACCATGAGGATGAATTTTCAACCCGAAAATATGAAATTTCAACAAAAAAGTTCCTTTTCGAGGAAATAGTTGAATTGTAAACTAAAAACGATCCTCTTTCAACCCAGTAATTATATTTTCAATACTGAAGATTAATTTTCTATTAAAAATTACGATTTTACAACCAAATACGTAAATTAAAAAAAAAGAATGAATTTTCAATAAAAAACAGAAGGTTTTTTCAGCGAAAAAGACGAATTGTTTACAAATCAGTTGAATTTTTAACCTAAAAATATGCAACAAAAAAGTTAATTTTCAACAAAATATTTGAATTTCGACCTAAACATGATGAACTTTTAACCAAGTGATTAAATTTTCAATAAAAAAGATTAATTTTTTACCAAAAAATACGAATTTACAACAAAATACAACAGCAAAAAAAGAATTTGTAACCAAATAATTGATTTTTAAACTATAAAAAGGAATTTTCCACGAATGTTAATTTGCTATCAACAAATGCGAATTGACAACAAAATACATCAATTTTCGACAATAACCAAAAATAAAAAAAGGAACTATCAACAAAATACTTAAATCTTCAACGAATAAAACAAATGTTCAACAAAGTAGTTCAACTTTCAACCAAGCAGTTGAATTTTCAACCAACAATATGCATTATCAAAAAAAAAATAATAATATAAGTTTCAATTAAAAACAATCAATTTTCAGTAAAAAAACGGAGCAGATCTTTTTTTTAGTTAATAAAACGAATTTAAAAAAATGAATTTTCAACAAAATAGTTCAATCTTCAACCAATAAATATTAGCATCTGCAACCTCTCCTGGATATCCTGGACATTATTGTTAAAAAACAACTAAATTATATAAATTTTCAACTTTTTTCAGCAAAAATCGATACAAAAAAAGAAGTTATGAAAAAATTGACATCATAGTGTGTCACTTTAAACTTTGACGTAAACAAACTATTCTGATACTTGCCATGTTTTTTCATAACCAGTCTCCCAGCGATATTCCTTTTCATCTTCTTCATCAGCCATCTCTACTACCACTTTTCACAAATTTATTTTCTAATGAATAATATTTCTACCCGAAATATTATTAAAATAACAAATTATTTGTACAATAAGTTAGGTTAAACTCTCTATTTGTCTGATTTGATTGACTAATTGAAATTACCCCTACAACTCAAGAATCAACTAATTATCTCACAAGTGTCTTTTTTATCTTTATAATCGTAAATCTCTCTGTTGCTTACGATTTATTAAAAAAAATATAGTGTTACGAAAAATGTCAAAAACACATTGAGTAAGTGCGGTTATCCACATGATCCGAACGGCTCCATGCTACACGTAATTAGAAATAATCACATGCATGTATTTTAAATAGGAACGGATAATATACACAAACAAGTCTTCCAATCACAATCATTCTTTAAAAACGCTCTCCGCCCAATTCGCTATTCGATCAATATTTCGTGTAATTTGATTGGTTATCGGATTCACTGCTAGCCCTGACTCAATCATACAATTAGCCTCTCTAAACCAATCATCGCTCTTGAAATCTTCTAGCGTCCAACAGTCTTTTTTTCTCGTCTGCTTAATCCGGTTTCCTTTCGCGGCAAAATTCAAATCAGTAATAATAGCCTGTAAATGAACTTTCGAAAAGAGTAATTTTTTCGTTAAAGTACTACCCTAACTCATGTTTCCACTCTCAAAATAAGTCATTTCATCCTAAAGAATACTTTTCTAATCCCTGAATAACATATTTCTCCTTGTTTCGAGCTCGAAGCAGAAAATATTTTTTTCCCGCCAAAAGCTGCCGCAGCGGGCGGATAAGCGGATTCAATGGCGCCACTGTCGCTGGACGCGATCGCTGTTTTCATCTCGTCCCGTGCGGTGACGACTAATTTTTCTTGTCGCAGAAATCGGATCTTGCCAAAGTTTTATCGCGACTAAATTACCACTATTTCAGTAAATTACGAGGGTTACAGGAACTCGATTGGAAAAGTGTGTTTGGAAACTACTTGTGAAAAACACAAAGTCGACGAGAGTGAAGTAGTTTCGTGTCAGAGCCATCTTGACGAGCTTCGGCTTTTTCGGCTTGGTCGTGTTGAAGACAGAACGGCGGCAATGGCATCGTTCCAAGAAATATCCGATTGTAAAGAACGAACGCAATCTTTGTAGTCACCGTGGCTCGATCCCTTTCGAAAACTGAAAGTAGCGATCGCCCTATCAACGCAAGATTGCCAGATTTGTGAGTTTTTTGTTTATATTTTATGTTCCTGGTCGCGTTCAGAACAGCTCCATGCGTTCCTCTTTCTCGTTCGCCCATCTTTCTGTATCTTTGTCTGTCTCTTTCTTAAACGCATTTTACCATTATTGCGGGAACTCTTCATTCAAACAACAATCTTCTTTTATCAAATTTTCGTGGCAATATATTTCGCTAGGCTGTTTCACGAGTTTTTTTATCTTCCTTTTTTGCCGGAAAACGCCTTCAGTGGTTTCGGCGTCGATTGACATTTTGCGATTCTCTTTTTTTCGTTCCACGTGTTTTTTAGGGTTTGAATCAAATTGGTCAGTTTTTCCGATTTTTTATTTGATGTGTTTAGTTGTTTGCCTGGATACATTTAACCGATAGTTTTTAGTGATAAGTATTTTACGATGTAAGTTTTAGATTGGGATAATTTATAATTCATGAAGTGGGACGGACTTCGTCAAGTAATATTTTACCTCTGCGGGAAATAATTGATGTAAATTGAGTCAGTTAGAATGATAATAATTTTGTTGCTTTCGGTCCTGTTTTTTAGGTTAGGTTAAAAAATACATTTTTGTGTTCTTGCATGAAAATCTTTGTTTATACAATAACTTTATTGCTAATATGTGCGAAAACTATATAGTACTTTTATGCCATATACATGTCATGCGAAAAAAGTTTTATGGGTTTAAACCGGGGGTTTCCTAAGTTTCTTTAATTAATTTTTTTGAAAGAATTGTCTAAATTTTCGAATTGAATAATTATTACAACTTAAAGAAAAATTGTTCTAATCTATTTTAAAGGACAGCTTGCACATCTTATGCACGACACATCAATTGTGCCGTGTGGGGGAGGGGGTGTCACGTAATATGTGCAGTGTGCACAATCTCAAGGAACGTTTTTCCATTTTTTACAATGATATTTCATCATCTTTTTGTTCAAAAGAAAAATGTTTAAATCATTTTTAAATTATAGAAAATTCAGATCAAAGTTCAATAAACGTTTGTTTTTCATAAGTTGACAATTACATTTAAAATTATTCTTTTTCAGTTGTTTTTATTCTATTGGTTCCGAATGCGAGATTTTTTTCAATTTTTCAAGTGCATTTTCTAGGTTTAGAAATAAGAATACAGGGTGTCTACCCTATCTGTAAAACTTTGAATTTTCAGTACATTTTTTTTATCAGTCGAAATATTTCGAGAGCTTGCTTAATTTTTTTAAATTGCCATATAAAATTAAATTAATTTATAAAATTAGTTTTATATTACTGTATTTACCTATTTTTTTAATAAGTCGTTTTTGTTTGTAGAAAATGTTTTTACTTTGGTGAAAATTCATCTTCGTAATTGAAAAATGTGCAGTTTTCTTAGAAAATTTTTTTTTAATTGTTTTTTTTCTTAATGTAAATATAGTTTCAAATTGAATATTCCATTATTTTCATTTAAAAATTCCTCTTTTTGATTTGAAATGCAACTATTATTTAAAGATTGGTCATTTTAGTTGAAAATTCGTCACTTCGTTTGAAAATGTTAATTTTGTTTGGTTTGAAAGTGGTTTTTGTTGTTCAAATTTTTGTTTCCTGTGAAAAAAGACTCTTGCAATAGAATATTCCATCATTTTAATTGAAGATTCATATCTTTGGTTAAACCTTAATTAATCTTTTTGGTTGAAAATTTAGCAACTATTTTTGTTGAACATACGATTTTTTCTTAGGTAAAAATAAATCTTTTTGGTTGAATATTTGTTTTTGCTTTTAGTTGTAAATTCATCATCTTTCTGTAAAAATAAGTCTTTTTGTTGGAAAATGTCGTTTTCTTTAAGTTAAAAATTCGTTTTCGGTCCAAATGAATCTTTTTGGCTAAAAATGAATCTTTTTGGTTTAAAATTGAACGCTTCCAGTTAACGATTCATAATTTTAGTTCAAAATTCGTGAATATGATAGAAAAGAATTTCACAACAAATTTAACTATCGCAATTTTGTTTGCAAATTGATCTTTTTTAATTCGAAATTTAGCTCTTTGTTTGAAAATTAGTATTTTTTGTTGCAAATTGAACAATGTGGTTAGGATTACATGTATCTTCTTGAAAAATCGTCTTTTTTGGAAGAAAATTCACATTTTTGGTTAAAAAATCAACTATTGAGTAGAAAATTTATCTTTTTGATTTAAAATGCAACTATTATTTAAAGATTGGTCATTTTAGTTGAAAATTCGTCAATTTGTTTGATAATGTAATTTTGTTTGTTTGAAAGTGGTTTTTATTGTTCAAATTTATGTTTCCTGTGAAAAAAGACTCTTGCAATAGAATATTCCATCATTTTAATTGAAGATTCATATCTTTGCTTAAACCTTAATTAATCTTTTTGGTTAAAAATTTAGCAACTATTTTTGTTGAACATTCGATTTTTTCTTAGGTAAAAATAAATCTTTTTGGTTGAATATTTGTTTTTGTTTTTAGTTGTAAATTCATCTTCTTTCTGT
>NC_046664.1:41865618-41870965 GCF_010883055.1 Belonocnema kinseyi
TTTCCGAAAAGCGCATCGTTTATTGTAAAAAATTCATGAATGTTTTCACAAAAATTTTGCCATTAAGACGCCATTTTGAAAATACTAAAACGAAAAATCGATTTTGAACCATGGATTCTCAAAGTTTAGACATTTATTCCACCCGTTAGTGAGATTCCAGGTTAATTACAGACTCGAAAAGCTTTGAAAAATGACTCACAAAAAAAAATAGACACGAAAAATCACGTTTTTTTTTTTGTTTAAACTGCATTTTGGGATAATAAGAAAATTTTTTGAGAAATTTCATTGGCACCGTCGGAAAGAGGAGATCTTAAGCAATAAAAATATATGTGCCTCAATTTTTTCTAGTGTCGAATAGTCTTAGTTATTGGCCGTTGAAAAGCAGTGTACCGGTAGTGGCGTTTTGGCCGTTTAAGGGTTAATCGACGAAATAAATTCCCGGTCATTCGCCGGTTTGCAAGCATTTTTCACGATCAATAAAATTTAAAAAATGGAACACTAAAGCTACAAAAATTTCCACTTGAGGTAATAAAAACTGAGCTGCAAATGAAAGCAATCAAAGTGTAACTGTTAAATTTTGAACTTTTAAAATGGAAATTCAAAAGTTTTGCATTCAATTTTAAGCTTGAAACATCAAATATTAAAAACTTGAAAAAGTTTTTACTGAACACTTCTTAAATTAGAAATTCAATGATTTTCTTTTTAAATAGTTTAAACATGCTTGGAAAGCTTCAAAATTTTATATCAACATCTTGAGAAATCTTGAACATTTATTATTTGTAGGGGAAATTTGAGTAATTTTAAGAGATAAGCAGAAGTTTGGAAAAGATTCAAACTTAATGTAAAACTTGAAATGATTGCCTGAAATAAAACAAAATGTAGATTTTTGCAGATTTTAAACAAAAAATTAGATTCTTTTCAAGAATTGTGTGACTCCAAAACAAATAAATAAATAAATAAAAACATTTTCTTAAGATTCCTAGGAAAATTAAAAATAACTTTTCATTTTGAAGAATTATTTTAAGAGAATATTTAAAAAGTTTTTCAAAGATTTACACAAAATTTTCAAAAAAGATTCTAGAAGATTTTAAGAAAACTTTCTAAAATTTGCATTATAATTTTGATTCTTTTTAAAACTCCTAAATATCTCTAAATTATACATCAAAATTTAAAAATTTCACTCACAAATTAAGCATTTTTTAAATACAAAAATTAAAATTGTAACGTTCAAAGTTTAAAAGGCTCTTCGAAATGTTAACGATTCCAGGTTTTCTATGTAAAACGATTCAGTTAAAGATTCTTTACTTTTAAATAATTAGTTTCAATTTACTTGTCTTAAAGAAAAATTCAAATATTGCTAAATATTCAATAGTTAATCTTTTTTTTGTTTTTATTTTAAATTTAATAAAATCCTTTAATTAAGAATATATTATTATGAAGTTATTTGTAAATTGAATAAAGTTTATAAACTTTCAGTGAGACGCATTTAAAAATTCTTTAAATTAAAAATGTAAGCGTCGAAATAAAAAATTAAATAGAAAATTTTTAGAGTAAAAAAAGAATTTTTAAATACGCATTATAAGCTAAATAAGAGCATAATCGAAAAACATAAAAATTCAACTAATTATTTAAAAACTGTCGAAATTGAACGTGGACAGATTTTTCTTCTACAAATTTATAAAATTCCGGTAAAAAAAAATTCACTGTCATTTCCCGGATCAGCAGCCACCCTGGAACTGTAATTCTAAGTGTTGGACATCAGATAATTTTTCATCAAAAGAATTATAATTCTAATTTGGAACAGAGAATTTCGTAAAAGAATTATCAGGTTGTCTAGTGATCAGCGAATTTGTAATTCGTGTGTTTTTCGCAATCGCATTCGTTTCGCCTGACCAACTTAAAGATATTTTTTATTATTTTAATTTTAAATAGTTTGAACCCCCTTAAAATGCTTCGAAATTTTATTTCAAAAGCTTGAAACATCTACATATTACTTTACATTTTTTAAGTATGCTAGGAAATGTTTTGCATTTATCTGAAACTTTTCAAAATCTACAAGAATCTATCATTTGTTTTGAATTAGGCCGTGTGCTATTCAGACTAAAATTTTGGTACAAATAGCCGGATTTTGTCAGTAAACGTAGAAACTTCGTTTAAATTATTTGAAATCATTTCAAATTTTAAATTAATATTACATTTTTTCAAATCTTCTAAATAGACCACTTCAACTTACTCGAATTTCATCCAAGAATAATTGGTTTTCAATTGTTATTTATACGTCAAAATAAAAAAATTTGACTTAAAAATTACATTTTTTAAATAGAACAATTACAATTGTAGCGTTCGACGTCTAGTGTTTTTGTTTAGTTTTTAAAATTCAATTTCTAATTACTGATTTTAAATAAACAATCAGATATTTATAAATATTAAGTCATTATTATTTTATTTATTTATATGCAAAGTAGATCAACTAATTTTTTTTTTTTAATTTTATATGGAAAATTTTCAAAGTGGAAGATTATCGAAATACGCATTCTAAACTGAATGATATCATAAGTGACAAAGACAAACATTTAAATAACTATTATAAAAAAACGGTTAAAATCACAGTTAAATAGATCTTTTTTTCTAAACATTTGTCAAATTTTCGGTCATAAAATTGCCGGTTTCTCGGTCCAGCGGTCATCAAGTCGATTAATAATTTCTCAATTGTTATATATGCATCAAAATGCAACACTTTCACTTATAAATTAATAATGCAAAAATTAGAATCATAATGTTCTAATTTTATACTAACACTCTGAAATTTTATCGATTCAAGGCTATTTCAAAAAATGCAGTCTACAGTCTAAGGGTACAGTTTTTAATACTTGATTTACAATTCCTCATTTTAGATGAACAGTCAAATATTTCTAAATAAAATTTAAAAAAAAATTTGTAATAAAAGTTTTAAAAATGAAATATTTTAATAGGATTTGAAACTGAATAAAATAGTTTAATTATGAATCTAGCATTTGAAATTATATAAAAACTGAAGATAAAGTTTAAATTGGACCTTTACATTTGTTTGACCACTAATGCTTTTGAATTGAAACAGTTCAATCAATTGTCCAAATCGATAAATTGTTTAACATTGAACGAATTTAGAATTGTCTGGTAGAATCAATTATTATTTCTTCAAATTCCCTGCTCCAACTCGTAATTAAAGTAATAAAATATATTACTTTTAATTTTCATATTAGTACATTCGAGAGAAAAATCCCGGACAATGAATCAAATTCCCGGGTTTTTCCCGATGAACAAAATTCCCAGTTATAAAGACAACCTGATATGGCGTATAAATTTATAATATAAAATGACAGAAGAGATTACAGAAACTTACATTGGTGTTTTCTCGAAATTGAGAAACTTTAGAACAGGCGCCTTCCCTGGTCCGATGATCCTGAAATTCTTCGATGAAGTGAAAAGCAGAGTGGCATTGTCCACAGACTAAAACATCTAGTCTTCCCATGTCTTCTTGTGCAGCTGATAAAATGGAAATTTTAAAGTTAATTCAAATAATACATTGAGCCATTGTTTGAATATTTAAAAAAATTCATTTAGAAGATTTGCAAGAATGAGAAACAATATTGACAAGTAATTCAATAGCAAGGATCACAGCGCAAAAGGAGTTAAAAAGAAAGGAAAATAGGGTACATAATTTTTTTCACAAAAGAGAGGAAAACAGGGAAAAGATTTTGTAAGTATAATGAAATATTTCGTTCCACGATTTCTCATTGCCTCCTTACCGCATTTAATATTTTGGGCCTAAATTTAAGGCTACACTCTTCAATGCTCTTGAATTTAAATAAAAAATGTTTGAAGTTTTAATGCCAAAAAAATATTTGAGCATTAAATTTCTATTTAAATCCTAAATATTTTAGTTTGAAATCGATCAAATAAACATGGTAAATTTCATATGGTCAGGTTTTAAAATAAAATGTTAAAGAGATTTAAGAGAAAAGATGAAATTTTTTGGAAATATAGGGAAAAAGAGGAATTTGAAAAAAGGGATACTCAAGGAAATCAGGAGAAAGTAAGTGATCCCTATTATAGGTAATAGAATAATTAAATTAATAGTAAAAATAACTATAAATACAATTTACCTTTGATTGTTTTCGGATTAATATGAATGGCTGAAGGGCCACCGCCTTCTGCCATTGTGTTTGTACAATTTATTCACGATGATCCTGGGTGGTTCTGTACTCTAAAACACACATTTAAATAGATGTTCTAATTATCATATTACATAATACCTTATGTAATATTCTAAATTATGGAATATTGAGTTCCTTTCTTTTTGAAAGATCTAAACTTAAAATATAATTACGATTATCCAGGGTGTCAACTCAAATCCTGGAAAAAAATTGTTCTAATAATTCCAGGATTTTTTCAGATATCTCAAGTTTTTTCCAGATACAACTTTTCATAGTATGGACTCATTCAAAATTCTAGTTTCTAGGAATTCAATTAATAAGTTAAATTTAGAAAGTTATGACAAACTGTATCAAACGACATTCTTATAACATACCAGGACCATAGATTAATTAGATAATAGTATTATACTAAAAATATAATAATTTCTTGAATCTCTCTCTAAATTTGAATAATAATTCAAAATTTTAATTCATCTCATTACTTTCTTAACTTTTTTAGTAAAAATATTGCATTTTCAACAAGATAGATTCATTTTTAACTTAATAGTTGATTTTTTTAACCAAAAAGGTGATTTTTCTACAAAAAAAGACGATTTTTCAATCAAATACATGGAATCCTAACCAAATAGTTAAATTTTCAACAAAAAATACTAATTTTCGAACAAATAGCTGAATTTCGAACTCGAATTTTAAACTAAAATTATAAATCGTTAACTGGAATAGTTAAATTTTAAGCCAAAAAAATTCATTTTTAGACAAGAAGATTAATTTTTACCGAAGAAGACAAATTTTTAACTAAAAAAAAAAAAATAAAATAACTGCAATTTCCAACAAAAATATTAATTTTGAGAAAAGAAGATGAATTTACAACTAGAAACATAAACAAATTTTCAAACAAAAAAATTTTTTTTACCTAAGAAAAAATCGAATGTTTAACAAAAACAGTTGCTAACTTTTCAACCAAAAAGATTAATTAAGGTTTAACCAAAGATATGAATCTTCAATTAAAATGATGGAATATTCTATTGCAAGATTTATATTTTCACAGAAAACATAAACTTGAACAATAAAAACCATTTTCAAACAAACAAAATTACATTATCAAACAAATTGACAAATTTTCAACTAAAATGACCAATCTTTAAATAATA
>NC_046664.1:41871065-41881643 GCF_010883055.1 Belonocnema kinseyi
AAAATCGATCTTTGAACCATGGATTCTCAAAGTTTAGACATTTATTCCACCCGTTAGTGAGATTCCAGGTTAATTACAGACTCGAAAAGCTTTGAAAAATGGCTCACAAAAAAAAAATAGACACGAAAAATCACGTTTTTTTTTTGTTTAAACTGCATTTTGGGATAATAAGAAAATTTTTTGAGAAATTTCATTGGCACCGTCGGAAAGAGGAGATCTTGAGCAATAAAAATATATGTGCCTCAATTTTTTCTAGTGTCGAATAGTCTTAGTTATTGGCCGTTGAAAAGCAGTGTACCGGTAGTGGCGTTTTGGCCGTTTAAGGGTTAAAACGGCGCCACCCTTATATTGAAAAGTTTAATCTTTTATTTTTGGTTCGGCATTCATCTCGTTTGTTTACAAATTCTAGTATTTGGTTGAAAATTTTATTTTTTGTCAGAAATTCAGCTACTTGGTTCAAAGTGGAACTACTTTGTTAAAAATTAATTTGTTCTATTATGGATTCATCTCCTTGATTGAAAAATGAAATATTTCATTAAAAAAAAATTAATCTTCTGGGATAAAAAAATTATTTTTTGAGTTGAACTCTTGTTAAAAATTCAATTTTTTTTAAGATTCATCATTTTGGTTGAAATTTTATCTCTTTTATTGAAAATTTAACTATTTTGTTGAAAATTCTTTTTTCTGTTTTTGGTTGAGAATTAATTTTTTTAAACTAACAGTGTAACTATTCTGTTTTCTGATCGAAAATTGATCTTTTCTTGTTGAAACTTCTTGTATTTTGTTGAAATTCGTGTTTTTTGGTACAGCATTCATCTTCTTGCTGGAAAATTCACCTTTTTGGTTGAGAATTTAACTACTTGGTTGTATGTTGAATTAGTTTTTTAAAAATTAATATTTTTTAATATTCACCTTCTTTTTGAAAATTTAACTCTCTCATTTTCAAAAAAATTAATCTCGGGCTTTAAAAAATCATCTTGTTGGATGAACTCTTTTGTTGAAAATTAATTTTTTGAAGATTTATCATTTTTATTGAAAATTCATCTCTTATGTAAATATTTGGGAAAAATGCGTTTTCTTTTTTGTTTGTTTAATACCTAAAGTCTCTAACTAACAATTCAACTTTTCCATTCTTATTTGAAAAAATTGATATTTTTTATTGAAAATCCCCCCCACCCCCCCCCCACCCGAGAAAATTCATGTATTTTGTTAAAAATTCTTATTTTTTGGTCGAAAATTAATCGTGTTGGATGAAAATAGATCGTTTCGATAAAAACCCTGAATATCCATAATCTTTTATTTACTTATTGTGTGCTCCTCACATCTTCAGAATGATCAAAAAGCTCAGTTGTGGGCCTTCTTGCTCTGGAAGGACTCTCAGATTAACCAAGGTGCAAACAAAGATGCATCTAATTCCTGGAAGTTGTATCAACAGTGGTGCAAAATGGAGATCCACATTAGGAATGCTTGGATTATGGCAGGAAAAACTATTCAGACTTTCACCAAGATCAACAATACAAAAATGCATGACATCGCACGCCAAGCACAACTCAGCGCATCGGATGGTAATTATGCTACTTTGCAAAATATCCATTTAAAAGCTGAATACAGAGCTAAAGTACTAACTTTTTTAAAATATTTTCAGGCTCGAAAAATGTTGTAGTTCGCAAAATAATCAGAAATGGTCAGCCGGAAGAAGCAGAAAGAAAGGGGGAGGCTGTCAAACAGCCGGAAACCAAAATTCAAAAAATTGAAGTTGTCGAGTCTGAACAGAACAAAGAGAAGAAGAACAAATTGATACCATCGGTGAAACCCAAGGTAGTGTTTTGAAATATAAGTCTTACGGAGTCTATCCTGTCTGGAAAATCTGGAATTGTTAGGAAATTTTTATTTATAAACAATATTCTATTTTTTGTTGAAAATTATCGCTTTTTAGTCGAAAAGTCTAGTATCTGGTGAAAAGATCATGTATTTTATTGAAAATGTATTTTTTTTGGTAGAAAATTAATCTCCTAGGTTGAAAAATCATCTTTTTGCTTAAAAAATTAACTGTTTGCAATTTTTTTCTCTCTCTCTTTCTTGACTGAAAAATCGTTTGTCAGTTGAAAATTAAATTCGTGTTGAATAGTCGTCTTTTTTAGTTGAAAATTCTATTATTTTAGTCAACAACTCATTATTTTAGTTGAAAATTCATTTTGAGGCTGAAAATTCATTACTTTGTTTGAAACTGTAACTTTTTTTTTGCAATTCGTCTTTTTGGTTGAAAATCCATTTTTTTTCTCACTTAAAATTTGACTCCCATTTTTGTTGAAAATTAATTTTTTTTTAGTTGAAAATTCAACTGTGTTTCTAAAACTTAATTTATTTTGCTTAGAACATCCATTTCTTTGGTAGAAAATTAATATTCTTTGTTTGAAAAATAAACTTGTATTTTGAAAATTTAAGTATTCCAGTTAAATAATCACAATTTTAGGTGAAAATTCGGCAGTTTGTTCGCAGTTACTTTTTTTTCAACTGAATATTTAGTTACTCCATTTTTCATTGAAAATTGATCTTTTTAGTTCAAAATTCAAACAATTCCATTGAAAATTTGAATTTTTTAGATTAAAATTAATTTATTTTATTGAAAATTCAAATATTTCCTCAAAAAAATCTTGTTTTTTTTTGTAGAAAACTCATGTTTTTGGTTGAAAATTTCTTTACTTTTGTATGGAAAATGAATGTTTTTGACTGAAAATCTAAATATTTTTTCTTGTACATAATTCAACTATTTTGTTAATAATTGATCTCTTTTATTTGAAAATTCAACTATGTCTCTAAAAATTAATTTATTTTGTTTAGAAAATCGACTTCAGCTTGTTCGAAGTTAATTTTTTTTACTGAATATTGAGTTATTCCATTTTCCATTGAAAATTGACCTTTTTGGTTCAAAATTCAACTATTTCGTTGAAAATTTGTATTTTTTAACATTAAAATTGGTTTATTTTATTGAAAATTTAAGTATTTCCTAACAAAAAATCATTTTTTTGGTAGAAAATTCATCTTGTGGTTTGAAAACAAATCGTCTTGTTTGAAAATTCATGTTTTTAATTGAAAATTTAACTATCTTTTCTGCTACAAAATTCAACTATTTGTTTGAGGTTACATGTTTTTCTGGAAAATTCGTCTTCTTTTGAAGAAAAGTAATCTTGTTTGAAAAATAATATGCTCGATGGAAAATTCATCTATTACAGTTAAATATTTATCATTTTTGTTAAAAGTTCTTTATTTTGGTTAAAAATTTTTTTGTTTTATTGGTGGAAAATTAATTTTTTTGTACTGAAAACTGATTCATTCCATTTTTTGCTGAAAACTTATCATTTCTGGTTAAAAATTCAACTATCTGGTTGAAAATTGATCTTTTTATATGAAAATTGAACTATTTGGTTGAGAATTTAAGTTTTTGTCGAAAATTCGTCTTTTTGGTGATATTTATTGATATTGTCTCTTCTAGTCTAAAACGCCTAAGAGCCCAGGTGAAAATGAGCCCAGCGATGAGGAATATGTAGTAGAAAAAATTCTCGCAAAGCGACTAAACCCGAAGAAAAGGTGCTACGAGTACCTTTTGAAATGGGATGGTTACGCACAGTAAGTATTTTTTTTTGTTATCTCTGTTTTCAATGATCGTAGGACGTTAGATTAAAAACAATACCTATTTTTCCGACACTTATAGCGAGTTCAATACTTGGGAACCGATTGAAAGCGTTTCAACCTGCAAGTTTTTACTTGAGGAATTCGAAAGGAATCTCGCGAAGCAAAAAGAACTGAAGGCGGCACAGGCAGTGCAACAAGCGCAAAAGCTTAACAGAAGCGCTGCAAACACGTCCCCGCAGAAAGCTCTCATCAAGACCGAAAACGTGAAACCTGGCCCTAGTTCGGCAGCTCAAGCTGGGTAAGAATTCGACTTTTAGGCAAATTAAAGTAATGGGAGAATTTCTTGGTATTTTTTTATAATTGTATTTTTCATGGATTTATTTATCGCGTGTTTTAGAAGGCCAATGCGATCAAGCAAGACAAAGGCGATGGATCAAGTGAAGCAGTGGTGCGGATCCATGAAAGACGAGGATGGTGAACGTAAGTTTGAAATTGGAGTTTTTGTTATTTGAGTTCTTTTCTTTAATACAAAAGTATACACTAATTATTAAAAAGCTTTTTGATATTTTATTTCTTGCAATTTGATCACCAAGCGAACATTATAAAAGGTTTTATTGTCGATAATGACGATAGTGTAACAGGGTGACCGGGAAACCGGGAGATGAGAGTGAATTTATTTTTTGACCGGGAATTTTACAACATTTTTAGAATAAGAATGTTATCCAACTTTGATTTCAACCGTTTTTAAAAATAATTTGTTAAATTGTTATTTTTATGAAATCGAAGATTTTTTTTTATAAAAATCTGCCCAAGTTCGATTTTAACAGTTTTTTAAATAATGAAAGTGCAGTTTTGATAATTTTAAACAATTAAAAGCATTTGAAGTTGCAAATTTTTGATAAAAACCGTTTTATTTTATCAACTGTAAATGTAAATAAATAAATTATTTTTAAAATGGATCTGTACTCTAAGTATAGAAATCCAAACAATAATTGATTTGACCAAACAATTCTAGATCCGTTCAAAATTTGAGAATTTCCATATTGTAACTGTTTCAATCCGAAAGTCTTAATATGAATAAATTAATAATAAATTAGTAATTATATTATGTTAAATTTAATAAATAAGTTTATTAATATATTATTTCTATTAATTTTTTAGGCCATTAAAAAATGTAAACGTGTGTTTTACTACTTTCAACTTAAAAATAAATCCATAATAATATAGTCATAATTAAAGTTTTTTATTAAATTTAAAATATTGTTAATCTAAATTATTTAATTTTTATCGTATTTAATTTGAAATTTCTTAATGTAGTAAAGGAATAAGTATTTTATATTTAGCAATATTTCACTGTTCGTTTGAGACGAGTAAATTGAAACCAAATATTTAAAAGAAAACAATTTGAAACTGTATTGTTTTACATAGAAAGCTTTGAATCTTTAGATTTTCGAAAAACTTTAAACTTTTAGCGTTACAATTTTAATGGTTCTATGTAAAAAGTGTTTAATTTATAAGTGAATTTTTTAAATTTTGACGCATAAATTACAATTGAACACTTATTATTTGTAGAAAAAAATGTGAGTAATTTTAAGAGATATTTAGAAGTTTTGAAAAGATTCAAAATTAATTGAAAACTTGAAATTATTTCAAGTAATTTAAACGAAGTGTGTTAACATTTTTTCAGAACTTTTAAATATATTTTAAAATTAATCGAAATATTCCTACAATTTTTGAAAATCCTGCAAATTAAAAAAAAAACTTGGAAGCTTCCATGTTCTTCTTTGATAATTTTTGTAATCTCTTAAAATCTTCTTAAACTTCCCGCTACAATAATTTTTCAAAGTGAAAAATCATTTTCAATCTTCCTAAGAATCTCAAGAAATTTTTTTATTCTTTTGATGTCTCACAATTGTTAACAAAATTCTAAATTTTTTCTTTGAAATCTGAAAAAATATAAGTTTTATTTTAAATTCGGCTGTAAGTATAACAAATTATTTTAAGTTCTAAATTTAATTCGAATCGTTTTAAAACTTCTATCTCTTAAAATTACTATAATATTTTTACAAATAATAAGTGTTCTATTATTATTTATAAATTAAAATTATTATTTTGTAATTAAAAAAAAAATCTTTTTAATTCAAAAATTATTTTGAATTTGGTAAAATTTAAAACCACTTCTAAACCTAGAACTATTTATAATTAAATGAATTAGCTTCTAATTTAAGAACTGTTAAGTTAAACAAATTACTTTTCAATTTTTAATGTGTCTAGCTTAAAATTACTTAAAATAATATAATTTTGAAAATGTTTAAAGTTCATTTCTTGGTTCTTTAATTTAGACTATTGAAAATTTTAACGTGGATTTATGTTTTTGGAACTTAATCTGAATCTTTGAACTCTATATTTTATAAAAGTTCTAAATTTTGCAGTTTATTTGCATTTCATGAAACATTGTTTATTTTAAAAGTGTTAATACCTTCCATTTGGTGCGTGTACATTTTTGAGCATTTGAATACACAATTTTTTAATCGAAAAGCTTTTAAACTTCAATTTTAAAAGTTTGTAATCCGGCGTACACTTAAAAGTCGTAAATTAGTATTTATCTGAAATGTAAATATCTATTTTTTTATTAAACGGAAAGATTTAAATTCAAAACATCCAGTTACGATTTGGAAGAGATATCTGTACCTATTAAATTGAAAAGGAAATTTTCAACAAAAAAAAAAAATACTATAGTTCTGGTAGAACAGAATTTGTGGAGAAAGAAAATGATAATTTTTAGTTGGTGTAGAGAATTTTCGAAAATAATTATAATTCTTACCTGGAAAAGGAAATATTGTAGAAGAACTACAATTTTGACCTTGAAATGTACATTTTCCAAAAGAATTATGATCTGATTTGAAAAAGTTAATTTTATAGAAAAATTAGTATTCTGACATGCAATTTTCCAAAGGAATACCAATTTTAAATTCGCACATGGAAATTTAAAAAAACTAATAAGATAATCCAACTATTTTTGGTTGAAAGTTCATTCTTTTTAACTGAAGTCTATTATATTTTTGGTTCAGAATTTATCACTTTTGGTTGAAAATTTAATTATTTCGTTAGAAATTAATCTTTTTTATCGAAAATTCAACAGTTCTGTTGATCAATCGCTTTTTTTATAGCAGATTCATCCTACTGGATGAAAGAATCTTATGGTTGAAAGGTAATTTTTTTTGGTAAAGTAAATTCATTTTAATTGAAAAGTATTTTTTTTTTTTTGTCAATATTCATCTCTTTTGGTGTAGATTTTCATTATTTTGTTGAAAATTCAACTATTTTGTTGAACATTTTCCTTTTTTTATTGCAAATTCGTGCTATTCGAATGAAAATTATTTTGGGTAAAAATTAAATTGTTTTGTTGAAAATTCGTCCTTATGGCTTGAAAATTGTTCAAAATTAAGATTTTTCATGATAAAGTTTATATTTTCGCTTTAAAAATTCTACTGTTTTGTAGAAAACCCGCCTTTCTGGCTTTAAATTTGAATAGTTTGCAGGGTGGCCGCTAGCGGTCGGGAAATGAGAGTGAATTTATTTTTTCACTGAGAATTTTATAAAAAAATTTTTAATCTGTACTAGTTTTGTTTCAACTGTTTTTGTTTTAATCGTTGAATTTTTCTCTTTTTTATTTAGTTTACAAATCAGTTTACAATGCGTAATAATTTTTAAAAACTATGTTCAATTCTAAAACACATTAAAAATAATAAATTTATAATCAAAGGTTTTTATTAAATTTTAAATATTCTTTCAGTCTAAAATATTCCATTTTTAAACCATTCTATTTAAGAAAATTTAATTTAGAGAAAAAAAAAATTACTTACTATTTAAAAATATGTAAGTGTTAATTTGAAGTCAGTAATTATAAACTAAATATTCCAAACCAAACAATAAAACTAAACTTCGAACGTTGTAATTTTAATATTTCTATTTAAAACAATTTAGTTTTTAAGTCAGTTTGTTGAATTGTTGAAGAAATATTTAGGAGTTTCAAACAAATTCAAAATTAATTTCAAATTTTAAATGATTTTAAATAATTTAAACGAAGTGTCTACGTGTACCGGCAAAGTCTGCGATTCTCAGAAAAATTTCGGTGCAAATAGTGCGCGGCTAATTTAAAATCAAATATAGATTTTCCCAGCTTTAAAACAAACAATTTAGAAGCTTTTTAAGTTTTTTAATTTGGAAAGCTTGAAAATAACAAATAACATTTCTTAACAACAAATTGAAAAGGAGTTTTTATTTCGAAAAACTAATTTTGAGAGTATATACAAAAAGATTTAGAAATATATACAAAATTATAAAATATGAATATGAAAGATATTATGGACATTTTTAAAAAATTTTCAGAATGAAAAAAAGGTGTTGGAAAAATTCGAATCATTTTAAAAGGTGTTTAGAAGTTCTGACAAAATTAAAAAGATTTAATTTAAAAAAAATTTCAAACATGTAAATGTTTCAAGATTTTGAAATAAAATTTTGAAGCATTTTAGGAATTTTTTATACTATTTAAATTAAAAATAGCTTATAATTTATGAAGTTTTCAGTAAATAAAAAAAAATGTAATCGTCTAATTTTTAATGTTTCTATTCTATTGTATTAATTTCAAATTGTCCTGTTGTAAAGTGTTAGTAATTCAGTTTTAGAAGTTTAAAATTTAAGAGTTCCACTTTGAGTGCATTCATTTGTAGCTGAGTTTTTATTACTTGAAATGGCAAAATTGTTGGCTTTAGAGTTTGAATATTTTTATTTTATTGACCGTGAAAAATTTTGGTGAAATTGGGAAATGGCCGGGAATTTTTTTTCTTTGATTGAAGTGGCTATCCTTAGTTTGTTAGAAAATTCAAATGTTTAATTCATATTTAACTTTTTCTTCAAATATATTTTCGAATTGAAAATTCATCTGTTTTATAACGAAATTTGTCTTTCTGTCTTTGAAAATTCGTCCTTTTGGGTTGAAAATTTAACTATTGTTTTATTCTTTGTTGAGGTCGAAAGTATTACTGTTTTGTAAAGTTTTAGGCTTTTTGGTTAGAAGGCTCAAGAATTATGTTACATCTTTTTTCTTGTTTTAAAATTCCACTCTTTTTGACAATGCCTCTTTTTTGTTTCAAACATTCATCTTAAATAGTTAAAAACTGAAATATTTGATTCAAAAATCTAAAATTTAAATTTAAAAGTTTAAATTTAAAAATTTAAACGTCTAATATTTCCTTTGAAACGTAGACTTTTGTGATTGAAAACACAACTACTACAGTCATCACAGAGTGTCACGTTTTGTCACCTATTTTAAATCTTGTCACCTTTTTCTCCTATTTTGGGATTTCTCATATTTTGTCACCTTTTTTCAATTAAAACAGTAACATTTTATTCAAAATTACAACTTGCATACCAAATACAGTTTTTATTACACTTTCCTAATCGACGAATCTTGAACCAAATGATCGAATTTTCAAACGGAGAAGATTAAACTTCAACCAGGAAGAGTTGCATTTTCAAACATAATTTTTTATTTTTTATTTGAAAATATGAATATTTTACAAACCAGTTTAATTTTGAAGTAAGGAAGGCGAATTTTTAACTAAAAATATGACTTTTCTAACAAATGAGGATTTTTACACCAAAAGGATGGATTTTCTATCCAAAAATATAAGTGTTCAATAAATCAGTTAAAATTTTCATTAAAAAAAAAGATTACTTTTTAAGAAAATAGTTGAACTTTCAACCAAATAGTATAATTTCTAAACAATAGATGAATTTTTAGCCAAAAGGTGATTTTTTTGAGCAAATAGTTGAATTTGCCACCCGAAAAGACGATTCTTAAGTAAAAGAGAAATTGCGATCCAAAAAGAATGAATTTTCGACAAAAACCATGTCTTTTTAACAAAATAGTTGAAATCAAATTAATTTTGTAACAGAAATATGGTACTTTTTTGTTTTTTATCAAAAGAACTAACTTTCACTCAAAAAAATTAAATTTTGAACCAAATAATAGATTTTTGGAACCAAGAGATTAATTTTAAACAAAAAAAGGTAACTTTTTAAGAATCTAGTGGAATTTTCAATAAAATAATTGAACTTTCAACGAATTTGTGGAGTTTTTAACTAAACACCAAAAATATAATATTAGACTCCAATAAAAATTATTAACTCTCTAACATAAAATGTGAGTTTGTAACAACTAAAAAAAAGATTTTTCTACCAAAAGATAAATTTTCTACAAAAGTATAAATTTTTTACCAAAAACGATGATTTTTTTCAAAAAAATCGTTGAATTTTAACAAAAAGTATGTTTTTTATGTAAAATAGATTATTTCTTATACAAAAATACAATAGTAGACTTTTCAAAAAAAAGGGATTAATTTTCAATAAAAAAAGGATAAATTTTCAAGAAAAAAACATGAATTTTTTTACAAAAGTATAAATTTTCGTCGAAAAACGATGAATTTTTCAAAACAATCGTTCAATTTTCACAAAAAGTGTGTTTTTTAATTCAAAGAGATTATTTCTTAAAGAAAAATACAATTATAGACTTTTTAAATAAAAAGAATTAATTTTCAAACAAAAAAGATTTATTTTCAACCAAACAATATAAATATTCTACCAAAAACGATTACTTTTTAACAAGACTTTAATTTTCAACAAAATAATTAAATCTTTAACTAAATAGTAGAATTTGTAACCAAAAAAATGATTTATTAAAAATTTCACTACTTGGTTGAAAGTTGAACGAATTTTTTTAAATTTCATTTTTTTTCGTTAAAGATTGATAATTTTAGTTGTAAGTTCGTTTTTTGGTTATAACATACGAGGGTAGTTCAATAAGTCCTTAGAATGAAGTATAAAAACAATTTTTTTTGGGTAATTTTTTTTTTATTTTTCAACATAATCTCCTTGGAGCTC
>NC_046664.1:41881743-41888543 GCF_010883055.1 Belonocnema kinseyi
ATATCTAGTCGGGAGTGGTGCTGACTGAAAACAGATGATTTGGAGCGATTCGCGCGCCATATGTTGGTCATTCTAAGGACTTATTGAACTACCCTCGTAAAATGAACAATTCTTTTTGTTGAAAAAATGTTTGTTTTTTAACTAACAATTTCAAATATTTTGTTAAAAAAGTCAACTTATTAATTGTCAATAAACTTTTTTGTTGTTATTTTATGGTCTCGTTTTCAAAATTAAATTGTTTGATAGAGAATTAGGCTTTTTAGCTTGAAAATTCAACAAACTGTTTTTTGTTTTTAATTTAAACTTTGTTGTGGAAATATCAACTGTAACATTTTTTGATAAACATTAATATTTTTGTTGAAAATTCAACAACTTGGTTAACATTATTGGTATAAAATTCAACTGTTTGGTACAAAATTCAACTTTTTTTGTAGAAAATTCGTTTTTATTGCTGTTTTTTAAATTGAAAATTAATTTTTCTTGATAGAAATTCATCTAGTTAATTTTTTGGTTAAAAATTGAACTTTTATGGTTTAAAAATGCAGACTATTTATCTTTTTTTTGCTTGAAAATGTAACCATTTGGTAATGGATTTAACTAAGAGGTAAAAAACTGAATGTAATTTTTAAAAAAATAGTTTTTTATTTTTGATTGAAAATTAGTTCTCAGTGGAAATTCAAATACTCCATTTTTCAGAGTGGTTTGTCTTATTTAACATTTTTTTATCACCTATTTGCCACCGATTTTAGAAAAAATGTCGTCTATTCACCTTTTTTGACGACAATAGGTGCTGTGGTTACTGCTACTATTTTGTTAAAAGTTTGTCTGTTTTTGTAGAAAATTATTTTGTTTTTACAAATGCAATATATCTCGACATGAAATTGTAGGAAAATGGTATCTAGATATATTTTATATTTAAGAATTGATTCCCCTATTGTTCACCTATTTTTGTGAAAATTCTCCCTATTTTCCCTGGTTTGAGAGAGCATTTTTGTCTGTGAAGTCTAATTTTAATTTACTCATTGCTCATGAAATGAAGCATACAACTCATTGATCAATTATAGAGAAAAATAAACTTTATTTTTTCAGCAATGTCAGGAAAAAGAAAAGGCCAGTTTTCGGATAGCGATTCCGATCACAGTCCAGTGAAGCGCTCAAGAGGCGACACAGCGAGCGACGACGAGGACTGGACCGCCGACTCGGAAGAAGAGAGAATAACAGGTCGAAGTGATGTTATTCAACGTGCCTTTAATCGCGCCAATGCCCAATCAAATGGATCCAATCGACCACTTGTCTCCAGCTCTGATTTGTCAACAACATCGCTAAACGAAAGCATGAAATCGAATCAGCCAGTTTTAGTTGCAAATGCCAAGGGTGTGGTGAAAGTGGACCCGAAACAAGTGCCGAATCTTTCCTCGGGTGTCTACGTAATGTCGAGAAAGGACGGGATTATCAAATTGGACTCGTCGCCTGGTAATAAGGTCGGCACCAAACTCGGCTCGCCGATGACGCAGAGTGTTATGATGGTGCAGAGTCGAGACGCGGCCGGAAATATTGTGAGGAAGCAGGTGATCACCACCACCCAGGCAAACTCTGTGACGCCTCTCAAAGTCATGTCCAAGGATGGAAATCAAGTTTTCACCCAGATGAAGGTCGCTACGAAAGTGACGCCGACGAAGCAAGGCACAGTCTTGTCGCCCAAGTCGGAGCCGATCAAGATTCAGCCGAAGCCTGATCCAAGTCAAATGCAGCAGATACATGTTGTGACTGCTGTTCCTACACCGATTGCGCTGCAACCGAGAATTACGACAGGTAAGGAGATTCTTTATTTTGGACATTGTTTTTTTTTTTTTTTTTTTTTCTTTAAAAAAAAAAAAAGAGGAATTCCCGTTTTCCCACCTGTTTTCAAGAAACTTTCTCCTCTTTCTTCGTTTAAATGTGAACTTGAAAAAAAATCCTGAAATTGCCAAGGGATTTTTTTTGAAGTCGATATTTTTTCGAAAGCGTGCTTAATTTTTTATTTTATTTGCACTCTAAATTTGAATAATAATGATTCATTTGTAAAAGTAGCTTTACGTTGCTGTATTGAACAATTTTGATGAAATTTTTTTTTTTTTTTTTTTTAAATTAATGTTTTAACGGAAAATTTATCTATTCTATTTATTTTTTGTAAATTGATCGTTTTCAGTTGAAAATTCAAGTTTCCGGTTCAAAATCTTTCTTAACTGAAAATTCAAATTATGTTGAATAGTCGTCTTTTTTGATTGAATTGAACTGTTTTTCATTAAAAATAGCAATCTGTTTTTGGTTATTATATTAACAACTACATTTTTGGTGAGAATTCGTTTTTTCTTGCACAAATTTTGTTTACTGGGTTGAACTATTCCAATTGAAGATTCATCATTTCATTTGGAACTTCATCACTTTATTTGAAAATGTAATTTTTTATATTTGTTATTTAAAACCTGAAAATGTAACTACTCCAATTGAATATTCCATCATTTTAGTTAAAAATTCGTATTTTTTGGTAGAAAATAATCTCCTTTGTTCGAAATTCATCTATTTGGTTTAATATTCAACTGTTCCAGTTAAAGATTCATCTTTTTTTGTTTCGTTTTCGTTTAAAATGCAACCATTAAAGTTACAGGTTTATCATTTTAATAGAAAATGTAACTGTTCCCAATTTAATTTTTCATCATTTTATTTAAAAATTCAACTTTTTAGTTGAAGATTTACTTTTTTGATTGATAATTTACCTACTCAATTTTGGGTTGAAAATGTATCTTTAATCATTTTTTTTTTGTTCTAATTTTCAACTATTTCAGTGAAAGATTAAAAAATTGATCTTTTTGGTTAAAGTTCAACTATGTGGTTGAAAACTTGTCTTTTTTAGTTTAAAATTCACAACTATTTTATTGAAAATTTAAGGATTTTTGTTAAAAAATCTTTTTTTCTCTAGTAGAAAATTAATCTTGTTGTTTGAAATTTAATCTTTCTAATTGAAAATTTAAAGTATTCCAATTAAGTATTCATAATTTTAGTTGAAAATTATATTTTGTTTTTTTTTCAAAGTTAAACTCTTTTGTCAAAAATTCATTTTTTTGTTTGAAAATTAATCTGTTCTAGTTGAATCTTTATTATTTTAGTTAGAAACTCATCAGTAATTAATTTTTTATCGAAAAATTTAAATATTCCATTTTTTGTTAAAATCTTATATTTTTCATTTCGAAATTCAACTAGTTGGTTCAGATTTCATATATTTTGTTGAAAAATCGCCTTTTTGATTGAAAATTAATCTTTTTGGTTGAAAATGCAACTATCTTCACGAAAATTAATTCATTTTACTTAAAAAGTTAGGAATTTGAATCGGTTTAAATTGAATTTAATATAGTGCTATAAAAACTGTACCTAGAAAAATCTATTATATTTTTGGTTAATAATTAATCTCTTTTGGTTAAAAAAATTCTGTTTCGTCGAAAATTGAATTTTTTTCTTAATATTCGAAGATTTGACTATTCTGTTATCAGCTGAAAATTCAGCTGTTCTATTTTTTGGCTGATAATCGATAATCTAATTTGGTAAGAAATTTAAATACTTTGTTGAAACATAAGTTATTTTATTTAAAAAAAGTTTTTTTAGCTGAAAATTGGACTATTCCAGTTTTATTTGAAAATTTATCTTTTTCAGCTGAAAATTCAAATATTCCAGTTTTTGGCTGATAATCCATATTCTATTTTGTTTACAATTTTTAATAATTTATTGAAAGTTAATTTAATTTATTTAAAATTATTTTTTTTTTACCAAAAATGTAATTACCTGGTCGAAATTTGAAGTACTTTGTTTCTGAAAAGTTTATAATATTTTTGGATAAAGATTTATATCTTTTGTTTAAAAATTCTACTATTAGGCTAAAAATTCGACTAATTTCTGGAAAAGTCACATTTTTTGGTCGAAATAAATTTGTTCAGCTGAAGTTTAGCTATTAAATTTGTATTCAAAAATTGATTGTTTTTAGTTTAAAATGAACTTTTGATTAAAGTTTTTGACTTAAAAATTCACCTGTGTTTCAAAATTTTACAATTTTTTGCATAATACTTTTTTGTATGGAAATTTATTTTTTACTGAAAGTTTAACCATTCCCAGATGGCTTAAAAATTGATCTTTTTTATTTTAAAATTCAACTATTTGGTTGGAAATTTATCTTTTTCGTTGGAAGTTTTATTGTTTTTGTTGGTCATTCGTCTTTTTGGATGAAAATACCAACTTTTAGTCTAAAAATTCAACCTTCATCTTAAACATTCTTTTTGGCTTAAAGATCCAAATATTTGATTAAAAATACAACTTTATTTGGTTAAAATTTATTCTTTTTTGTTTGACTCTGTTTATTTAAAAATAGATATGGATTTTTTAAAAGTAGATCTGGGAAATCTAAAAAAGTCAATGAATTTTGAAACGAGTTTTCTGTAGCGACCCTGGAATATTCTTGCATTTTCTGGTAAATACGCTCAAAGAATCCATTGAAACAAATTTTACCTTGATCAAAATTAGGAAAGAGTTCATCTTAAAAGTTGACAATGCTTACATAATGTTGGCATCATCAATCAGCGGAAAAATTTTCATCGGCAGCGTGGCCGAGTGGTCTAAGGCGCTGGTTTTAGGCACCAGTCCGAAAGGGCGTGGGTTCGAATCCCACCGCTGTCAAACTTTTTGATATAGAATTCTAAATTGAAAATAGAAACCTCTTTCATTTCATGAATGATATATCGTAAATTAATTTTCAAAATATATTGTAAGATATTCATTTTATTATTTATGTATTTATTTAATATTGAAAATATTTTTTATTAATATTTTCATTTTTACGGAAAATTTTCTTTTCTATTTGAAAAATAGTATTGCAGTCTAAATTAAGAAATTAAAAAATATATATTTATTTTATATAAAGTTATAAATATGTTATTCTTATTACTAATTTCTTGAAAAACTGTTGGTCTGCAAGAAAGTTCGGTCTTTATGTCAAGATCGTTCGCATAATTCATTAAAATTAATTTCAAATAAAAGTATCCGTCTTATTGAAAAACTTTGATAATTAAAAAAATTATTGCATTTATTACAACCTGGTGTAAGTGATAAATTGGTGCATCTGACTCCGTACACTTATCAATGATGGGACGAATATTTATTTTCTCTTAAGGGCATGTGATACTTAGAAAATTGTCGATTTTACCAGTTTTAGGTTCCCCCGGCTTTTTTTCTAGAATAATAAGTATTTTGTCTCAAAAATTTGGGAAATGCTAGCGCACATGCTAACGGATGTCCCCATACACTTTTTTTGTGGATTAATTCAAAAAAGTTTTAATTTAGCAAAATGTGATTAATTTGCATAGCGCTTAGGAAATAGTATCGATTTTTTCAGTGTTAGATTCCCCCTGCTTTTTTCCTAGGATAAGAAATATTTTGTCGTCAAAGTCTGGGAAATCATAGCGAACATGCTAAACGGACGTCCCCGCACACTTTTTTTGTGTTTATTTTTCAAAAAATTTCTGATTTTGCTAACAACGTATGTATATTTGGAGGTTATGTGTGTTACAATTCTCCCGATCGTTACTTCCAAACTACACAAAATTTTTGGCCGAAAACGTTGGACTTACAAATAAACATAGTAACTAATCTCCCGGAACTAACCTTGTTTGCAGGCAATTAAAAAAGTTTATTTCATCAATAATTTTCAAATTATTGGAAAGGCAGAGATGAAAAACGACGTAACCTCAAAATAATGCATAAAATTTTTAATTAGCACAATAAATTTTTTATTATTATCCCTCAAAAAAGAGTCGGAGGACGTCCGTTATGATATTTTATAGCATCTCCGAATTCAGTTTTTAAAAATTTAATTTTTGTATTAAAAAAAGCTGGGGGAACTGTACCCGATTGGCCACACGACGAAGTATCACATGCCCTTAAACAAATTGTTCTAATGCTTTATAAAAGTTCAATGGCAGACGTGACCTTGAAAATCGAAATTTCAAGGTCAAGTGATACATTTATTTATTTGTTGCCATTTTAGCGTCAAAGTTGGTACATGCATGTTTTTATGTGCCTAATACTAAACAAATAGTGGCAAAAATCTTGACATCATTCTTGACCTCAGAATGACGATCTTTTTCATACCAAAAGTGTATAAACCGAGTTTTTATTAAAAAAAAAAATTTTTTCACCTTGGAATGACGATTATCAAAGTCAAAAAGTCTCCAGGATGTTTCTCATTATTTTCCCGTGATTCAATGCACCAAATTTTGCCCGAAAACATCAAATAGTTAGTGTGCCTTGGGTGGTCGATATTTCGACCACTCCCGTCCTGTAAAGGTTAATTGAAAATTCATCTCTTCGGTTAAAAAATGAGTTCTTTTTTAAAAAGGCGTTTTTTCTTTACAAATCAAATTTTTTACTGAAGATTTGAATGCTCCACTATTTTACTGAAAATATTTGTTTTTATCTTGGTTGGGAATCAATTTTTCAATCTGAAAATCGACCTATTCAAATTTTGGTTATTAACTCATCTCGTTGGTTGAACATTAATTTTATTATCTGAAAGTTCAACTGTTTAATTTTTAGTTGAATTTTTGATTATAATTCTGATTTAAATTTGATTGACCTTGATTAGTTATTATTATACCATTAAGCCATTTCCCTTTCGGGGTAGGCGTGACTCACTCGGCAGGGGAAAGGAGTAGTGTGTGGATGGGATAGAGATTTTTCAGATTGTTCCAGAATTCTCGTGCTATTTATGTAAATAACAC
>NC_046664.1:41888643-41894161 GCF_010883055.1 Belonocnema kinseyi
CTGGAACCGAGAGAGTCGTCTTGGGTTTGTGTTTTTGTTTTCATGTTGAGAAGGTCACCAGCCTTCAGCAGCGTTGTGATATATGGAAGTTAGTATCTGGCCATCTTCTCAGACCGTCACCAAAGACTTTAATATATATATATATGTATATGTATATGTATGTGTATGTATATATATATATATATGAAAACTCATATATTTTGTTTAAAATCCGTCTTTTTGGTTTAAAATTTACTAATCCAGTTAAAAATTCATCATTTTGAAAATTTGCCAATTTGATTGAAATTTATTTCTTTTTTAGCAAAAAATTGCGATATTACATTGTCGATTAAAGATTGGTCTTTTTTTGTTCAAAATTCACCATATTGATCAGTTGTTAAAAATTAATTATTTTGGTTGAAATTGTTTGGTGTTGTGAAAAGTTAACGTTTTAGACTGAAAGGGTACCTATTCTATTTTTTGGTTAAAAATGGATCTTTCTTTAGTTAAAAATTGAATTATTTGTTGGAAACTTAATTTTTTTAAGTTGAAAATTCAACTATTTGGTTGAAAATTGATTTATTTTGTTGAAAACTCGTCTTTTTTCAGTATATACTTTAATGGAAAATTCAAGAAATTATTAATAATTTGTTTAGTATTATTTAACTGTTTAATTAATTAATGGTGCTATTAGATTTAGGAATATCTTGCAATATAGTTTTTCAAAGCTTTCTATATTAAAGATACTTTAATATAGAGATTGGTATTAACATGGAGAATGATATTTCGATAGGCCCCCCTACCCCCTAAACGTATCACGTATTTTGTGAATGGCTCCATACTGTAAAAAATTAGTAGAGGCCCAATAATACAGAAAAACCTTTTTTTCGGACAGAAACCAAATTCCTCCTTTATTAACAAACTATAAATTCTAAAATCGTTTTCCAGGAATTCGTCCAGGTCTCACGACGGTTCAACGCGGCATTGATGGACGTCCTCTCCTGCCGAGAACAACTCTTCGACAAACGGCTCCAGCAAACATCGTCAGCGTAGGAGGAATCCGATCACCGATCCGAGCACCAGCTTCAAGGCAAGCAGCGCCTCGCCAAGTCCTTCAAAAACGGTCGCCCGGTATTGTCCAGACTTCCACGCCCACCCTGAGTCCAGTCACCCAAATGAAGCCCAAGTTTACAGTCGTTCCCGGTGGTGTCAATAAGCTGCCACAAAAAAGCAGTCCCGTGCAGACAAAACCAATCCAAAAATTACCACCCGGCAAGCCTCAGTCGCTGATATCTCCCCAACAGAAATTATTGATGGCGAAGCGAAAAGCACAGGAGCAGGCTGGTGTGAAACCATCGCCTGGTCGTGGTCTTTTGGCAGGTGCCAGAGGAACTCCAGTTCGAGGAAAGCCGAAGCCCGCGGAGCAAGTTACACCTAACCAGGCTAACAAGCCGAAGGAAAGCAAACTTGCCGAGGGTGACGGTTTACACATGGAATTCCATGAGGTGAATTCTGAGGAAAGCAGTAGTGAGGAGGAGCCAGAAGCTCCTCCTCCGGTAGAAGCAACTGGAGCTGCTTCTGGAGTTGCAGCTACTGTTACTGCTACTGTCATCACTCCTATCGAGCCTGAAAGTCCACCTAACGAATTCAGCCTGTGTCCTCTGACTGGACGAATCATTGGTCCCGACGGGGAACCTGTCGAGCAACCGGAACCAGAAGTTCCCGAACCCACCCCTCCAACCCCTGTACAAATCATTGCCGCGTCTGACATCACACCCACTTCAGTTGCTTCCGGCTCCAGTGCGGAACTGGTTCTTCCTTCTCTGGAGGGATTGACCGACGCTTCCGGAATGATGAGGGTTGAAATGAGTCCTGGTGGTACGACGGGAACTATCGTTCAAACGTCAGAGTCGGAGCAAATTGGTCTCTCGACCGTGACTGCACCTGACTTGCCTTGCTTGGATGACAGCATTCCTGTCACAACTAGCAATGTCCCGACGTCTCAGGCGGAAATAATTTCGTCAACGGAAACTGTAATGGCCACTGCGACTACAACGACACCAGCAGTGGCGGCGGAAGTTAAAATTTCGGAGAAGGATGAGGAGGAGGAGGAGGAGGAGAAGAAGGCGGACGATGCTGAGAATGTGGTGACTATCACGGGAGAAGATGGGGTTGTTTATCAAGTTGCGGGACAGGCCGAGGATGGACAGACGCTGTTGGTAACGAGGGGAGCTGATGGGGAACAACAGTGCGTTTATGTGACCACTGATCAGCAGGGAGAAGATGGATCGGTTTTAACTTTGGACCATGCAGTTGCTGAAGCTGTGGCCCAACTTTTGCCAGATCAGGCGAATTTGGGATCTCAATTTTATGTTAAGGAAGGCGAAGGCGGAGAAACGGCGGAAAATCAGATGGTGATGTCGATTATGGAGGATCCGAATGCGTCTACGACAGCGGTTGCGGGAACACAAGATGATTCTGAGGGACAGGTAGTCGCGCAGGTTGTTCAGGCAGATGATCCTACACCTGGTAAGTTTTATTGTATTTTTTTCATTTTTATTCGTTTAATGAGGAGATTTTCGAGAGGTTGATCACTCTTTAAATCTAGGGTGCAAGCCTTTGAGAAATCTTTGGAATCTTGGTGAATTATTTGAAATTGTTTCAAGCGTCTCGGCTTCATTTGCTGTATGGCGCGCTTCTGTTAAGAGAACTAAAAGACTTTACCTTATTTGAGGAGTAAACAGGATGATATAATACATAAAGTTCTGAACCGGTTATATTACTTTGAGAACGGTAAAGAGAATCAGAATATTACCGAAAATATAACCGTGAAATGAGAATCTCGGAATTTATTTTAATTAATAGAAAAATGCATTTTTTCGTTAACTTTTTGGTTGAAAATTCAGCTCTTTTTTTTAAGTTTGTCTTTTTTATTTTAAAGTTTGCCTGCTTTAGCAGAAATTTAAATCTTTTTTTTTTTTGTTGATAAAAATGCAACTTCTTGGTCAGAGATTAAGCTATTATACTATTTTCTTGAAAACTTAACTCTTTCGTAGAAAATTTACTTTTTGATAAAAATTTATATTTTCGTGTTGAAAAATGAACTGGAATCTTTTTTTTTTATGAAAACTCACCTTTTTTTATAATAAAAAATTGCTCTGCTTTAAGATAAATTTCATTTTTTTGGATAAAAATGCAACTATTTGCTATAGAATTCAACAATTTTGTTAAAAAGTCATTCTTTTTGGTTAAAAATTCGTTTCCCGCATAAAAAAATTTGTTTTTTTTATGACAAATTCATCTGTTTTAGTACTAAATTTATCTTTTTTTTATAAAAATGCAACTATATGGTAGAGAATTTAATATTTGGTTAAAATATCATCCTTTTAGGTTGAAAATATTCGTCTTTTTGGATTGAAAATTCAATCTTTGATGTTACTGAGTGAACTGGAATCTTTTTTGGATGAAACCTCCAACTTTTTTGTAATAAAAAAATTGCGCTGCTTTAAGATAAATTTCATTTTTTTATAAAAGTGCAACTATTTGCTAGAGAATTCAATAATTTTGTTAAAAAGTCATCCTTTTTGGTTAAAAATTAATTACAATTATAAAAAAAATCCTCTTTTTGTGACAAATTCATCTGTTTTAGTAAAAAATGTATCTTTTTTAGACAAAAGTGCAACTATTTGGTAGAGAATTGAATTATTTTGTTAAAAATGAATCCTTTTTGGTTAAAAGTTCGTCTTTTTGGATTGAAAATTCAGCTTTTTTGGTAGAAAATTATATCTTGTTAAAAAATTCATAGTTTGATCGTGAAAATTCAACTAAAATCTTTTTCAACAGAAAATTCAACAATTTTTTTGAAAATTTATCTTTTTAATTTAAAACTTTATCTGTTATATAATAATTTTCATTTTTTGTATGAAAATGCAACTTTTTGTTTAAAAATCGTTCTTCTTTGCTTGATAATTCAACTAATTTATTTAAACCATTCGGTTGAATCGCTTTGTTAAGAAATCTTTTTTTTTAAAGATTTATATTTTAAATTGAAAAGTTATCTCATTGGTTAAAAGTTTAATTATCTTGTTATAAATTAATCTTTTTTAATTGAAAATTCAACTAGTTGGGTCAAAATTGAACTAAATTGTGGAATTTTTTTATTGAAGGCTTATGTCTGGTTGAAAATTTAACTGTTCAGTGGAAAACTATTCCTTTTTGTTGTTGAGAATTCATTTTTCAACAGAAAATTGAAATTTTCCTTGTTTTAAGAATGGTATTTTTTAGTTAAAAATTTGCGTTTTTAAAATATTTTTTAGTTTGAAATTTCTTTTCTTTTTTGCGTAAAAATGTATCAGTTCCGTGGAAAATTAATTTTTTGCTAAACAGTCAAATTTTTTGTTTGAAAATTAAACTTTTGTAAAGAAAATTTGTCTTCTGGTTTAAAGGTTCAATAATTCATATAAACTTTTATTTATTTTTTCGAGTGAAAAATCTTTATTTGTTGGAAATTCGTCTTTTAGTTTTAAAATTCTTTTCTTTTGATGTATAAATTTCATTCTTTTTTTATTAAAATATAAACTATGATACTTTTGTTCGCAATTTGTCTTTTTAGGTTGAATATTCAATTATTATGTTCAAAATTCAATTATTTTGTAGGGAATAGGTGTAGGTAGGTATAGGAAATCATATTTCTGAGATTGCTGAACATTCCTAAGATTTGCAATAATTTCAAATGTTTTTAGAAGATTTCACAAATATTTTAAAGAACCCATAAGGATTTCAAAATACTTCAAGAATTTTACAGATTGCATGAAAGTTTTAAATATTCCAGTGGTTGCAAATAAATAACAGACGATGTAAGAAAGATTTCATAATTATTTCAAAGAATTTATAAGGATTTCAAGAATTTACCAAATTTCGAAAGATAGCAATGATTTCAGAAAATTTCAAAGGTTTTAAAGAATTTAAAAAATCTCACCAAGAATCTAAAGTTTACAAAAATTTTGAATACTTCAAATTATTTCAACGAGTTCAGAAAGATTTAAAAAGTTTCAAGGATTTCAAAGACTTTACAAAGCTTTTTAAATATTCCCAAAGATTTCGCAAATACAACTTATGTTCGTAAAAAATTAAGAATTTGTTTTTTTATGATTCGGCTTACTTTAAAAATTTTTGGCCAATAAAAAAATGAAATGTATTTTATCGTTTACATTTATAACGAACGGTTATTTAATTATATTTTTAATCAAGTCGTTTTATGCCTATATAGAGTTAATTCCATTAAAGTAGTTTTACCCTCCCTAATTGACTTTGAAGTTTCGAAGAATCGAAATAGTCGACTTTTTCGCTATTTTATTAGTCACGGTAAATTTCTCGACTATTTGACCATTTAAAAATATATCATGAATTTTCTTGTTATCCAAAATCAATCAAAATCATTGTAATACAGTCTGTCAAGTTAAAGCGTGGGTGGCTTTACTCGCAGTCGGTAAGGTGTATCGACATGATTTTGGTGTCAAAATATTAAGAAGAGCTCCCT
>NC_046664.1:41894261-41900329 GCF_010883055.1 Belonocnema kinseyi
AAGAGGGAGCTCTTCTTAATATTTTGACACCAAAATCATGTCGATACACCTTACCGACTGCGAGTAAAGCTACCCACGCTTTAACTTGACAGACTGTATCTAAATTCCTTTTAAATTATTGATGTAACATATTAAAAATACATTCTTCTTAACTTACAATAAAAAAAATTGTCGTAACTCTCAGAAAATAGCGAAAAAGTACGATTTTTTTTCTCGGCATTTTGAAATTTCCTGTCAATTAGGGAGGGTACACTTGATTCGGAAAATTTTTTCTAAACATCTATATACCAAAAATTAATTTTATTGTCAAATAAAGAGCAATATGTCACATTTAAATATTACCTTGTAATTCAAAGTCAATAAAAATTATTTTAATGTCAACATTCCTTATGTATTACTGTTGCAACATATTTCAAATACATTCCCATCAATGTATATCACACATTATATGGTCAAAATAGTTCCGAAATTTACTACGGCGACTAAGAAAATAGCGAAAACGTCAACTTTTTTCGTTTTTTTTAAACTCCAAAGTCAATTATAGAGGGTAAAAAGTATTTTAATAGAATTATCGTTATACGGATATAAATCGTCTTGGTTTGAACTATTTTTATTGATAATTTAAATATAAAAAAATATAAAAATGTACTGTTTAAATTTGAAAAAGTGCTTTTCTGTAGTTTTTAGCTATAATTAGGATGCGGCCACAGAAGGAGTTTTTTTTATGAAACTTTAGGGGAGTGTTTCTGACTCCCAAAAGAAGGTTTTAATTGCTATTAGAATTTCGCGCAAACAACCATTCTTCGTACGCCCTACGGGACAACCTGTTTTATAAATAATATACAAAGTTTTCAAATCACATAAGATTTTCTGTAAAATCCACAACAAAATGTTGGAAAGTAAACAGTTTTTTTTCTAAAGAAAGTGTATTTAGCAGCTGGACCGGGAAAAGACAGTGAATTTTTTTTTGACCGGAAATTTTACAAATTTGTAGAAGAAAAATCTGTCGACGTTCAATTTCAACAGTTTTTAAATAATTAGTGGAATTGCTTTATTTTCAATTATGCTATTATTTAGTTTACAATGCGTATAATTCAAAATTTTTATTTCTAAGATTACATTTTTAATTTAAAGAATTTTTAAATGATTTCTTTAACGCTTGAACAAATAAAAAATAAAAGCCTTTGATGTTGACAATTTTGGATGAAAATATTTTTATTTAATAAATAAATTGTTTTTAATTTATCTGTACCTTAAGTAATAAAAAGTGAACAAAAACGATTTTAAATCAGTTCAAAATTTAAGAATTTTCAGATTTTAACGTTAAAACTTAAACGGTTTCGATTTGAAAGTCTCGGTCATTAAAGAAATGTGAACGCGTGACTGAAAGTTTATAAGCTATTTTCAACTTAAAAATAACTTCATAATAATATATTCTTAATTAAAGGATTTTATTAAATGTAAAATATTGTTTCAGTCTAAAATATTCAATTTTTAACCCATTCAATTTGAAATTTTTAATTAAAAAGATCGATTATTTAATATTTAGCAACATTTGAATTTTTATTTAAGATAAGTAAATTGAAACAAAATATTTAAAAGTAAAGAATCTTTAACTGAATCGTTTGACATAGAAAACCTGGAATCGTTAAAATTTCGAAGAGCCTTTAAACTGTGAATGTTACAATTTTAATTGCTGTATTTGAAAAATGCTTTCTACAATAATAAATATTTTGTCTTAAAAATTTGGGAAATGATAGCAAACATGCTAACGGACGTCCCCACACACTTTTTTTGTAGGTTAATTCAAAAAAATTTTAATTTAGCAAAATGTGATTAATTTGCATAGCGCTTAGGAAATAGCATTGATTTTTTCAGTGTTAAATTCCCCGGCTTTTTCCTAGGATAAAAAATATTTTGCCTTCAAAAGTTATGTGTGTTACAATTCACCCGAGCGTTAATTCCAAACTACACAATATTTTTGGACGAAAACTTTGGACTTACAAATAAACATAGTAACTAATCTCCCGGAACTAACCTTGTTTGCAGGCAATCAAAAAAGTTTATTTCATCAATAATTTTTAGATTATCGGAAAAGCAGAGATGAAAAACGTCGTAACCTCAAAATAATGCATATACATAAAATTTTTATTTAGCACAATAAATTTTTTTTGTTATTATCCCTCAAAAAAGAGTCCGGGGACGTCCGTTATGATATTTTATAGCATCTCCGAATTAAGATATTTAGAAGTTCTGAAAATATTTCAAAAATAATTTTTAATTTAAAACCACTTCAAGATTTCTAAAGATTTTTAAATAAAATTTTGAAGCTTTCCAAGGACGTTTAAACTATTTAAAGCGAAAATAATTGAATTTGTAATTTAAGAAGTGTTCAGTTAAAATTTTTTAAATTTTTTAATATTTGACGTTTCTAGCTTAAAATTCCTAAAAATTATATAATTTTGGAAATTTTAAAGTTCATTGATTGATTTTTTAATTTAGAGCATTGAAAAGGATAACGTGGATTAATATTTTTTTATATTGAAAAATGTTAGTACCTTCAATTTTATACGCGTAAATTATTGAGCATATGAATACAACATTTTTTAATTAAAATTTTTAAATTTAAATTTTAAAAGTTCAAAACTTAAGGGCATGTGATACTTCGTCGTGTGGTCAATCGGGAACAGTTCGTTCCCCTGGCTTTTTTCCCACAAAAATGAAAATGGTTTTAAACTGAATTCGGAGATGCTATAAAATATCATAACAGACGTCCACGGACTCTTTTCCGGGATAATAACAAAAAAATTTTGTGCTGAATACAAATTTTAAGTACGTGCATTATTTTGAGGTTAGGGTCGTTTTTCAGCTCTGTCATTTCGATTATTTGGAAATTATTTATGAAATAAACTTTTGATTGCCTACAAACAAGGTTAGTTCCGGGACATAGTTAATATGTTTATTTGTGAGTCTAAAGTATTCGGCCAAAAATATTGTGTGGTCTGGAAGTAACGCTCGGGAGAATTGAAACACATAACCTCGAAATATACACACACATTTTCAGCAAAATAAAATTTTTTTGTAATCAGTCTACGAAAAAAGTGTGCAGAAACGTCCATTAGCATGTTCGCTATCATTCCTCAGATTTTGAAGACAAAATATTTATAAATCTAGGAAAAACTGGGGGAATCTTAACACTGATAAAATCGATACTAATTCCTAAACGCCATGCAAATTAATCAAATGTTACAAAATCAAATTTTTTTCAATTAACCAAAAAAAAGTGTGCAGGGACGACGTCCGTTAGCATGTTCGCTATCATTTCCCAAATTTTTAAGGCAAAATATTTATTATTCTAGAAAAAATCCGGGGGAACCTAAACTGATAAAATCAATAATTTTCTAAGTATCACATGCCCTTAACAGTTTCACTTCGAGTGCTTTCATTTGCAGCTCAGTTTTTATTACCTCAATTGGAAATTTTTTTAGCTTCAGTGTTCCATTTTTAAAATTTCATTGACCGTGAAAAATGTTTTCGATCCGGGGAATTTATTTCGTCGATTAAAACGACCGCCCTGATTTAGTAAATTTGTAGTTTTTTAAAGTTTAAATTTGTATTGTTAACAGGTGGTACAAGAAGAGTTGTCCTGCTTCTTCCTGATGGAAACCTGATGATGACAGAAGTTGACGAAGAGCAGTATGCTGCATTAGAACTTGACAAGTGAGAACTGAAAGTACTCACGAGCAAAACCAAGAAGTTAAATAGCACTCGCTACATTGGATCGCACTTTAAATAAAAAGGTGTCCAAAACATAATAGTAAGTGTGCATCGTTTGTGTATATATTTATAGCGACTTTGATTTTGTGCGTTGGTTTGAGACAAATTAACATTTTAAATGACTCTTATTTTGAAAGAAAGGCTCTTTGAAAATTGTAAAAATAAAATACACAGTTCAGTTGATCATCGCCGATAGAATCTATGTATTAGGTTTAACACATGCTCCAGGATTAATGTCTCTATGTATTACAATCAACATAAATTTTTACTTAGGTTTATTATTAATTTATGACGGTTGAAGTATTTCTCGAGAAATGCAGGTAACGATCATACTTTTAATACTATTATCCTATAAAGGCGTTCACTTGGTATTTTAATAAGAGCTGTACCAGATAATCTAGGGTTTTATATTTCTCGCTCGCGATAATTTATTGTTCGATATTTTTGAAGATTTATTTTCCGGAATCAAAATGTATAATTGCTGATTGTTATTGTCATCGTGGTATGAAACCATGACACGACAACACGATGAAGATGGGAATGTTTGACTTGAACCTAGTTTAACATTATGAAGAAAGTATAAACTTTGGATAATTGGAGAGGAGAAACTGTTTTCATTCTTTTTCTTTAAGGAGTCAAGTTGATAGAGAAATATTATTTTTGTCGCGCATGTGCGAGGCAAGCCTTGAAAAGCTCTCGTTGATTACTTTTAGTTTATGAATGACTTGTATGCCTCGTTAATAATTTGATGTAAGTTATCAGTTTGTGTACAGTTTTATCATCTATCGAATTTTATTTTACGTTGATCAATCGAATAAAGTAACGCGTTAAGCTAGATTCAAGCAAGCAGTTTTTGTGCGCATTGCAAACAAGTTTCGGAATTATGTCTCGATGAGAACCAATGTCTGAATAAATAATTATTATGATTATATCCACTGTCAAATCCCTAGAAAAGAAAGTATATCTCTGTACATATTCTACAGTTCTGAGTGATAAGAAACTTAAATATAAAATCCTAGTTGGTACTACACGTATAATTACCCTTCTGTAAATAATATTAGATCCGTAATCCTTTATATATTAAAAATAAGATGTTTTAAAATAAACTCTACACATGGAAACAATGTCAATTTTTTTTCACGCATCACGTTTTTGTCTAACTTCAGGGCGTATTTTTGACATTCTGTTATGAAAAGGTTGTACAATAGTTGGAATCTTTGAGATGCATATAAATGGTCCGTCGAATTTAAAGGGTTCTTTTTCAAAATGAGCGAGTTTCGAGAAAAAGAATATGTGCCAAATGAATTAATTAGGAAGTGTGGATTTGAAACCGATGCTCGTTCTACAAATGGACTGGATTGGCAGGAACTTTTGGATAGATCGCGCCATGTAAGCATGTTTGAAAATTGCAGGGTTTCTACTAGTAGGGTGGTCCAAATTTATACCTAAAAAAATTCAATTTTTGGTGATCTCTCCCCTGATTAGTTCGTTTTCCGCAAAATAGCAAATTAGCAATTTTCTATCAAATGCATGTTAAAGACCGTATTTTTTGGCATTTTCCAACATGAATTATTTTTAATTAATGAGTGACGAGTTTCCTCTCTATAAATCGTAAATGTTATTATCTTTTAGGATTGATTATACAAAGTTTATGAATGTCAAGTGTAGAGTATTTCTTGTTTAACATATTGGTAATTATTTAAACAATTGTCATTTGTTTAAAACATTTTATCTCTTAAAAATGTAAAAAGTTCTTATTTTCTGGAAATAATGATAAAATGAAAGAATGTTGAGAGCAATATATTTCTAAATGAGTGTTAGTTATTATTTAAATAATTTTAATTTGTTTAAACCATTTCTTTTCCCTGTAAAGCGAAAAAAGTTTTTTTTTGGTTAAGGTTTTTCATAATTATTAAAATAAATTAATAATCACTTGCACCTTTTCATAGGGAAGGTGGAGAAGTTTCTTATTTTTTTTATTCTCTTACAATATTCACTTTAAAGAATTAAATCCAATTCAAAAAATGTATATTTTTCTTTTCCTTCCCAATAAACAGGCGTAAGTGAATGATTATTAGTTGTTTAAATAATGGCAAAATATCTTAACAAAAAAATATGACTTAAAATTCATTGATTGCAGAACAGAATAACTTTTCACGATTTAGAGAGAAAAAAATTATTCAAACAAATAAAAATTACTACATGTCCTTTAGAAAAAAATATTATCTCAAGATTTCTTAATTGTGTAATTCCCAAAAAATAATAAATTATTACGATTTTAGGGGGGGGGG
>NC_046664.1:41900339-41902497 GCF_010883055.1 Belonocnema kinseyi
GAATGAAAATTGCTTTAATAATAATAAAATATGTTGAAAAAAACTTCAAATTTGTATAATTCATCCCGAAAGATACTAACCTTTCACAATTTACACGGAGGGAACAAAATTTGTTTAAATAAATAATTGTTTAACAAATTTTTTATTATTTTTGAAATACTTGGAAAATCATTATTTATCGATTAAAAATGATTCATGTTGGAAAAATTTCAAAAAAGACCGCCTTTAGCATGAATTTGACAGAAAACTGATATTTTCATTTTATTTGTGCAATTTCCGTGCACGCTTAAATGGCATTGGGGGCGTCAACATTAAAAGTTATTGGATGGAAATTATTTCTTGAATACTCCTTAAGATAAGACTATTCTTTAATTCACAAAAAGTTTATAAAAAGTACTTCTTATTTTCAAAAGTTGTGTTAATTTCGAGAAAAAAAATTACAGAATATTTTTTCCGTATATCGAACAAATTAAGAGGAGGGTAGGGGGTATTTCAGGAAATTTTTATATATCTGAAAAAGACGGGAAGTGTCAGGGATTTTTATATTTTTAATTTGCAAAAGTATCTTTATATTATTGATTTAACTATTTTGTTGAAAATTCAAATTTTTTGCTTGTAAAATTATTTTTTGCACTGAAAAATCAATGTTTGGTTAATTTTTCTTCTCTCTTGATTGAAAAGTTTTTCTTAGTTAAAAGTTGAATATTCCATCATTTTAGTTGAAAATTCATCTCTTTTGTAGAAAATTCATTTTTTAACTGGAAATTCAATTAATACAGTTGAATATTCCATTATGTTCGTTAAAAATTCATCTCTAGTTAAAAAATGTTTTTTAAACTGAAAATTCCTGTATTTGGTATCGAAAAATATTAGTTTTCAACGAAGATGTAAATATTTCATTTTTTGTTAAAAATTTATCTTTTCTTTTCTACTAAAAATTCAACTATTTGGTTGAAAATTCGTCTCTTTTTGGTAGAAAATTGATCTTCTTGGTTCAAAATAAATTACTTAAACTAAAAACTTACTTAATCCATCTTAATATTTCATCACTAGTTGAAAATTGATCTCTTTCATTAAAAAATTAACTAATCGGTTTAAAAAATCAATTATTTTAATTAAAAGTGGTTTTCTTTAACTGATAATTGAACTATTACAGTTTGGGTTGAAGACTTATTCTTTTTCGAAAATTCAACTTTTTGGTTAAAATTCAACTCCAGTAGAAGAGTTATAATTTCAGTTTAAAACGTATCACTTAGTAGGAAAATGTAGCTATTTTGTCAAAAATTCCTTTTTTTTTTGTTTTGTTAAAAATGTTTTTTTTTTTAATTCAAATTTCAAATATTTTATTACCAATTTAATGTAGCTACATTCAACTATTTCTTTGATGATTCATGCATTTTGTTGACAATACTTTTTTTTTGTACAAAATTAATTTTCTTGGTTGAAAATTGATTTTTTAAACTGAAAATTTACTTAATCCAGTTGAATATTCCAACACTAGTTGAAAATTGATCTCTTTCAAAATTTCTTTGTGGTTTTAAATTCAACTATTCCAATAGAAGGTTCATAATTTCATTTGAAAAATTAAACTTCTATGTTTGGTTGAAAGTTTTTCTTTTTTAGTTAAATTTTTTGTTATAAGATAGAAATTCAAGTATTTGGTTAAAAATGCAGCTATCGTTTAAAAAAGGTGCTTTCACAAATGAAAAATGTTATTTAGTTTTACATATGGACAGTGCTATTCTAAAAAATGTGAAATACTTTAATGGCTCGGTACTATGGATTTGAATAGAACCCCTGAATTTTAACATCTACCAAATATTTATTTAGGAAATTGAAAATTATAAAGGAGCGCTTAATCTTATACGCGTTGCAGAAATCGAAGTGATTAAATCTCAAAAACGTTTAACACAAGAAATAAGTAAAAACAGTGTTTTCGGATTAAAAAACACATCGGAGTGTCTCGCCTCGGAAACAAGAAAAAGATACGGTTTGCTCCAGTTGAGAGATATCTTGAATAAAGACAATGTAGGTCAGTGATAACAAACGAAACTGGATAAAAATATAATGTTTATTCACCTAATCTTTCTAAATTAGATAAATATTTTTAGGGTTTACAGAATGAAAAATATGAAGCTGCTTCAAATTCATCGGAATT
>NC_046664.1:41902597-41908442 GCF_010883055.1 Belonocnema kinseyi
TTTTTGTTACGAGAAATTTTATTAAATTAGGTGTCAGTACACTTTATCATTCTTGCTTTCGATCTGATTCTTTTAATATACCAAGCACGGATTCATTAAATACAACTATAGTGGAATCAGAAATATGGACCGGAGATGAGGAAGTAAACATTTATTTTATGATAAACTAGCATAATTGATCGCGCGCCTGTAAGTTTTTCCATTTGAGGGAAAAAAATTTATATACCTTTAAGATCAAAAATGATAAAAATTTAACTATCTAAAATTGATACATCAGTCATTGAATTGTTTTATTTTGCAATTAAAATTGAATTAGTTGAATTTTTGAAAATATAATTACCAATAAAAAAATTATTAATATTTAAGCGATTTAAATTTCCATCAAATAATTGAAGTTTTAAAGGGTGTGATTATGAAAAAAAAAGTTTTGTCACAAGTTTTGGAAGTTTAAATTTTTTGTGTTTAATAAAGTTCGAATTCGGTTAAGTATGAACGTTCGGGAGTAAAATTTTTTCATTTTTAATGTTTCCTATTCAAAATTACTATTTATTTTGAATTTTTTTTAGAATAATTCAATTCATTTTTTTATTTTAAAGACATTTTTCTAATCAGGTTTAATGTTAAATTTTAATTTTGCTATGTAATCTCAATTTAAAATTCAAAAGATTTCAATTTTTAATTATTTGATTTTGAACGTTTTTCATCATAAATAATACCATTTTAATTTCTTTAAGTTTTTAATTATCCAATTTTAAAAATTCGTATCTTAATATATTCGATTTTTAACTTTTTGAAATTGTCCCAATTTCGAAACTTTAATTTGAAATCACTCAATTTCGTGATTCTTCTTTTCAAAATTATATTGTTCAATTTTTAGCGCTTTGACAATAATGGTTTTGGTTCGAAAATTGATATTTCAATTAAAAAAGACGAATTTTCAACAAAATAGTCGAATTCTCTACTAAAACAGATTAGATTTTATTTAAACAGTTGCATTTTTAACCAAAAAATATGAAATTTCTATCAAAAGATGAATTTTCAAACCAAAAAAAAAAGATTTTTTATTTCCAAACAAAAAATTTTTTTCAGTCAAGAATGAAAAAAAATATAACCAAATTATACTTTGAGGGAAAAAACAATTTTTAGGAAAGAATACAAATTTCGAATTACTATATTTTAACATTATTTGTTTTTAAGATTATATAAATATAATTTTTCTAAGATTATTGAGTAAATTGAAAAAGATTTTGGAGGATTCCAGATCTGTTTGAAAAGTATAATTATTTATTTTACTATTTTTTTTAAAATAAAATTGTAGGAATAATTTGAGTTAGCTTAAAAAATACTTAGAACTTGTAGAAGTTTGGAAAAATTAAAAAATATTTTTCAAATGACGGCAATCTTTTAAAATATATTTAATCTCTTCAAAACGTCCGATATCTTTTAAGCTGACTGGAATTATTCGTAAAATTTCCTTGAAATCTTTCAAATTCTTATTTTACCATTTTAGACATCTTTTACCGTTTTTTTAAATCTTTCAGAACATTCTCCTTAAACTAATTTTCCAGACAAAAAAAGATTTATTTGAAAGCTCTAGATTTAAATTATTCTAGATTCTTTTCAAAACTTCGAGATTTTTTTCGACATTTTTAGAAACTTTTTGAAATGTTTTGAAATATTTTAAATTATTCTTTAAAAATTAATTTTTGAAAATAAAGAATCAGATGAAGTTTTCCCAAAAAAATTAGGAAAATTCTATTATTCTCTTGGTAGCTTTGAAAATTCTTAAAAGGCTTCTAAATTCTTTTTTCAAAATCTCAAAAAATATATATTTTGTTTTAATCTTTTGTGAAATTCTTAAGATTTAGATTATTTTTAAATCTTTTTAATACTTTTAAGACATCTAAATATCTTTTAAAAAAATTCTGTTTCTCTTAAAATTTTAAAATCCTACAAAATTAAAAAAATTGTATTAAAAGCTTTGAAATTCTTATTTGACTTACACTGAAATCTTCTAAACTTAAAATTAAGCTTTTAAAATAAAAATCAAATCATAAAGAAATTCCAGAAATCTTGTGATTGGTATCTGTAAATTGTTGGTCATAATTTTATTTTTCTCATCTCTTTAAAAGTGGAAAAGTTTATGAATTATAGTGCGGCAGAAAAGTGTCGAGAAAATAATTATTTTCCGATATTTGAAAATAATCTACAATACAAATTTCCTCTTTTGTTAATAATGTTGCGAAAACATTCATAAATCAATTTTATCCTGAAATAAAATTATTCTATTGGAAATTTTCATTTAAAAAATCGATATTGCGAAAACTCATCTTTTTTAACAGTAGCAACATTAATTATTTTATATTTACTTCAATTTAATTTTAATTTTTATAATTATTTTTAAAACTTGCTTAGGTTTTGCAGATTGCAAGTATTGAATCGTCTGTAACGACTGAAACGACTGAAACTACAGAATATGAAACTTCTTCTAACGAAATAATATCCAGTGCATACTTCGAATGTGGAAAATGCTTTATTGGAGAATTAGTAATTATTCCAACAACGATGAAAAACTTTGGAGAAAGTGGTAGATTTTTTATAATAACAGAAGTCGATTGGTCATCGATGAATATAGAAGTAATTCTTTTAATTTTTCTGATTTATTTTGGCTATTTATTGATAATTTCGGGAATTTCGAAAAATTGATCACTTAATTTAATTTCAGGATATTACAAATAGTAATATGGTTTTAACTCCTCCTTTTGCAGTTTATCCTGCTTATTTTCTTTTACGTACTAACGAAGAAATAACGCTCTATTCTTATTTCTTTCCCACGACTTACGGAATGCAGGTAACAAAGGACAATTTATTAAATTTTAGAACTTTTTGCAGGCTAATTGCTAAATTTTCAATGTTTAAAAATCGAATTTCGAAGATATTCTAATAAATTGTTACGTGGAAGAAATTCAGATCATTAAAAACTGGGAAATCCTATTTAAATGTTCTTATTTTTTTTTTTTAATTGAATGCAATCAAATTAAAATGTCAAAGTATTCAAATTGGATTGATTCGTGGGGGGAAACAACTCCCAAATTGCAGTCCGGCGGATGTGAATTAATATGGATTAAACAGATTACCCTGGATTACATAAAATTATACTTTTTAAAATTTTTTTTTTTAATTTTCAACAAAATACACGACATTTTAGCCAAATTTAGTTGAATTAATTTCAATTCAAAAATATCGATTTGCCGCAAATAATGGAACAGTTAAAGTTTTAATTATAAAATGAATTTTGAGCAAAAAGATGAATTTGCAAAAATACTAGTTGAGATGAATTTGAACTAAAATGATGAATCTTCAATAACAAAATGGTCTTTCAACAAAATTGTTGAAGTTTCTACAAAAAATGTAATAGTTAGTATTCAAACAAAAACAGATTTTTATTTGAAAAAAACAGTTGAAGTTCACAAAAAAATGAATTTTTAACAAAATAGTTGAATCCTCAACCAAAATTTTTCAACTAAAAACCCCTACATTTCCGACAAAATTATTATTTTCAACGACAAAAAATGAAATTTCAACCAAATATTTCAATTTTTCAATTAAAAAATGAATTTTTTAATCACGACATTGAATTTTCAACAAACAAAAAAATGAATTTTCAACAAAGAAGATTGATTTTTGACTAAAAGTGACAAATTTTCACGAAAATACATAAATTCAATCAAAAATTAATTGTTAATCCAAAAAAATTAATATTAAACGAAACAGTTGAATATTTAATGAAAAAATTATTTTTCAACCAAATAGTTGAATTTTTAAGTAAAAAAGAAAAATTTGCTACTAAAAATGGAATAATTATATTTTTATTTTAAAAAAGGAAATTTTTACGAAAAAAAAATGAATTTGAAAAAAATAGTTCAATTGTTTAATCAAAAAGTAACTTTGACCAAAGGAGTTTAATTTTCAATTACGTAGTTAAATTTAAAAAAAGAAAAATTAATTTTCAACCAAATAAGACAAATTTTTAAGAAAAAAAATGAATTTTAAACGAATCAGTTCAATTTTCTACCAAAACTAGTTAACTTTGTAACCCTAAAAGACGATGTTGAATTTTCTACAAGGTAGAATTATTTTCAACCTAGAAGATTAATTTTCTACACAAAAAGATGAATTTTCAAACAAATAGTTGAATATTTAACTAAAAATATACATTTCTAACCAATTAGCTGAATTTTCAAGAAAAAAATATCAATTTGCCAACAAAAATAAAATAATATTTTTAAATATTAAAACAAATTAATTTCCAATAAAAAAAACTCATTTTTAACAATAAAGTGAAATTTTCAATCAAAGAATTTAATTTTCTACCAAAATAGTTACATTTTCATCCACAACAAAAATCGTATTTTCGACCAAACAGTAGATTTTTCAAATAAAAAATTGCCTTTTTAGTCACGATGTTTAATTTTATTGCCGAAAAAGACAAATTTCGAACAGAAAACATGAACTATAAAAAAATATATTTTAACCAACAATGGAATAGTTTCTTACCTGGATTATAGGTGGATTCTATAGATTTCAAGAAGATTTACTCCAGAATACTGGGATCACTCCAATTTACTTGGGGTTACAAGTGGATGATTAATATGATATAATACATATATATATAATTAATTAATATAATATACATTAATATATAATATTATTAATATTAAATTATAGTTTTTAATAAAGAAAGCGGATTATAAGTGGTATAAGTGTATTACTTTGAATTACAAGTAGATTGAACTAAATTATTTGGATTAAAGTGTATCACCAGTTTGGATAATTGAGCGACCCAGAGGAACGTATTTCAATTCTGAAACACTTTCAATGTATAAGCTTTTCAATTTTTGAAAAATTCCAATTGATAGAAGCTCAAACGTTTCAAGTTTCAATTAATCTAAATTCTGAAAAATCCAATTGGAATGCGATTCTAATTTTGCAAAATTTGAAATTGCAAAGAATCGAAATTTTATAAAATTAGGAGTAATATTTTTTAATCAATCTTTAAATTTCAAATTTTATTCAGGTAGATAAATTCTGCATTATTAGCGACAACTGTTCCGTACAGCCGTTAGAAATTATAGGAGACGGAATTATGTTTGAAGAAAAATTTATTGTTTTTAATGAGGCAAGCTCCTTTCTTATCACAAAAATTAAAAATGATTAAATAGCTTATAATTAAGGTCTATGTAATAAATACATTTTATAATGAATTACATTCTATTCAAAGAAATCAAATACGAGATTCGAGTATCATATCTGTGAAGATGAATTTGCAAAATATTGTATTGAGTTGGACAGTAGAAACTCGGACCAAATATTCCAAAATATGATTGAAATACTCAATACTAGGTGAAAAGAGTTTAATTATTTCCCTTTGTCTCAAAATCATCTAAATACGAATAAATATCTATTTAGTTTTTGAAATTAAAATTAATATGTTTTTATTTAAGTGGAATGGTATTGTATTATCGTTGGGAACAAAGAAACGTGAAAAGTGAAGAAAATAAAGAAAGGAAATGGGAAGATTTATCATTGGACGATATTATTATTGACCCAAAATCTGGAATTTTCGAACCATATTCAACATCGAAATTTTATATTTTTGCCGAAACTAAAAATTTAGTATCGGATCAATATCGTACAATTTTACAGTATGTTTATTACAAACCATAATAGCAATAACAAATAATTTTTTCTCAACAATTGCATTTTATCAGATTGTGTATTGAAGACATTCCTCTTGCATCAATTCATAAAAAAAATAATTTACAACTGCAAGATAGTAAAGTAA
>NC_046664.1:41908542-41909790 GCF_010883055.1 Belonocnema kinseyi
TAGAACACTTGCGGGAAAAATGCAGAAGGCGGTTGTCCTTGGATCGCTCCGTGTTCTTAGGGTCCACGAGGCTTTTGCTGGATCGTCGTATTGATTCCTTTATATATATAGAGTCACCGAATCAGACTGAGTTTAGGAAAAGAATGGCGATTCTGGACAACATGGAAACAAAGGAAAGAAATGAGAGTTTAAGAGAAAGGTATATAATGTGGACATATATAATAAAGGAGAGGGAAGGCGATAGAATTAACGAGATGTGAAGAAGAAAGAAGAGAGTTCTTTAATGTTAAATGTATAGAAGACACATAACTGGAGTAAGCTATGAAGAATTGGAGAAAAGGGAGAGGGAAAGATAATTAATAGAAATATGGAGGATAATTGAGGATTCAAAATATAATAAATGGTATAAGGTGGTAAAAAAGGACGGGGTACTGAAGTATTTAGAATGGAGATGGGAAGAGAGAAGATGGACCAGAATAGCAATATTTAATTTAAGAAATGTCGTAAGGGAAGGGATGTATTGGAAAAATAAAGAGAACAGAATCTGTAAATGTGGATAGGAAACATGGGAGCATGTATATGGGAAGGATGCAGGAGAGGAATGTAAGAGAAAGAAAGCTAGAAAGAAAGCTAGAAAGAGAATGTGGTAAAAATTTTAGGGGATAAATTATGAATAAAGAACTAAATTATTTAAAAATTACAAATTAATACTTGTGCTCTGGAATAATCTGAATAAACCCTAGAACTTGACAAGGAATTTTGCTGCTGTATTTAAAATGGGCCTCAGAATGAAATTTAACGGTAAGAGAACCTTTTTCTCGTGGCGGAAGAAATAATTCTGGAGGATGTATCTTAAAAGTAACAGTTGGCATTTTTTATATTAAGAAGATTTTAAAATAAAAATAGTAAATCAATCAAAACGTCAATTACTGAAAAAGTCCTGCGATCTAATTCTCCATAATCCGGAATTAGAGAAAGTTCAATTTCTATTTCGCTCGAATTTTTCTGAACCATTTCTTTTTTCTCCGTTTTCTCTAATGAGTGAGTAATCAATTCAAATGATTGTGCAGGCTCTATATCTACGATACTGAAAAATTAATAATTAATAAATTAAATTTTGTCTACAATTTTATAAGATAATACAGTTTTTTAAATCAACCTTTTGTTACTATCAGAGCTTGGAGTTAATATCATTGAATCGAAACAATCGAGTTCCCTAAAGCTTTGATTCGATTCATATTTTTCTAA
>NC_046664.1:41909890-41914220 GCF_010883055.1 Belonocnema kinseyi
TTTTAAATCAACCTTTTGTTACTATCAGAGCTTGGAGTTAATATCATTGAATCGAAACAATCGAGTTCCCTAAAGCTTTGATTCGATTCATATTTTTCTAAAGAACTTTCGAGTATTTTCTCAATGTCCTTATCTGTTTCGCAATCACTCTTTTTTGATAAGTCAAAAGCCAAGAATGGTGTAAAAATATCCACCATTATTTTAAATGGCATGGGGTTTGAAATTTGGTCGTCCTCCTTAAAAAATGAATACCAATGGATAATTATTGGTATAGAACTTGTATTTTCTACTGATAGGGTTCTGGTTTTTGAAGATAAATCGTGTTTCATGAATCTGGAATTGATGACAAAATGTATTTTTATTACTGATTAGTTTGAAACAGAATTTTAAAGCTATTATATCTTTCGCTGCTTTGTATTTAACATGGGATTCTTTCATTTGCAAATCTTCGAAATTTAAAAACATTCAAATCAGCAAAATATGGAATGTTTCACTTGAAAAAATTTATAAACTTACTTCAATAATGGTGTTTTTCTAACTAAATTTCTGCAAACAGGATACGAGACTGGCAAATATTGAACTTCAACTTGAACTCGAATTTGAAAGCTTGGCAGACCGTCAATATTTATACTAATTTCGTCCTCATAATCTCCCCAAGTATCAGAATAAGCGTAAATCTCAATAGTTTTTATTTCGAAAGGACCTAGTTCTCCACTAAAAGGTTTTGGGATAAGAACAACTCCATATTCAGACTTAATTTCATCCCAATTTTCATCTAATTTTTTTTTAAATTAATCTAGATTATAAAGTTCTGGAGTAATTATATTTAAAATTAATTTTTTTTTAAATTTTACCTCTTAATTCTCCATTATCAATTTCAACGGGATAAAAATTTTTCAAGCTTACAGAAAAATTAGAAGTCAATGCTGTATCATTGCGAATAAAAAAAATTCTCTTCTCAGCTGAAAATATTTGTCAATTAAATATAAAATGATCTTTTTGTTACAAATACTATTATTTTTATTTCACTTTTTTAGGGTGTCTATCCCAATCCTGAAAAAATTCTTGAACAAATATTCCAGGTTTTTTTCATGTATAATTTTTCATAGCACCGAGACATTCAAATATTTCGCATCTTTTAAAACAATTGAGTCGAAATTTGTATATGTACAGTTTCGCGAGTTTATTATAAATATTTTTTTCCAGATTCTAGAGATTCAATTAATATGTTTAATTAAGAAAGATTTGATAAATACTGCAAGATATTCTCAAATATATCAGAACTATCAATTAATTAAATAATACTGAAAACAAATGCAAACAAAACTTTTATTTTATTTTCTTAGATTTAAAATGAGTGCATATTTACGTAACATTAATGTGGGTACTATATTAAATTCAAATTTTAATTGCTCTAAATTCCTAACAAACTTGAATCTTTAACCAAAAATATTATTTTTCTACCAAAAAATTCGATTTATTAACAAAATACATGAATTCTCAACTAAACACTTGACTTTTCAACTAAAAAAAGATAAATTTTCAACCAAATAGTTGGATTTTCAAATACAAAATATCAGTTTTCAATTTAAAATGGAATAGTTAAAGTTTTAGTTTAAAAACTTAATTTTCAACCAAGAAAACAAAACAGGTTTTCAACCGAAGTGATGAATTTTATATAAAATGGGGAATCTTCAACTGGATTAGATGTATTTTCAATCAAATAGATGAATTTTTAAGAAAAGACTTTACACTTCAACCTAATTGTTTTATTTTCAATAAAAAGATGAATTTTCAACTAAAATGATGAATACGTAACTAGAATACTTCATTTTTTCCACAAAAAAGATAATTATTCAATAAAATACATATATTTTTAACGATATAGTTCAATTTTCAACTAAAAAATATATCTGTAACCAAATAGTTTAATTTTAAACTAAAAAATAAATTTTCAGCCAAAAAGATTAATTTTCGACTACAAAATACGAATTTTTAACAAAATAGTTCAATATGCAAACAAGAAGACGAATTTCGAAAAAAATGATGAATCTGCAACTCGAATAGTTGAATTTTAAGCCAAAGGGATGAATTTTCAACGAAAATGAAAAATATTTAACCGGAATACTTGAATTTTCAAATAAAAAGATGCATTTTTAAACCAAAAAAATTAATTTTCAATCAAAAAGATTAATGTTTTACCAAAGAAAGTAGTTTTTCAACAAAATACATGAATTTTCATCGACATAGATGAATTTTCAAAAAAAAATAATATTAAACCAAATAGTTGAATTTTAAACTGAAAAAGATCAACTTTTAACCAAAAACGAAGTTAAATTTTTAGTTGAAAAAATGTTTATTCAACCAAAGAGATGATTTTTCAACTAAAATGATGGAATCTTCAATTGGAATAGTTTCATTTTCAGTCCAGAAAAATTAATTTTTAATTAAAATAAAACAAAAAATATTAATTTTTAAGAAATAGTTCAACTTCAACTGTGTAATTAAATTTCATTCCAAAAAAGTTAAATTCTGAATAAAAGATGCTATAGTCGATATTTCAAATCAATCAGATTTTAATTTTAAATAAAAAACAGTTGAATGTATACAAAAAGAACGAATTTTCAACGAAATATATTAATTTTAAACTATATACTTGAAGTTTTAACTAAAAACGATGAATTTTCAACCAAAATTAGAATAGTTAAATTTTCAATTAAAAAAATTAATTTAATAGCAACAAAACTTTTCAACCGACTGGTTAAAGAAAGCAAGCCCTCGAAAAAAATACCTGGCTTTAAACAAATTTTCTGACATTTCAAGTTTTTCTATATACCTACCAAATTTGGTTGAGAGTTTACGGAACTCTATAACTGGTTCTTTTGTAGGCAAGCATTTTTTTTGTTGAAAAGGAATCAATATTCGTGACTTATTGTGACAAAGTGATTCATCTGAGAAATTCGATGTAATTGCTTCTAAAGAATCTTCTTCAAATTCCCTTTCAGATAATTCTAATTCTTCTGAGAACAAAGATTGTTCTTCCTTTTCATTGGGTAAAATATCTCTATATCGTACTAACTGCAAAAATAGAAAATATTATTTTCGTTCTCGATTGACAATAAAAAATTACATTTACTTTTCTATCAGGTTTGGCCTTATCACTCGTAGTATTCCATTCAATCAAAATTAATTCTTCACTGGGTAACCAAGCTTTGATATTCCACAATGAAAAGAAAAATGACACACTCAATTGTTGGATAATACATTCTATTTTCAAAGTTATTGAATTTTCCATTTTTTCAGAAGAGCAGGGCACATAAAAAGATGAAACAATTCCCTGCGACATTCAAATAAAACAAAATTGAGATAAATTGCAATAAGAGAGAAAAATAATAATCGATAAAAAAGTGTATTTCATAACTTCTTACAGGTTCTACCGGTTCACAAGAAACTTGTATTATTTCTGTATTGCCTGCATAAATTGAACCCGTCATTGGATCAATCGAAATTTTTAATTTACTTTTATCTTCTCCAGAAACTTCTCCCCATTCAAATATCATTTTTTGACTTGATATATTCCTTAAAATTAATATAAATGTTTGTGTCAATCCAACATACAGATGTCTGTAAATTATAAGAAAACAAATTTTAATTTTGCTTCATATTAAAAAAGGTGATTAATTATTATCCAAACCTTTCTGGCTTCAGTACAGCAACTCGTAATTCAGTTTTAGAAAGACCGCATTTTGTCTCTTCACCTTTTCGATTTTTGACTTCAATTATTGCTTCAATCTAATATATTAAAATATAATTTTAATTCGACAGTAATTTTTGAGACATAAAAAATATTTCCAAAATCAATTTTCTTACTGAAGTCGATTCAGAGCAATCGTTGCATTTATCTTCCGAACATAATATATTTGTATTATTTGAACTTCGTTTTTCTGAATAAGGGCTGGAAACGAAACAATCTTCTTCACTCCTCTGAATACTTTTGTCCAAATCAAATATTATTTCTGAGCTTCCAGAAGAAGTAAAAGAAAAATTTTCTATGCGGATTTCAATATCGAAAAGGAAAATATCCATTGTCTGAAATAATGTTACTTAAGTTATTGATAGATTATTATTAAATTAATTTCAACAATTGATAAAATATTTAAAAAACTTCCTATTTTATTACTAAAAGTGATAAAATATAAATTTTCTTACAACTTGGCACCTTCTTCTTTTTACTTTACTATCTTGCAGTTGTAAATTATTTTTTTTATGAATTGATGCAAGAGGAATGTCTTCAATACACAATCTGATAAAATGCAATTGTTGAGAAAAA
>NC_046664.1:41914320-41919441 GCF_010883055.1 Belonocnema kinseyi
TTAGAAAAATATGAATCGAATCAAAGCTTTAGGGAACTCGATTGTTTCGATTCAATGATATTAACTCCAAGCTCTGATAGTAACAAAAGGTTGATTTAAAAATAGTATTATCTTATAATATTGTAGACAAAATTTAATTTATTAATTATTAATTTTTCAGTATCGTAGATATAGAGCCTGCACAATCATTTGAATTGATTACTGACTCATTAGAGAAAACGAAAAAAAAAGAAATGGTTCAGAAAAATTCGAGCGAAATGGAAATTGAACTTTCTCTAATTCCGGATTATGGAGAACTAGATCGCAGGACTTTTTCAGTAATTGATGTTTTGATTAATTTACTATTTTTATTTTAAAATCTTCTTAATATAAAAAATTCCAACTGTTACTTTTAAGATACATCCTCCAGAATTATTTCTTCCGCCACGAGAAAAACGTTCTCTTACTGTTAAATTTCATCCTGAGGCCCATTTTAAATACAGCAGTAAAATTCCTTGTCAAGTTCTGGGGTTTATTCGGATTTCTCCAGAGCACAAGTATTAATTTGTCATTTTTAAATAATTTAGTTCTTTATTCATAATTTATCCCCTAAAATTTTTACCGCATTCTCTTTCTAGCTTCCTTTCTCTTACATTCCTCTCCTGCATCCTTCCCATATACATGCTCCCAGGTTTCCTATTCACATTTACAGATTCTGTTCTCTTTATTTTTCTAATACATCCATTCCCTTACGACATTTCTTAAATTAAATATTCCTATTCTGGTCCATCTTCTCTCTTCGCATCTCCATTCGAAATACTTCAGTACCCCGTCCTTTTTTACCACCTTATACCATTTATTATATTTTGATTCCTCAATCATCCTCCATATTTCTATTAATTATCTTTCCCTCTCCCTTTTTTCCAATTCTTCATAGCTTACTCCAGTTATGTGTCTTCTATACATTTAACATTAAAGAACTCCCTTCTTTCTTCTTCACATCTCGTTAATTCTATCGCCTTCCCTCTCCTTTATTCTACCTCCTTCAAACACTTTTTCGCTAACTCCCCTCCCTTTTTCTCATATCAAACTTCCATTCCCTTTTTTCAGCTCTAGTACTTCATTTATACTTTTGTGCTTCTTCTCTCACCAGATATCCAGGCGATCTACAGTCTACCCCCTAATGTCCACATTATATACCTTCCTCGTAAACTCTCATTTCTTTCCTTTGTTTCCATGTTGTCCAGAATCGCCATTCTTTTCCTAAACCCTGTCTGATTCGGTGACTCTATCTTTTTCCCTAAACTTCTTTCTTCAACCTCTCCGATAAAACAGTAACATATATATTATACAATGTTGGGATTAGACTTACTTCCCAATAATCTTTAACCTCCTCTCCTTTGCCTTCCTTTACTATGGATCCTTCTTTCCATAACTCTGACCACCTCTCTCCTCTCCATACTCCATTGCATATTATTAATTTCATTCCTTAAGTTATGTCGTCCCCTCCATATTTTCAGTTTTTATTTTAAATCTCGTCTATGCCAGGTGTCTTTTTATCTTAGATTATTACTAATATCTTGACTATTTCTTCCCTTGTTATGTCCCCTTCCTCATCTCTTTGCCTACCATATTTTCCTACTTTCCTGAATTTCTTTTCTATCCCTCCCAGTAAATCCATATCATTTTTTTTCCATTCTCCCATTTCAATATCCTGGTTTACTCTTTTCCTCCCCTTTTTCACTCTATTTACTACCTTACATCCCGATTTTTCCATCCGAACTTCGTCAGCCTCTTCTTCAAACCTTCTTTTTGCTTGTGCACTCTAATACTCTTTATTTCTCATATCATTATTTCCATCTCCTCGTTTACAATTACCCCTCCCCTATTTTTATATTCAGGACCTTTTCCTTAAACTGCTCTTTTTCTTCCATTGGTCAATCCCCTCTTCCTGCCTTTTTATCTTTGCTTTCTTTTTAGCTATATCGTTAATACTCTTTTCTCCCTCTAACCTTACTATGGTGCTAAAGTAATCCGAATCTATATAATCTTCACCTCTCTAAGGCGGCGTTTACATTTTTTCAAAGGTATACCTGAAATCTTGCCGAAATAATTGAAATATTTGTGAAATCTTTTTAATCTCTCCGAAATATTTGAAATCTTTGTGAAATCTTGCCGAAATCATTGAAACCTTCATGAAATTTTTGGAAATCTTTGCGAAATATTTGAAATATTTGTGAAATTATTGAAATCTTTGTGAAATCATTAAAGTCTTTGTTAAATCTTTTGAAAAAACTATCCGAAATCTTCGTTAAATATTTTAAATCTTTGGGAAATCATTAAAATTTTTGTACACTCTTTGAAATCTATCAGAAATATTTTTGAAATTATTGAAGTATTTGTGAAATTTTTTTAATATATCTGAAATCTTTAGAAAATTATTTAAATCTTTGTGAAATCTACCTGAAATCTACCTGAAACCTTTCCGAAATTTTTTAAATCTTTGTGAAATCTTATAAATCTATCCGAAATCTGGGATAAATATTGAATAAAATCTTTGGGAAATTATTGAAATCTTTTTAATCTATCCGAATTCTTTGTGAAATCTTTCGAAAATCATTGGAATCTATTAAATCTATCGGAAATCCTTGCGAAACCTTCAACATTAGGGTGGCTCAAAAACGCTTTTTTTAGAGGGCAACGACCCCTCCAATTTCATTCCAAATCCGAAAAAAGAAATTCCCTGCTTTTTTTCGATTTTAACTGGTGCCAGTTTTTACTTAAAGTTTCCCATGTAAAATGCATGGGGAAAAGCACTTTTTTGATTTTTTGGAATAATTTTTTAGGGTTTGCAAAATGTGACGGGAAAGTATGGGGGCTTGTTGAGAATGATCCAACGAATAATTTCATGTATCATATATATGGGTTTGACACACCTAACACACCCCCACGAGTACCTGAAAACTACCCTTAAAACAAAAAATGTCAATTCTTCATGAAATTAACCTTTTGAGCACTTTATTCTTGCTTTTTTTTATTTAAAATTATCAATATTTGTCTAGTGAAATATTTATTAACATTTGTTCATTTATTTTCAATTATTTAAACAAATGGAATTAATTTCAATAATTTCGTTTCGAATTTTTGTTAAATAAAAATTATTACTCTGGGTCTAGTGGAATATTTATCTGTAATAATTAATTACTGATAAATAATTAATTTAATAATAATTAATTTATCAGTTATATTTAAGTAATAATTTTTATTTTTAAAAAATTCAAAAAAATAGAAATGATCAAACAATATTGATCAATATTCCACTGAAGGAATATTAACAATTTTTATTTAAAAATGTTTAAACAAATTACGTTTTTGTAAACAATTGAAAATTAATTAACTAATGTTAATAAATATTCAACTAGACCAACAGTAATAATTTTTAAGGAAAAAAACTATTTTAGAAAAAAAATTGTTTAAACAGTTTTCATTTGTTTAAGTAATAAACAATGAATAAATAAATGTTAATAAATATTCCACTATACTAATAGTAATAATTTTTAGGGGAGAAAACGAATTTTCAAAGAAAAAGTTATTTTAAAAATTAATTAACCAATTATAATAAATATTCTAATAGACCAATATTAATAATTTTAAGTAAAAAAATACGAGAATATATTGCTCAAAAGATCGATTTCATGAAGAATTGACATTTTTTGTTTTAAGGGTAGTTTTCAGGTACTCGTGGGGGTGTGTTAGGGGTGACAAACTTATATGTCTGATAGATTAAATTCTTCGTTGGATAATTCTCTACAGACCTCCATACTTTCCCGTCACATTTTTTCAAACCCTAAGAAATGATTCCAAAAACTCATAAAAGTGATTTTTCCCTATGCATTTTACATGGGAAACTTTAAGTCAGAGCCGGCACCTGTTAAAATAAAAAAATTAAAAAATTAAAAATTATGGAATTTCTTTTTTTGGATTTGGAATAAAATGGGGGGGGGGGTCATTGCCCTCTAGAATGCAAAAAAAATCTTCCACCTATTTTTGGACCACCCTATTTAACCTTTTTGCGAAATCTTTAGGAAATTATTGAAATCTTTTCGAAATATTATAAACTTATCCGTAATCTGTACTAAATATTTGAAATCTTTACGAAATATTGGAAATTTTTGCAAAATCTTTGGGAAATTATTAAAAACCTTTCTGAAATCTTTGAAATCTACCTGAAAACATTTCGAAATTTTTTTAATATTTGTGAAATCGTTTAAATCTTGGTGAAATCTTTGGCAATATGAATATTATACCTGTATTTATTATTAATTATTTAGTGTCATTGTTTGTTTATTATTAAATATTTGTGTAAAATTTGTACATAGCATAATATTATTATATTATGTACAAATTGTGCCATTTAATATTAGATGTCTATGCTCTCCTCCAAACTCTTTAACCATTCCTTTCCTATTCAGTATCTTTATAATGCTTCATGATAATAAATAATAATCTTAATCGTGATTATAATATAAAAATAATTTCATTTAGGATAATTACTTCTAAAGTTTCTCTTTTTTTGTAGAAGGCAAATAAACTATTTTTCACGAAAAGATGGTCATTCTCTCCCCCCGACTATTATTGATTTAGAAATCATAAATCTGAGACCATATCTTAATATTCTTTCTTCAAAATCTAAGAAGATATTCAAGTGCTATGCTAATGATTTTGAAAATCACTCGAAAGACGTAATAACGTAAGTGTTATTAGATAGTTTTTTTATTTCAAGAGGTTATTATTATATTATTATTATATTATATTATTATATTATTTCGAAAGGTTTTTTGGTAATTTAATAAAGGTGTACCAAATTTTATTGATCCGAAATCAGTCAAACATTTTGAGATTTTAACAACTCTCTGGTGGTTTTGAGCCTTTGTTTGATTTGAAAAATTTGTAAATACTTTTGAAATTGACACCCTAAAAATATTTAAATTAAATTGATTTATGTATTTCTTAAGGATTGAAAAAAAGGTTTTATTGAAGAACGAAAATCAGGGAGCATTGGATATACGTTTTGAAACGACTGATCCATTTTATTTAAAGAGGATATTAACATATAGCGAGAGGAAATTATGTTCAAATATA
>NC_046664.1:41919541-41921522 GCF_010883055.1 Belonocnema kinseyi
TTCCAAAATAAAAATTTAGGTTATTCCGGAATTTAGGTTGGAATATATAGTTATCTGTCCCGGTGATTTGATCCATGGACCTTGCCACGTATTTTTATCCTCTGAATATCAAATTAAGCTTAAAATTTCCACGTTTAACCAGTTTTTAATTATCTGTAGAGTGTGTTATTTGTTTATTTTTTTATAATGATCAGGTGCCCGCAAAAGTTAGTTAACTTTTAATCATCCAGAAGGCCATGTATTCCATTACACTTCAGTATTTTTAATTAATTATTTTGCTTATATAATTTAATTTTTGTATCTATTAGTTTGGTCTCCCTGATAAGTAGTAAATTAATTTGTGGAATTTATATAAATTTAAAACAGTTGGGGAAAATTAAAAATATTATTTATTTATTATTAATAATAATAATCGACTATTGTTCGCATCTAATATATTCTCTTCGCAGTAATAAGTTAGTTCGCAGAGATTCTTTTGTTTTTTTCCTATTTGAAACAAAATTTCAGTAGTGTTTATTTGATAATATATGCAGTTTTTTGGGTTAAATTTTAAATCTTTGATATTGAACAACAAAGTTAATTTAAGAATTGAAAATTAATATTTTTGAAATAAATATAGTTGACGTTTTAATTACTATATTTCTTTAATGTTACTTTTTTTGGTAATAAGTTTTTCATTTTTTCATTACTGAAAATACTTGAGAGAAAGAAGAAGCCTTTAATCTTTTTGACTTCTGGTATTCGTTTCAGTAAACGTAATTAAATTGCTAAAGTCTACTAAAATTACCATTTTTAAATTTTACGCGTAATTAGAGTTTTTAACCTTGCCAGTTATTGTATGAAAAGTTTAATCTTGTTGATCAGCTTGAAACTTTCATTATCAAATTCAGGGCGTCCATCGACCTTGAAAACCTGGAATTCTTCTTGTATTTTTTTTAACCTTAAAAACCTGGAAATCTCGTTGAATTTTTCACAAAAACTTTGAATTAATTTTGTTTTTCTATTTACAACAGCTATTTTATTAAAATTTCAAAAGTAATTTAAATCTTTTAGTCTATTATGAAAGGAAAATCACGTTTAGAATTAATCTTGCAAATTAAAAGTTTTTTATTTATCGAGATATAATTTATCTTTTACTCAATAATAGAATAAATAAAAAGAATTCTAGAAATTTTTGTAGAATTTACCAATTACTTTATAGATTTCAATGAACAGACTTTAATATTGTGAATAATTCTATAAATTCTTAATTTAATTTTCGCTAATATGCAAGAATTTTAAAATATTTCAAAGATTTTAAACCATTAGAAAAGGTTTAAACAATTTTCAGAAGATTTCAAGTGGACATAAAGATTTCACAAGCAATGATTAAAGAAAGCCTTCACAAATATTTCAAGAATTTCATAAAAATGTAAAAAGACTTGTATTTATTTTTACAAAGATTTCATGGATTTCTAATATTTTACAAAAAATGTAAAAAAAGTTAACGGAAATTTCAAGATTCCACGGAGATTTAAAGTAATTCAAGAGTTTTCAACGAATTGATAAAGATTTCAAAGACGACTTATGTTTGCAAAATATAAAGCATTTTTTATTTATAGTTCGCAGAGATGCTTTTTTTCTCTTAATATATGACGTTTCAATTTTAAATATTTGAAATTGCATAACGAAGTTAAATTATTATTTTTGAAATAAATATGGTTGGCGTTTTACTTACTGTAGTTAATTATATAAAAAGTCAGAATGATTTCAAATATTATAAAAGTTTTATGGCTTTCCCCTTTTTAAATCTTTAAAAACTGTAAATTGAGACTCCGGATTCTATAACCACGCATAAAATTTGCCTGGCCCCTTCAGGCCGCTCGAGTTGGCCCCTGACGGCTTGAAAATCAGTTTTCGAAAATTCAACTTTTTAAGATATCACTTCATAGGAAATTTCATGGCGCATCTTTTTTCTCTCGACAAAAAAGTTGTATTTTTC
>NC_046664.1:41921622-41924320 GCF_010883055.1 Belonocnema kinseyi
TACGCCAATTAGCACAAATGGTAAGTTCCGACAGTGCCTACAAGTGTGCCTACTAGCCGCTAGATGGCAATACCGGTTTCATATGTATACACCTGGTATGAAGGAATTGAAAGGAATATCATGAAATTGTATGTCCCTTGACGGGATCTTATAATACTTTAATCAAATTTCAAAAAATGTATTCACAAGAATTGAAGGATTTCAAAGATATTCAAAAGATTTAAAATGTTTGTAGAGATTCCAATTATTTTAAAACTTTTAAAAGATTTGAAAGATTTTAGGATATTTGAAAAGATTTTAAGGAATTTCAAAAAACTTCGAAGGACTTTAAAGATGTTAAGATTATTGAAAAGTTTCGAAGGAATTTTTAATATTTGATGCAGATTCATGGGGTTTCGAGAAATCTTATAAAATTTTAATGAAATTTAAAAAAATTCATTCACAAGAATTGAGAGATTTCAAACGATTTGAACGATTTAAACAAATTTTAAAAAGTTTTAAGGTGTTTCCAAACATTTGAAACAGTTTGAAAGATTTTCGGATTTTTAAAAAAAAATCCATAAAAAAGAAATGTTTTTTATCATTTTTAAAATTATTTCTACTCCCAACATCATTCAATATTTTTTTAATTTATCGCACTTTGTTCTATTTGCTAAATATACGCTTGGATTTAATGATTTGCTTTGCTAGATTTGTTGATAGATTTAACAGAAAGAAAAAATATCGAAAACTGGAGTAAAAGGTTTCGATCTTCTAAATTATTTTAAAAAAATATAAACTTAAGCGATTTTATAAAATTACGTCACGTTTAGATTATCGGAAAATTTAGTTAATTGCATAAGTAACACTAAATAATTGAAAATATGTACTAATAGTAATTTAAAAAAATGGTAAAGAATTATATTTTCGATTAATATTTTTCAACTAGATCACACAGCTTTTTATACGTTTTAATTTTCTTTCTTTCCACTTTAAGGCCATGTGACGAGTGGGTGACGTGACCTGATTCTTACCTTACCGCCACCTTTCTTATTTCCCAACTTATTTTCACACAAAGCGCCACATCGAGTTAAAAATTTGGGATAATACATAAGAAGCACTAAGAAAGGTGGGTCTGGTCCTAAACTTTAATAATTATAAGAAAATAAAAATAAATTATTTACAACAAAAAACTTTTTTTATAATTATACAAATTTAGGACCAGACAAATCATTCTTAGTGCTTCTTGTTCAGTATCTCAAATTTTTAACTCGTTATGGCGTTTCGTGTGAATTTAAGTTGGGAAATAAAAAAAGTGGCGGTAAGGTAGGAATCTGATCACGTGACCCACTCATCACATGGCCTCAATAACTCCTAATAATTTGCTAATTCAGGTTTCTCATATAGTAAGTACCTAAATTGTATTCAAAAAGACCTGCATTTTTGAATTCTATATAATTAAATATTTGTGGGATTATTTGGAAATCTGAAATATATTTAGCATCACTTAAGATTTTAAGAATTAAAAACGCTTTAAAGTTTTGAGTATGTAGTTTGGAATGAAGCGTGTTTGACTTAAAAGGTATTTTAAAGAATTAATAAATGTTTTAGAATAATTTCGAATGAACAAAGTCTGAGAGTATTTACGGGTGATTTAAAAAATAAAAATGATTGTTATCGTCTATTTTTGATCAAAAATTATTTTTCATTTTTTACGGTACACGTTACAATAGAATATTTCACATTTCAGACTATTTAAACCTAAAAAATATTTCAGAACATTTTTGGTACATTTAAGAATTTAACATTATTATAATATTATCTGTCATCTCTTACGAAAGAAAAAAACATTTTTTTCAATTGAAAAGATTTAAAAAACGTGAAAAATATTTATTTAACAATGTTTTCTGCAAATGGATTTTTCTCACCACAATATACTATTATTATATTATTGTGGATAATATATATTTTATTCAAGGTATTTTCTTTAAAACTTATCTTAAACTTTTTTCTTAATTTTGAACCTAAAATGGAAAATTTAATTTTGTAGATGAAAAAATTTATTTTCAATCAAAAAATAAAACAAGCTTTCAACGATACCATCTGTATTCATCTGTATTCTAAAGTAGACAGTGAAATTATCTTTTTGGGTTATTTTTTGACCAAATAGTTACATAGTTAATTTAAAAAATTTATTTTCAACAGAAATAAATAAATATTCAAGAAATAATTTATTTTTTAACCTAATAATTGACTTTTCCAATAAAAACTATCAATTATATAAAAAAAAACATGGATTAGTTAAATTTTCAGTCTTAAAAATTAATTGTCGAACAAAAGAGGCGAATTTTGAAGAAAATAGATAAGCAGTTAAAGCAGCTTACTTCTTAAACAGAAACTAGAATTTTTAAATTAAAAAGAACATTTTTCAACAAAACAGTTGAGTTTTTTAATTAAAAAAAAATAATTTTTTACAAAATACTTGAATTTTCAACTCGAAAATATCAATATTCAACATAAAAGTTAATGTTTAAGAGCAAGAAGATTAATGACCTCCAAACGAATACGAAAAATTAAAATTTTCATACAAATAATTTAATTTTTAACCAAATAGTTAAATTTATTGATTTCAAATTCTTTATGTCTTACGGTCCAATCGTAAATCGAGAAAATAAATATGAGTCAAAAAAACATGTTCTTCGAAACTCAGATATTTATT
>NC_046664.1:41924420-41928306 GCF_010883055.1 Belonocnema kinseyi
AAAAGGACAGTTATCATCCCGTAAAAGTAATGCAGGTCGAAGTTTGAAATTGTCGCTAAGTTTTATGCCAACGTAAGTAGTTTACAATAATAACAAAAAAATACTTTTTGAATACAAATAGCTAAAAAGTTAAAAAAAAATATATTAATCCTTTTTCTTTTTATCGAAACAGGGAACAAATATCATCGAATGAGACTTTAGAAATAATAACTGGAATTGCAGGGTATAAAGTAAAATGTGAACTGTATGGAACGGGAATTTAAGAACCAGCTAAATTACTAGTCTTAAACTATTTAGACATAAATAGAAAGTATAAACATTAAGTAGAAATTTATTTTAAAAAATTTTTTAAATTATTTTCCAATGTTTAGAGAATTTTTTCTAATGATTTTAAGTTATTTTATGTAAAATGCATGCCAAAAAAGTACTTCATATTTTCATAATTCTATTTATTTTTAGTTTTAATCACTGATCTTAAAAATATACTTTGGTAAAAAAGGCGATAAAAACTTGATTAAAAATATTCAGGGTTGCTACAGGTCAATGAATTCCCGAAATTCAAGGAAAATCAGGAAATTCAACACTTCCTTTTGGTTAATGATACATTATTTTAGTTCAAACCACATTTTTTCAGAATTAAACTACTGCGTTGAAAATTTATTTTATATGTTTGAACATTAATTTTTTGTACTGAAAATGTGTCTATTTTAGGTGAAAATTCGTCTATTTCATAGAAAAGCAATCTCATTAGTTGAAACTTCCTCTTTTTGAGAAAAAAATTTTTTCGTTAAAGGATTATCATTTTAGTCAACAATTTTTTAGGTAGAAATTTGATGTTTTTTAATTAAAAAATGTCATCTTCTCGGTTAAAACTTTATGTCTTTCGTTGAAATTGAACTATTTCGTTAATTTTTTTAAAAATAATTTTGATAATGAAAGTTTAACTCTTCTATTTTTGCCTTAAAAAACATTTTATGGGTTGAATATTCGTTATTTTTTATTGAAAATTTCTTTTTGTAACTGAAAAATTCTAAAACCCATTTTTTAAATAAAAATGTAGCCATTCCTTTTGTATGTTACGTATTTTGCTCAAAATTGGTTGAAAACTCAACTATTTGGTTAAACATTCATTTTTTTGTTGGTGAATATTCATAATTTTAGTTTAAAATGATTTCTTAGGTTGAAAATGTAACTGTTTTGTTGAAAATTTGTTTATTTTTAGTTTAGAAATTTATTTTTTTATCTGGAAATATATTTATTTGTCTGAACACTCACGTTTCCTGGTTTAAAAAATTAAAATATTTTTGTACAAAATGCAGTTGAAAGTGAAACTACTTGATTAAACATTCATTGTTTGTTTAATGAATCATAATTTCAGGTAAAAAACTTTTTTTTGTTAAAAAATTAACTATTTTGTTAAATATTCTTCATTTTGTGAAAATAAGTATTTTTAAGTAAATATACAACTGTTCCATATTTGTTTAAAAATTTATTTCCTGTAGTTGAAAATTCATCTTTTTAGTTAAAAATGCAAATATTATGTTGCAAATGCATATTTTTTGGTTGAAAACTCAACTTTTTTGTAGAAAACTAGTTTTTTTACAAATTTTTCATATTTTGGTGATGAAAACTCAATTAATTTGTTGAAAATTCATCTTTTTGGGTTGAAAACTTAACACTTTGGTTATTTTATAAATTTATTAACTGCAAAAACTTTCTTGCTTGGAAATTCAACTAATTTGTTAATAATTCCTCTTTTTTTCACAAATTAGTCTGTTTGCATTATGATTCAAGTAATTTGTTGGAAATTTCTATTTTTCTTAACTGAAAATTCATTGTTTAGGCGAAAATTTAATTAATCCATTTTTGGCTAAAAATGTAGATTTTGGACTTGAAAACTCAACTATTTGGTTAAAAAATCATTTTGTTGTTGAACCTTCATCATTTTAGTTCAAAAATGTTTTCATAGGTTGAAAATGTAACTGTTTTGTTGAAATTTTGTTTATTTATAGTTGAAACTTAATTTTTTCAACTGAAAATGCAACTATACCATTTTTGTTTAGAAATTTATGTTTTTATCTGAAAATTCATTTATTTGTTTGAACACTCACGTCTCCTGGTTTAAAAAATTAAAATATTTTTGTTAAAAATGCAGTTGAAAGTGAAACTACTTGGTTAAACATTCATTTTTTGTCCAATGAATCATAATTTTAGGCAAAAAACCTTTTTTTTTTTGTTAAAAATTGAACTATTTTGTTAAATATTCTTCATTTTGTGAAAATCAATTTTTTTAACTAAATATACAACTGTTCTATATTTGTTAAAAAATGTATCTCCTGTAGTTGAAAATTCATGCATTTCGTTGAAATTTGACTTTTTGCGTAGAAAATTAATCTTCTCGGCTGAAACTTCATTTTTTTAGTTAAAATGCATCTATTATGTAGCAATTGTATATTTTTTGGTTGAAAACTCAACTTTTTGGGGGAAAAGTAGTTTTTTTTTGCTTTAAAATTCAACAATTTTGTTGTAAATAAACTTTCTCGTTCAAAGTTCATATTTTGGTGTTGAAAACTCAATTAATTTGTAAAAAAATTCATTTTTTTGGCTTCAAAATTTTGGATATTTTAAAAATGTATTAACTACAAAATCTTTCTTGCTTGAAAATTCAACTAATTTGTTAATAATTCTTCTTTTTTGTTCAAAAATTAGTCTGTTTGCCTTATGATTCAAGTAATTTGTTAAAAATTCCTATTTTTCTGAATTGAAAATTAATTGTTCAGGCGAAAATTTAATTAATCCATTTTTGGCTAAAAATGTAGATTTTGGACTTGAAAACTCAACTATCTGGCTCTAAATTGAATGGATTTAATGTATGTTTCTTTTTATACCTAAAGGAAAAAAAAATCGAACACTCACGGAAAATGAAAAATTAGTCATGAAAGAGTCAAGGAAAGTCAGGGAATTTCAAAAATGGGAAGTTTTAGCAACCCTGATATTGTACCTAGTAGTATCACATTATATATTTCTCTTTAGTAAAACATGCTATAAAAAATCCAATACTATCACTTTCAGGTCCAAATCTGAATAACGAATTGGACTCTTCCAATGTCAATCCTTCGATACTGAATCCGAGAGTCCCATATTCTGGTAATTGCAAGGCCAGCATTTTGTATTTTTCCGATTTGAGTTTCAAAACTGGATACGTTTTTAATGCCCAGGCAACAATGTTTTCATTTTCTCCTATGGTAATTGAACAAGTACTGTAGACTAAGATGCCACCAGGTTTTAGAAGTTCGACTGCCTGTATTTACATGAAATCTTGATTATCGTAACTATAATCTAGTTTAAACAATATAAATGATAAATATAATTTAGATAAAAAAATTTTAATCTTACAGTGGAAAATAGTTTCCTTTGTAGAGAAATGTACGAATTAAGTTGAGGTACTGTGATCGCGTTGAAAATTTGTGGTCTTTGTCCCGAAGCACTGCAGGGGCCGTCCAATAAAATCCTATCGAAACTTTCTTTAGAAAAAGGTAGTCCTTCGAGAACTGGCCTGTTTTTAATATCAGTTCATGCTTTTGTCGATTCGAAGCAAAATGCGTGAACATTTTTGGCAGCGAAATATTTGCAGTGTTTTTTCAAATTTTCAATCTTGTTTTTATTTTTTTCGAGTACCATTATGATCCTCTAAAATAATATTGGATCTAATTACAGGCCTCGGACTTACATCAGAGTTAAAAAAGAGAGTAAATAGTGTCAGAAATTTTAAGAAATATTGTAGAAATAGTTTCGTAGATTTTCTTATTTTTATATTCATGTGTAATTTGAATTTGAAAGTGTATAGTCCGAAATCAAAAAGTGTGCGAAAGAAAATTAACTTTAT
>NC_046664.1:41928406-41929725 GCF_010883055.1 Belonocnema kinseyi
AAATGTGTAGCCAGCGAGGGCGCATACTTTGAATAAAATATTTGTTATCATTCTCTTGAAATAAATGTGTTTTTTTCTTGAAAAAATACCGGTTTCATATTTTTTATTTTTTAATTCTCTTGAAAATTCTTTCAATCCTTTAAAATAGCCAAATTATTTTCAATCCTTTGAAATCTTCTGAAATCTCTTATAATTTTTAGAAGCTCTTGAAAATTCATTCGATTATTTTAAAATGCTCAAAAATCTTTAAAACCTTTGAAATACTTTTCAATTGCTTGGGATTTTTGTAAATATCCGAAAATCTTTTAAAATGTTTAAAATCTAAAAAATTTAGAAATCACAATTTAAATAATGTGCAATTCTTTGAAATATTTGAGAGCCCGAATATTTTTAAATACCATACTATCTTTAAAGCCCTTTGAAATTGTTTTAAATTCCTTGGAACTTTTTTAAATGTCCTAAAATCTTAAAAAATGTTGTAAATATTTAAAAAAATGTAAATCTATAAAATGTCTAAAAATGTTTAAAAGCTTTTGAAAGGCCTTGAGACATTTGAAAATTCAAATCTTTGGGATCGTTTAATCCTTGTAGATAAATTTTGGAAAATTTCGTTCAAGTATTATTAAATCCCTTTAAATCCCCTTAATTCCCGTGAAGTTACATGAAATTGTATGATATTCCTAGAAATTCGTTGAAATATTTGAAATTCGGGAAAATTCATTAAAATTTAAAACATTCAGAATTGATAGTGATGAGCAAATTCTTTTATTCAATTTCAAATCATATTTTCCAATATTTTTTCTGTCTAAAATATTCAATTTTTCAACCATGCAATTTAAAATCATAATTTTTTTTAATTAAAAAAGAGCTAAACTTAAACTTTGAACGTTAGCATTTTAATTGTTTCACTTTTTTGAATTTTTAACTCGTCAGTGAAATATTTTAATTTAAATTTATAAATATCAATTGAACAATTATTAATTACAATAAATTAAAATGGTTTAAAGTTAAATTCTAATTTAAAAAGTGTTGAAAGAGATTTAAAATCATTCAATTTCTAATGTTTCTAACTTAAAATTGCATCCAAATTATATAATTTTCAAATGTTAGGAATGTATTCATTCATTGAAAATGATAACGTAGATGAATATTTTTTAAACAAAAATCATTCAACTGTTCAATTAATAAAAGTTTAAAATGTCATATTTGGACTTTGATTGTTCATAATGTTGAGAGCTTCCATTTTATACGCGTAAATTATTGAGCGTATGATTTAAACAAATTTTAAGCTTCAATTAAAAAATGTTTAAATGCAAAAG
>NC_046664.1:41929825-41934015 GCF_010883055.1 Belonocnema kinseyi
TTGTTCCCACGAGAAGCTAGGGAAAGGGGTTCGTCCATCCTTGTAGAGCCCCGCATGCAAGGATAAGGCTGCTTACGCTGAGAGGTCGCCTGGTATCCCAGACTCACCGTTCTAGACACCTCACCCAGGTGCCATTCAGCTTTCGGCACGGTTTTCACACCTCCTCTTGGGGGTTAATTCCTTCGGGATCACCCCTGGACAATTGTCCGCGACTGCCTATTTATTTTTGTAACCATATTCAGCAGAAACCCTTGGTACAGGGACCCTCTATCCGCAACCCGAGGACGCGTTCGGTGGCTTTGTCATAGGCCCTTCGGTTTGATTCTAGAGGAATCAAAACCGAAATATATATATATATATATATTATAAAATATTGAGATTAGGCATAGTTCCCAATAATCTTTAACCTCCTCTCCTTTGCCTTCCTTCACTATGGATCTTTCTTTCCATAACTCTGGCCACCTCTCTCCTCTCCATACTCCATTGCATATTATTCATGTATATTCCTTAAGTTATGCCGCCCCCTCCATATTTTCAGTTTTTATTTTAAATCTCGTCTATACCAGGTCTCTTTTTATCTTAGATTATTACTAATATCTTGACTATTTCTTCCCTTGTTATGTCCTCTTCCTCATCTCTTTACCTGCCATATTTTCCTACTTTCCTCAATTTCTTTTCTATCCGTCCCAGTAAATTTATAACATTTTTTTTCCACTCTCCCATTTCAATATCCTGGTTTACACTTTTCCTCCCCCTTTTCGCTCTATTTACTACCTTTCATCCCAATTCTTCCGTCCAAATTTCGTCCGCCTCTTCTTCAAACCTTTTATTTTCCTCTTTTTTGATCACAAAACTTAATATACTCCTTCTTGCTTCCCCTTCATTCGTGTTCAGTACGTCGCCCTTTTCTCTATTTTCTTAATTCCTTTCTCATTTCCTTCTTTTTCGCTTTACATTCCTCATCCCATCCACTTCTATCATCTTCTCAACTAACTTCTTTTGGCTTGTGCACTGTAATACTCTTTATGTCTCCTATCATTATTTCCATCTCCTCGTTTACAATTACCCCTCCCCTATTTTTATATTCCGGACCTTTCCTTAAACTGTTCTTTTTCTTCCATTCGCCAATCCCCTGTTTCTGCTCTTTTTATCTTTGCTTTCTTTTTAGCTATATTGTTAATACTCTTTTCTCCCTCTAACCTTACTATGGTGCTAAAGTAATCCGAATCTATATAATCTTCACCTCTCAAAGGCGGCGTTTGCATTTTTTTCAAAGGTATACCTGAAAGCTTGGCGTAATAATTGAAATATTTATAAAATCTTTTTAATCTATCTGAAATATTTGAAATCTTTGTGAAATCTTGCCGAAATTATTGAAATTATTGAAATCTTTGTTAAATATTTTAAATCTTTGGGAAATCATTAAAATGTTTGTACACTCTTTGAAATCTATCGGAAATATTTTTAAAATAATTGAAGTATTTGTGAAAATTTTTTAATATATCTGAAATCTTTAGAAAATTATTTAAATCTTTGTGGAATCTTTGAAATCTACCTGAAACCTTTCCCAAATTTATTTAATCTTTCTGAAATCTTATAAATCTATCCGAAATCTGGGATAAATATTTCATAAAATCTTTGTCAAATATTTGAAATCTTTGGGAAATTATTGAAATCTTTTAAATCTATCCGAATTCTTTGTGAAATATTTAGAAAATCATTGAAATCTATTAAATCTATCGGAAATCCATGCTAAACCTTCAACATTAGGGTGGCTCAAAAACCCTTTTTTTAGAGGACCCCTCCATTTTCATTCCAAATCCGAAAAAAGAAATTTCCTGATTTTTTTCGATTTTAACAGGTGCCAGTTTTGACATGAAGTTTCCCATGTACAATGCATGGGGAAAATCACTTTTTAATTTTTTGAAATAATTTTTTAGGGTTTGCAAAATGTGCCGGGAAAGTATGGGGGCCTGTTGAGCATTATCCATCGAAGAATTTCATATATCAGACATATGTGTTTGACACACCTAACACACCCCCACGAGTACCTGAAAACTACCCTCAAAACAAAAATGTCAATCCTTCATGAAATTGACATTTTGAGATCTTTATTCTTGCTTTTTTTACTTAAAATTATCACTATTGGTCTAGTGAAATATTAATTAACATTTTTTATTAACATTTGTTCATTTATTTTCAATTATTTAAACAAATGGAATTAATTTCAATAATTTCGTTTCGAATTTTTGTTAAATAAAAATTATTACTGCTGGTTTCTTGGAATATTTATCAGTAATAATTAATTACTGATTAATAATTAATTTAATACTAATTAATTTATCAGTTACATTTAAGTAATAATTTTTATTTTTAAAAAATTCAAAAAAATAGAATTGATCAAACAATATTGATAAATATTCCACTGAAGAAATATTAAGAATTTTTATTAAAAAATGTTTAAACTAATTACATTTTTTTAAACAATTGAAAATTAATGTACTAATGTTAATAAATATTCCACTAGACCAATAGTAATACTTTTTAAGGAAAAAAAACTATTTTAGAAAAAAATTGTTTAAACAATTTTCATTTGTTTAAGTAATAAACAATGAATGAACCAATATTAATAAATATTCCACTAGACTAATAGTAATAATTTTGAGGGGGGGAAACGAATTTTCAAAGAAAAAATTATTTTAAAAATTACATTTTTTGAAATAATTAAAAATTAATTAACCAATTATAATAAATATTCTACTAGACCAATATTAATAATTTTAAGTAAAAAAAGACGAGAATATACTGTTCAAAAGATCGATTTCATGAAGAGTTGACATTTTTAAGGGTAGTTTTCAAGTACTCGTGGGGGTGTGTTAGGGGTGTCAAAACTATATGTCTGATAGATTAAATTCTTCGTTGGATAATTCTCTACAGACCTCCATACTTTCCCGTCACATTTTTTCAAACCCTAAAAAATTATTCCAAAAACTCATAAAAGTGATTTTTCCCCATGCATTTTACATGGGAAACTTCAAGAAACTTCCCTCTAGAATGCAAAAAAATTCTGCCACCTATTTTTGGACCACTTTATTTAACCTTTTTGCGAAATCTTTAGGAAATTATTGAAATCTTCGTGAGATATTTCAAATCTAGGTGAAATTTTTCCAAAATTTTTTAAATCTTTGTGAAATCATTGAAATCTTTTCGAAATATTATAAACTTATCCGTAATCTGTGCTAAATATTTGAAATCTATACGAAATATTGGAAATTTATGCAAAATCTTTGGGAAATTATTAAAAACCTTTCTGAAATCTTTTAAATCTACCTGAAAACGTTTCGAAATTTTTTTCATATTTTTGAAATCGTTGAAATCTTTGGCAATACGAATATTATACCTGTATTTATTATTAATTATTTAGTGTCATTGTTTGTTTATTATTAAATATTTGTGTAAAATTTGTACATAGCATAATACTATTATATTTTGTACAAATTGTGCCATTTAATATTATATGTCTATGCTCTCCTCCAAACTCTTTAACCATTCCTTTCCTATCCAGTATCTTTATAATGCTTCATAATAATTAATAATAATCTTAATCATGATAATAATATAAAAATAATTTCATTTAGGATAATTACTTCTAAAGTTTCTCTTTTATTGTAGAATATTTCACGAAAAGATTGTCATTCTCTCTCCCCGACTATTATTGATTTAGAAATCATAAATCTGAGACCATATCTTAATATTCTTTCTTCAAAATCGAAGAAGATATTCAAGTGCTATGCTAATGATTTTGAAAATCACTCGAAAGACGTAATAACGTAAGTGTTATTAGAGTTTTTTATTTAAAAAGTATAGCAACTTTTCGAAAGGTTTTTTGGTAATTTAATAAAGGTGTACCAAATTTTATTGATCCGAAATCAGTCAAACATTTTGAGATTTTAACAACTCTATGGTGGTTTTGAGCCTTTGTTTGATTTGAAAAAATTGTAAATACTTTTTAAATTGACACGCTAAAAATATTTAAGTTGAAGTGATTTATGTATTTCTTAAGGATTGAAAAAAAGGTTTTATTGAAAAACGAAAATCAGGGAGCATTGGATATACGTTTTGAAACGACTGATCCATTTTATTTAAAGAGGATATTAACATATAGCGAGAGGAAATTATGTTCAAATATA
>NC_046664.1:41934115-41937091 GCF_010883055.1 Belonocnema kinseyi
AAAAGGACAGTTATCATCCCGTAAAAGTAATGCAGGTCGAAGTTTGAAATTGTCGCTAAGTTTTATGCCAACGTAAGTAGTTTACAATAATAACAAAAAAATTACTTTTTGAATACAAATAGCTAAAAAGTTAAAATAATATATTAATCCTTTCTTTTTATCGAAACAGGGAACAAATATCATCGAATGAGACTTTAGAAATAATAAATTACTAGTCTTAAACTATTTAGACATAAATAGAAAGTATAAAGATTAAGTAGAAATTGATTTAAAAAATTCTTTAAAATTCTTTTCCAATATTTAGAGAATTTTTTTCTAATGACTTTAAGTTATTTTAAGGAAAATGTATGCCAAAAAAGTACTTCATATTTTCATAATTCTATTTATTTTTAGTTTTAATCACTGATCTTAAAAATATACTTTGGTAAAAAAGGCGATAAACACTTGATTAAAAATATTCAGGGTTGCTACAGGTCAATGAATTCTCGAAATTCAAGGAAAATCAGGAAATTGAACACTTCTTTTTGGTTAATGATACATTATTTTAGTTCAAACCACATTTTTTCAGAATTAAACTACTGCGTTGAAAATTTATTTTATATGTTTGAAGATTAATTTTTTGTAATGAAAAAGTGTCTATTTTAGTTGAAAATTTGTCTATTTTATAGAAAAGCAATCCCATTAGTTGAAACTTCCTCTTTTTGAGAAAAAATTTTTTCGATAAAGGTTTATCATTTTAGTGAACAATTTTTTGGGTAGAAATTTGATGTTTTTTAATTAAAAAAATGTCATCTTCTCGGTTAAAACTTTATGTCTTTCGTTGAAATTGAACTATTTCGTTAATTTTTTTTTAAATAATTTTTATAATAAAAGTTTAATTCTCCTATTTTTGCCTTAAAAACATTTTATGGGTTGAATATTCGTTTTTTTTATTGAAAATTTCTTCTTGTAACTGAAAAATTCTAAAACCAATTTTTTAAATAAAAATGTAACCATTCCTTTTGTATGTTACGTATTTTGTTCAAAATTGGTTGAAAACTCAACTATTTGGTTAAACATTCATTTTTTTGTTGATGAATATTCATAATTTTAGTTCAAAAATGATTTCTTAGGTAGAAAATGTAACTGTTTTGTTGAAAATTTGTTTATTTTTAGTTTACAAATTTATGTTTTTATCTTGAAATTCATTTATTTGTCTGAACACTCACGTTTCCTGGTTTAAAAAATTAAAATATTTTTGTTCAAAATGCAGTTGAAAGTGAAACTACTTGATTAAACATTCATTGTTTGTTCAATGAATCATAATTTCAGGTAAAAACCTTTATTTTGGTAAAAAATGAACTATTTTGTTAAATATTCTTCATTTTGTGAAAATAAATTTTTTTAACTAAATATACAATTGTTCCATATTTGTTTAAAAATTTATCTCCTGTAGTTGAAAATTCATGCATTTCGTTGAAATTTGACTTTTTGAGTAGAAAATTAATCTTCTCGGCTGAAACTTCATTTTTTTAGTTGAAAATGCAACTATGATGTAGCAAATGCATATTTTTTGTTTGAAAACTCAACTTTTTTGTAGAAAACTAGTTTTTTTTTGCTTTAAAATTCAACAATTTTGTTGTAAATAAACTTTCTCGTTTGAAGTTCATATTTTGGTGTTGAAAACTCAATTAATTTGTAAAAATTTCATTTTTTGGCTTCAAAATTTTGGATATTTTAAAAATTTATTAACTAAAAAATCTTTCTTGCTTGAAAATTCAACTAATTTGTTAATAATTCTTCTTTTTTGTTCAAAAATTAGTCTGTTTGCCTTATGATTCAAGTAATTTGTTGAAAATTCCTATTTTTCTGAATTGAAAATTAATTGTTCAGGCAAAAACTTAATTAATCCATTTTTGGCTAAAAATGTACATTTTGGACTTGAAAACTCAACTATCTGGCTCTAAATTAAATTGATTTAATGTATGTTTCTTTTTATACCTAAACGAAAAAAATTGAACAGTCACGGAAAATGAAAAATTAGTCATGAAAGAGTCAAGGAAAGTCAGGGAATTTCAAAAATGGGAAGTTTTAGCAACCCTGATATTGTACCTAGTAGTATCACACTATAGATTTCTCTTTAGTAAAACATGCTATAAAAAATCCAATACTATCACTTTCAGGTCCAAATCTGAATAACGAATTGGACTCCTCCAATGTCAATCCTTCGATACTGAATCCGAGAGTTCCATGTTCTGATAATTGCAAGGCCAGCATTTTGTCTTTTTCAGATTTGAGTTTCAAAATTGGATACGTTTTTAATGCCCAGGCAACAATGCTTTCATTTTCTCCTATGGTAATTGAACAAGTACTGTAAACTAAGATGCCACCAGGTTTTAGAAGTTCGACTGCCTGTATTTAAATGAAATCTTGATTATCATAACTATAATCTAGTTTAAACAATATAAATGATAAATATAATTTAGATACAAAAATTTTAATCTTACAGTGGAAAATAGTTTCCTTTGTAGAGGAATGTACGAATTAAGTTGAGGTACTGTGATCGGGTTGAAAATTTGTGGTCTTTGTCCGGAAGCACTGCAAGGGCCGTCCAATAAAATCCGATCGAAACTTTCTTTAGAAAAAGGTGGTCCTTCGAGAACTGGCCTGTTTTTAATATCACTTGATGCTTTTGTCGAGTCGAAGCAAAATGCGTGAACATTTTTGGCAGCGAAATATTTGCAGTGTTTTTTCAAATTTTCGATCTTGTTTTTATTTTTTTCGAGTGCCATTATGATCCCCTAAAATAATATTGGATGTAATTACAGGCCTCGGACTTACATCAGAGTTTGAAAAGAGAGTAAATAGTGTCAGAAATTTGAAGAAATAATGTAAAAATAGTTTCGTAGATTTTCTTATTTTTATATTCATGTGTAATTTGAATTTGAAAGTGTATAGTCCGAAATCAAAAAGTGTGCGAAAGAAAATTAACTTTAT
>NC_046664.1:41937191-41939909 GCF_010883055.1 Belonocnema kinseyi
AATAGTTTCGTAGATTTTCTTATTTTTATATTCATGTGTAATTTGAATTTGAAAGTGTATAGTCCGAAATCAAAAAGTGTGCGAAAGAAAATTAACTTTATTTTTTCAATAAAATTAGCAGGTTTCTAACTTAATATTTTTAAAGTATTAAAAAAGAACTTGAAGTTTTATTTAAGATGTTATTCTTTAGCCTAAAAATTATCAAAATTCCTATTTGTTTATGGCTATTTATCTGCTATTAAATCTTAAGTTAAGAATTAATCTTTCTTGATTAAAAATTTAATAATTTTGCTAAACATTCGCCTTTTTGTCTTGAAAATGCTACAGTTTAGTTAAAAAAATTTTCTTGACTAACAATTTTTTTTTAATTCATCTCTTTATATAGAAATTTTTACCTTGTATAGGTAAACGTGTAATTGTCTGGTTAAAAAATAATCTGTTTCGATTAAAAATGAACTTTTTTTGGAAATTTAACTATTTGATTGAAAATTTGTCTTTTTTGGAACAAAAATTTGTTGTTGTTGTTAATAAGGCAACAGTTCGGTTAAAAATTAATCATATTTAGGTCAGGATTAAAGTATTTTGTTGAAATTCGGTTTTGTTGTTTCAATCCTCGTATGTTTTATTTATAATTAAAAACTTTATGATGAAATATTGACTATTATATTTTTTGTTGTAAATTCATCATTTCAAGTTGAAAATTCAATTTCTTGGTTTGGAGCAGCACCACTTTCTTAAAAGTTCACTTTTTTGGTTAAAAATTTATTTCTGTAACTGAAATTGAACTATTTTGTTGAAATTTCAACTGATTAGTTAAATTTTTTTTATTCAACTATAGAAAGTTCGTCTTTTTGGCTTGAAAATTCAACTATTTCTTAAATAACTAAACTGTTTTGTATGAAATTAATTTTTTTTTTAATTATTATATTTAACTGAAAATATAGCTATTCACTATATGGCTGAAAATTAATGTACTTTGTTGAAAATTAATCTGCTTTGATTAAATTTAAGTTTTTGTTAGAAAATTCATAGTTTCGGCTTGAAAATTATACAATTTTGTACAAATTGAACTAAGGTTAAATCTAACTTTAAAAAAAATTCTTTACTACATTTTTTTAGATAAAATTTGTTACATTTTTCATTGACAATCCCATCTTTTTAGGTTGAAAATTCAACTCCTTCATTGAAAGTTGAACTACTTCTTAAAACTTCATTTTTTGGTTGAAGTTTCATAATTTTTGTTTAAAAGTTGATTTTTTAATTAAAAATTTAATTATTTTAATAAAAGTTCAACTGATAGGTTGAAAATGGACTTTTTGTTGAAAATTAGACAGTTTTGTAAATACTCATAAATACTACAATTAAATATTTTATAGATAATTAGGGCCTATTTCTGTATTGAATCAAATATGTATTCGGAGTAAAAAATTGGCTGATTTCAATAGTTTTTGTCTAAACTTTTTCTCGAAATGTTTGGATTAGAATTTATAAAAAAATCTAAAAAGGATGCGGCAATTTTTGTTAAGAAATTATATTTGTCTGCTTAAAACTACAAATATTTAGTCAAAAAACTTTAGAAAAGAAAAAAATATAACTTAAAAATTAATTGAATTAAAATTCATTCAACTATTCAACCATTTAGTTGAAAATGTATGCATTTTGTTGAAAATTCAACTTTTTGTTTAAAAATCTACGTATGTGTGGAGAATTTATCTTCTTTGGTAGAAAATTAATCTTCTGTGTTCAAAATTCATATTTTTGGTTGAAAATTTAAATAAATAGTGTCATTAGCTGGATAAATGTGAGAAGATCGTTCATAAGCCGCAAATAAGATAGTTTGGAAATCTAATTTTGAATTGTAAATTTTGTCCATGCCCTTGCGTTTATTATTGCGTTTTATTTGGAAAATTTTGCTATCACACCACTAAAAATTTCTTTGTAAGAATCCTAGAAAATTCTTTTTTGCAATATCAAAATAAACTAACTTTTCCTTCCATCAATGCTGAAATATGTGTAGTTTTATGTCCTGGAGCTGCACACATATCAAGAATAATTTCACCTGGCTGTGGATTTAATACTCGAGAGCAAATTATCGAAGGTAAATTTTAAAGTAATACCAACCGTTCTTGAAAATATTTATCATTTAGTTGCGGATGTCTCGAAATTACATCATTTATCACTATTGCAATACCACTAAAAAATTATTGATTCAATATTCATTATCTGGGGAATTAAAAATTTAAATAATTATACAACGTCCTTAATTTAATAAACCATTAAAAACTCGCATTTTGAACTTCGTGTCCAAAAATATCTTCTCTAGTCATTTGAACAATTCCGTTTCCGAGAAACAACTTATCCTCTTTATCGTATTGTTTAATTAGTCCTTTTTTACAACCGTGAACAGTATCAGCAAATACACTGACACTTTGGCCCACTTTTAAACCTGAATAATAAATTAGTAAAAATAAACTTTATATATAAAAATCAGAGTGGATCATAAAAAACTGTTTATGGTCATTAAAATTCAAAAATCGTGCTCTTAAGCGTAAAATTTCTTCATTTGAAGTATACAATTAAAAACTGAATTGCAAATTAAAGCACAAAAAATGGAACTCTTTTGCATTTAAACATTTTTTAATTGAAGCTTAAAATTTGTTTAAATCATACGCTCAATAATTTACGCGTATAAAATGGAAGCTCTCAACATTATGAACA
>NC_046664.1:41940009-41952288 GCF_010883055.1 Belonocnema kinseyi
CTTTTGCATTTAAACATTTTTTAATTGAAGCTTAAAATTTGTTTAAATCATACGCTCAATAATTTACGCGTATAAAATGGAAGCTCTCAACATTATGAACAAGCAAAGTCCAAATTTGACATTTTAAACTTTTATAAATTGAACAGTTGAATGATTTTTGTTTAAAAAATATTCATCTATGTAATCATTTTCAATGAATGAATACATTTCTAACATTTGAAAATTATATCATTTTCATGCAATTTTAAGTTAGAAATATTAGAAATTGAATGATTTTAAATTTCTTTCAACACTTTTTAAATTAGAATTTAACTTTAAACCATTTTAATTGATTGTAATTAATAATTGTTCAATTGATATTTATAAATTTAAATTAAAATATTTCACTGACGAGTTGAAAATTCAAAAAAGTGAAAGAATTAAAATGCTAACGTTTAAAGTTTAAGTTTAGCTCTCTCTGAAATTTTAACAATTAAAGGCTTTCTACTATTTGCAGCAATACAGTTTGAGTTTTACATATTTGATTTATAATTTTCCATTTTAAATAAACTATCAAATATTGATAAACATTGAAAAATGCCCTTTTTAATTTAAAAAAAAATAATTTTAAATTGCATGGGTGAAAAAATATGATTTGAAATTGAATAAAAGAATTTACTCATCACTATCAATTTTGAATGATTTAAAAATTAAAAATAGTTCATTAAGTTTAAATCGGAATTGTGAAATGAATTCCTGTTTCGTCTTGGTTTTTAAAATTCACGATAATTTTCCAGTCCAGCGGCTACCCTGTTTAAAAATTATTAGTTTCAGGATAAACAAATTTTAATGCAGAATGGTCGAAAAAATGCATTAATCCGATAAAGTGTTTTCCTGTTAATTTTTGTCATTTTTGAACTACGCATTTTTAATCAACTTATGTAAGGTGGCATTTTTTTAAATAATCTTTTTATGTTTCGTTTTGTGTGAGCATTAAATTAAAAGACAAATATTTTATTTTTTAAATTTTTTACATGTTTAGCAACAAAACCAAAATGAAATAAATGTTAAGTAAAGTAGCAATAACTATTTAACAGCACAATTCACTTTTTAAATATAATTTTTTCAATATGCAGCACCAACAAGAACCTTGGAACTATCTAGTTTTTTTGTTAGTTGCATTAAATCATATAATTTTGAGAATAAAACAAATTAAATTTGTTTGCTTAATTTCCGATGAAAAATATACGTAATATTTTTAACAAATCAAAACTAAAGAAAAATGTATTTAAAATTATAGCATAACGTAAAATCTTAATAACTAAAATAAGATATTATAATATAGTTAAAAAGACTTCAATATAAGTTTAATTAGATTATTATTTCGATTTTTTGCCATCTTTCGGTAGAAAAATGTTCATGAAAATAAAGTCTTTTTTACAATGTTTAAAATTACTGCTTATGGCAAAATCATTCATTTGTTAAGTTTATTGGATTAAGGTAAGATATTTGAAAAGATTTCAAGAATTCCAAATATTTCTCTCTCAATAAGACATATTAATAAATTTTCCAGGATCTCCGACAATTTCATAGAAATTTTAATGTTTTAAAATATTTTAAAGAATATCATAAGATTTTATGTAATTTCGTGGGATTTTATAATGTTTGAATGAAAAGTCAAAAGATTAATTCACAAAAATTGAAGGATTTCAAAAGATTTAAAATATTTGAAGAGATATTCAAATATTTCACGGTATTTCCAAACAAGGGATTTCCAAGAGATTTAAAACATATTAAGGATAAGTATTTTAGATGATTAAAAAAATTTTCATGTGGTTTTAAATAATTTCCCAGAATTTCGGAAGGTTTAGAAGTATGTTATGGGACCTATAAGATTTTAGGATCTTTCAAAAGACTCTAAGGGATTTTATTAGACTGCAAAGGACTTCAGTAATTTTATTAGACTTAAAGGCTTTTAATAAAGTATTTTAATGCATTTTCCCGGATTTCAAATATTTAAACGACTTTCAAGGAATATCATGCAATTTCATGTAACTTCACGGGAATTAAAGGGATTTAAAGGGATTTTATAATACTCGAACGAAATTTTCCAAAATTTATCTACAAGGATTGAAGGATCCCAAAAATTTAAATTTTCAAATGTCTCAAGGCCTTTCAAAAGCTTTTAAACATTTTTAGACATTTTATAGATTTACATTTTTTTAAATATTTACAACATTTTAAAAAATTTTAGGACATTTAAAAAAGTTCCAAGGAATTTACAAAAATTTCAAAGGGTTTTAAAGATGTTATGGTATTTAAGAAGATTCAGGCTCGCAAATATTTCAAAGAATTACACATTTTTAAAATTATGATTTCTAATTTTTTTAGATTTTAAACATTTAAAAAGATTTTAGGATATTTACAAAAATCCAAAGCAATTCAAAAGTATTTCAAAGCTTTTAAAGATTGTTGAGCATTTTAAAATAATCAAATGAATTTTCAAGAGCTTCTAAAAATTCTAAGAGATTTCAAAATATTTCAACGGATTGAAAAGAATTTGGCTATTTTAAAGGATTGAAAGAATTTTCAAGAGAATTAAAAAATATTAAGGAATTAAAAGGAATGTCATGAAATTGTATGTCCCTTGCCGGGATCTTATAATATTTTAATGAAATTTAAAAAAATGTATTCACAAGAATTGAAGGATTTCAAAGGATTTGAACGATTTAAAGAAATTTTCAAAAGTTTCAAGGTGTTTCCAAATTTTTAAAACAATTTAAAAGATTTTCGGATATTTAAAGAAAAATCCATAAAAAAAAAATGTTTTTCATCATTTTTAAAATTATTTCTACTCCCAACATCATTCAATATTTTTTAAGTTTCTCGGACTTTGCTCTATTTGCTAAATATACGCTTGGATTTAAGAGTATCGGAAAATCTAGATAATTGCATAAGTAACACTAAATAATTAAAAACATTTACTAACAGTAATTTCAAAAAATGGTAAAGAATTATATTTTCGATTAATATTTTTCAACTAGATCACACAGCTTTTTATACGTTTTAATTTTTTTTCTTTCCACTTTAATAACTCCTAATAATTTCCTAATTCAGGTTTCTCAGATAGTAAGTATTTAAATTGTATTCAATAAGACTTGCATTTTTAAATTGTATATAATCAAATATTTGTGGGATTATTTGGAATTATTAAATATTTTTTAGCATCACTCATGATTTAAAAAATAAAAATGATTTTTATCGTCTATTTTTGATTAAAAATTATTTTTCATTTTTTACGGTACACGTTACAATACAATATTTCACATTTCAAACTATTTAAACCTAAAAAAATATTTCAGGAAATTTTTGGTATTTTTAAGAATTTAATATTTTTATAATATTATCTGTTACGTCTTACGAAAGAAAAAAACATTATTTTCAATTAAAAAGATTTAAAAGACGCAAAAAACATTTCTTTAACAATGTTTTTTGCAAATTAATTTTTTCTCATCACAATATATTATTATTTTTATATTATTATGGATAATATATATTTTATTCAAGATATTATCTTTAATAAACTTATCCCAAACTTTTTTCTTATTTTTTAAAATTTTTCTAGTATCTTTAGTACCATTTTAACTAATAATGACGTGTGAAATTAATAATTGTTAGAAGAATTCGAAATATTTAAAAGTTAATATCTAACCATGAGGCATTCCAACTATACCAGGAGCAAAAACATTTGCCCCTCGAATTACTGCTTCTCCACATTTTGCGTCAACGATAATTTCTTTCGTTTGAATTTTTAGGTCCAGTTCAATGTCATCATCCCAAGTATTGACAATAATTAATTCTGGGACATTTTCAAATGTTTTGATAGCTGGTAGTGGACGAAAATGCCCCTTTATTTTCATTTGCTGTAATGGTAAAGAAAACTCAAAATTTTATTTTTGTAATTGAGACTTGTAATTTATTTATTATTAAATTATAATTAATGTTCACACATATCTTTTGAAATAGGTCTTTTGAATAGTTGATATTTTGAATAAAAGAAACATCTATAATTCATTTTTAATCCAAAAAGAAAATTTTTCAACAATACAGTTGAATTTTTTAGCAAAAAACGACAAATTTTATATGAAACACTTGGATTTTTGACTTAACAATATGAATATTCAACAAAAAGGTTAAATTGTAACCAAATAGTTGAATTTTTATTTAAAGATAATGGATTTTCAACCTAAAATAGAAAATTTAATTTTGTAGTTGAAAAAATTGATTTTCAATCCAAAAATAAGTTAAGCTTTCAAGGATACAGATAAATCTTCAAGTAATGATATCGATTTTTAAGAAGGAAGACTAATTTTTTACTAAAAAAAACGAATTTTCAATAAAATAGATGAATCCTCAACCAAAACAGCTTAATTCTAAAATAGACAATGAAATTTTCTTTTTGGGTTAGTTTTTAACATACTTAATATACTTTAATATATACTTAATAGTTTAATATACTTAATAGTTTTTAACATACTTAATTAAAAAAATTGATTTTCAACAAAAATAAATAAATGTTCAAGAAAAAATTTAACTTTTAACCTAAGAATTGACTTTTCCAATAAAAACTATCAATTATCCAAAAAAAATGGATTAGTTAAATTTTCAGTCTTAAAAATTAATTTTCTAACAAAAGAGGCGAATTTTGAAGAAAATAGTTAGATAAGCAGCTAAAGCAGGTTACTTCTTAAAAAGAAACTAGAATTTTTAACTTAAAAAGAAAATTTTTCAACGTAACAGTTGAGTTTTTTAATAAAAAAAATTAATTTTTAACTAAATACTTGCATTTTCAACTCAACAATATCAATATTCAACATAAAAGTTAATGTTTAAGAGCAAGAAGATTAATGATGTCCTAACGAACACGAAAAATTAAAATTTTCTTACCAATAGTTTAATTTTTAAACAAATAGTTAAATTTAAACAAAAAATATTAAATTGAAAAAATGTTAATTTTCAACCGAAGAGTTTAATTTTTCCCCAAATTGCTGAATCCTTAACCAATCCAGATTAAATAAAAACCAAAAAGTTTCATTTGCAAAAAAAAATAATTTTCAACCAAGAAAATTAATTATCCAAAAAAAAAAAAATTCAACCAAATACATCAATTTTCATTGAAATGGTTAAATTTTAATTTCAAAAGAACTAATTGTCTATAAAACGGTTGAATCTTTTAACCAATTAGTTGAATTTTCAACTCAAAATGATTAATTTTCAACTAAAATAGATGAATTTTTAATCAAATAGTTAAATTTCCAACTAAAAAATATTAATTTTCCAGCAAAAAGATTAATTTTCTACCAAAAAAGATGATTTTCAACAAAATTGTTGAATTTTAAAGTCAAAAGGACGAATTATATACAAAACGGTTGAATTTTTAACTAAGAAATATAACATTTCAACAAAAAAGCCAATTTCCTATCAAAAATAAAATTTGCATTAAAATATTTTACTTTTTAATTTTAAAAAAGTTAATTTTCAACCAAATAGTCTAATTTTCTATCAAATTGCTAAATCTTCAATCAAATCGAATTAACTAAGACTCTAGCAGTTACATTTTTCATAAAAAGGATGAATTTTCACCCCAGAAAATCAATTTTCAACAAATGATGATTTTTTCTAACATGGAAGATTAATTTTGTAAAAATGGAATAGTTAAATTTTCAATCTAGAATTTGAATATTTAAAAAATATTAATTTTTAACAAACGAGTTCAACTTTCAACCAACTAGTTGAATATTGAACTATGAAAGATAATTTTTTAAGCAAATAGTTCATTCTTCAACCAAATTAATTTTCTAGCAAGAAGATTAACGTTCTACCAAAAACACGGAACTTCAACAAAATTAATTAATTTTCAACAGAACTGTTAAATTTTAAGGGAAAAAGGACTAACTTTTTACAAATCGCTTGAATTTGCAACTCAAAAATGTGATTCTATCTATCAACAAAGTTGAATTTTTACCAAAATTTAAATTTTCATAAAAACAGTTTATTTTTTTAAATAAATAAAAAAAATTTCGATAGAAGAGTTCGAACCAAAAGATGATTTTTTTTAAAAAATGGAATGGTTAAATTTTCAACCAAAGATATGAAACTAGAAATAAAAAATGAATTTTAAACAAAGTAGTTTAATTTTCAACCCAGTAGCTGGGTTAAAATTTTCAACCAAATACTAGAATTATTAACTAAACGAGATGAATTCCGAATCAAAAATATAATAGTAGTCTTTTCAAGCAAAACTAAGTGATTTCTATTGTTAGGTTCTATTATTTTAGTGGAAAATACTGTTTAAAAAATGTAAATAAACTTACCATGTGAAGATTATTTTTTATACAAGCAACAACATCATTATTACTTGTTAATAACATATTGACCCTATAAACAATATTTTTAGGCGCAGAACTTAACCACCTTCTTAAAATATCCAATTCCTCCTGTAATACAAATTTTCTAATTCAATAAACCAAAATAAGTAAAAAGGTCATTGCAAGTTTTAAAAAGTAACCTCAATTTCTGAGTCTTCTAGACCTTTTCCAGACTTGTTTATCTTCCAAAACTCTTTTTTAAATTCATTTTCTATATCTTCTCTATTCTTAAAAGGCGATTTTATCACTGGAATGTCGGGGAACTCCATTTATAAGAATTAATTATAGATATTATTGAATATTATCAACAAAAACTGTTTTAACCTAAAAAAGCGTAAACATGCGTGCACAACTGTCAAACACATGTGCGCCTATCTGCTATTATTAATTTAAATCTACCGCCTTATTCTCATTGGCTCTGCTGATTTCCAAACTGATAAGTGATTGGTTAAAGGTTTATTTTTCCCCCCATCACTCGCCCACCCTACGCTCCAAACAGCGTTCAGAAAACAAGATGGCGTTGGTTGAAAACGATGCTTGAAGTGTTCGTGTATTTTCTATTGCTCCGTATGTGATTTTTCAATGTATAAAAACAAATGGAAAATATGTTCTCCTTAGAATTTCGCTTATTATTAATCAAATATGAAAGCTGGTAAGTTTCTGCTTTATCGTTATATTCTATATTTGAAAAAGAAGCTTCTTGAGAGATTTGAGGTTAGATATCTCCGAAGCAGTTTTGTTCGTTTTGCTAATTAATTTTACATTTTGCTACAGAAGTGCTTTTTTTATTACATCATTCTTCCTAATATATTTTATATATATATATTTTTCTCTAGATACGAAAATAAAAAATTAGGTTATTCCGGAATTTAGGCTGGAATCTATAGTTATCTGTCACGGTGATTTGATCCATGGACCTTGCCACGTATTTTTATTCTCTGAATATCAAATTAAGCTTAAAATTTCCACGTTTAACCAGTTTTTAATTATCTATAGAGTGTGTTATTTGTTTATTTTTTTATAATGATTAGGTGCCCGCAAAAGTTAGTCAACTTTTAATCATTCAGAAGGCCATGTATTCCATTACACTTGAGTATTTTTAATTAATTATTTTGCTTATATAATTTAATTTTTGTATCTGTTAGCTTGGTCGCCCTGATAAGTAGTAAATTAATCTGCGGAATTTATATGAATTTAAAACAGTTGGGGAAAATTAAAAATATTATTTATTATTAATAATAATAATCGACAATTGTTCGCATCTAATATATTCTCTTCGCAGTATTAAGTTAGTTCGCAGAGATTCTTTTTCTTTTTCCTATTTAAAACAAAATTTCAGTAGTGTTTATTTGATAATATATGAAATTTTTTGGGTTCAATTTTAAATCTTTGATATTGAACAACAAAATTAATTTAAAAATTGAAAATTAATATTTTTGAAATAAATATAGTTGACGTTTTAATTACTATATTTCTTTAATGGTACTTTTTTTGGTAATAAGTTTTTCATTTTTTCATTACTGAAAATACTTGAGAGAAAGAAGAAGCCTTTAATTTCTGGTATTAGTTTCAGTAAAAGTAATCAAATTGCTAAAATCTACTAAAATTACCATTTTTAAATTTTACGCATAGAGTTTTTAACCTTGTCAGTTATTATATGAAAAGTTGAATCTTGTTGATCAGCTTGAAACTTCCATCATTAAATTCAGGGTGTCCATCGACCTGGAAAACCTGGAATTCTTCTTGTATTTTTTTAACCTTGAAAACCTGGAAATCTCGTTGAATTTTTCACGAAAACTTTAAATTAATTTTGTTTTTCTATTTATAACAGTTATTTTATTAAAATTTCAAAAGTAATTTAAATCTTTTAGTCTATTATGAAAGGAAAATCACATTTAGAAGGAATCTTGCAAATGAAAAGTTTTTGATGTATCGAGATATAATTTTTCTTTTACTCATTACAGAATAAATAAAGATATTTCTAGAAATTTTTGTAGAATTTACCAATTATTTTATAGATTTCAATGAACAGACTCTAATATTGTGAATAATTCTATAAATTCTTAATTTCATTTTCGCTAATATGCAAGAATTTAAAAATATTTCAAAGACTTTAAACCATTAGAAAAGGTTTAAACAAATTTCAGAAGATTTCAAGTGAACTTAAAATATTTCACAAGCAAAGATTAAAGAAAGCCTTCACAAATATTTCAAGAATTTCATAAAAATGTTTTAAAAGACTTGTAATAATTTCATAAAGATTTCATGGATTTCAAATATTTTACAAAAAATGTAAAAATATTTCACGGAAATTTCAAGATTTCACGAAGATTTAAAGTACTTCAAGAGTTTTCAACGAATTGATAAAGATTTCAAAGACGACTTATGTTTGCAAAACATTAAGCATTTGTTATTTATAATTCGCAGAGATGCTTTTTTTCTCTTAATATATGACGTTTCAATTTTAAATATTTGAAATCGCATAACAAAATTAAATTATTATTTTTGAAATAAATACGGTTGGCGTTTTAATTACTGTAAATTATATATTCTCAATCGTGTTGATAGCTTTCAGCTTGAAAATTTTAACATTAAATTATTCAAAACTGAACCGAATAGATTTTATGTCTGGAAACATTTTTTTATTTGGAAACCCAATTAAAACTTAGAGAACCAATCTGATACTGATAGAATATCAACTTGGATCAAATGTTCTTTTAATGTAGGGAATTCATAAAAAGAAGTATAACATAGTTTTAATAAAAAGAGTGGATTTTGAAATAAACCCATTGCAATATATATATATATATATATATATATCTCCAAAATCAATTGTAGGACAATTCAATTTTTAAATAAAATGTTTATTGTTATTTTCAAAAAGCCTACAGAAAGGTACACGAATTTTACCGTAGGGCTTCGTGCCTTGAAATTTCCGATAAGAAAAAACGGCGTTTTGCGTATTTTATTCAGAATTCACAATTAGCTATAGAATACAAATGAATAATTACTTTTTAAATATCACCCCCATACTTCTGTTTTATAGGCTCCCAAAACAACCCACAAGTAAAAATTATTTTTTGCAAATTTTTGGAGCTAATTATGATTTTTTGCCGTTTAAAAAAAATACAAAATGGTTTTAATGCATAAAATACTACTTTATTAGATGTTAACGTACATTTTAAAAACAAAATTATGATTGGTTTCAGTAATTTTCTTTTAAAATAGAGTTAGAAAGTCGCGTGTTTCCGAGATAATTGTTTGAACCATTTATTATTATTTATAATAATATTCTCTTAGAAAAATGCTAGAAAGTTGCAGTGTTTTCTAAAAATTTCTCTTTTTGTCCACTTTTAACTGAGTGTGAGGTAATAATTTAAGTTACGAAAAATAATTGCTTAAACAATTTACTGTTATTTTTAATAATATTCTCTTTGAATAATGTTAGAAAGTTCTGGGTTTTTCTAAAAAAAATTAACTTTTTGTCCACTTTTCGCTTAGAGTGAGATATTAATGACTAATTAGTGAAATTTAGCAAACATAATTCTTTTAAACAAGTCATTGTTCATAACTATCTTCCCCTATATTAATTCAAGATAGTTGCGGTTTCTTTCCTGAAAATTTTTACTTCATTTCCATTTTTAAAATAGTGAGGTAATATTTAATGCAATTTACCAAACATAATTGTTTAAACCATTTATTATGAGACAACCTGTGTTAATATAAAAGATGTTGAAATCCAAGTTTTTTTTGCTTTCGGGAATGATTAATGAAACTGAAAATTATGAAAAAGAGAAATACTATTCCCTCAATCCTCAATTTATAAATGGTTTATGGACTCTATAGTGAAAGTTTAAAAGTGTAATTTGCAGGCTTTACTTAGCGAAACAACATGTGTAATACTCTTTCAACCATGGACAAAGTTACTAGCAAAACCAGCAGCCTCAAAGCTCTTTTACTCAGAGCATGGCGCGAACGCTGGAGCGATTTGCAGTGGGGCATCAACATTAAAACAGTAAGATAAAAATTGTCATCAATTTATTTCTAAAAAATACTTCACATAAAACTGAACTTAATCCTCTAATTTTACCGATTTTGTTAGATCTTACCGAGAGGTGTGAGCGGCGACGTGTACAATTTAGCCGATTGTATATTGCAACAGGCCTTAGTAGGTCCTGGCCCAAATTATTTAGTGTTGTCCTACTTAAAACATTCGCTTAGTTCCCAGGTAATTAATATGATAGTTATTCGACAGGGTGTCTACTTGACAGTGATTTTTATTTTTTATTCATTGTTAACGTATTTAGGTGGGGTTTTCATTATTAATTTGCTAATTTATTGGTAATAAAATAGAACAATATAGTTTATTTGACATAATTGCTTATAATAATTATTATATAAATAAACAAACATAAAAAATGCCTTTTTTTAAATGAATTCACTTTTGAAGAATGCATTCAACATATTAAATTGATAATTCATACTCAGTGGTTTTTTGAGTCGCTGAATACGAATATGAAGTCATAATTTTTAAATGCTTAAATTCAATATGGCGGTTCCCAAATTTTGAAAAAAAGAGATATATGAACTTGACAATCTCTACTCAGGGTTTTTGGGGTCGCTGATTACGAATCTAGAGTCAGAATTTTGAAATGTTCAAATTCAAGATGGTGGATTCAAGATGGCGGTTCCAAAATTTTGAAAAAAAAATATGCTAATTTGAAAATCTCTACTCGGGGTTTTTGGGGTTGCTGATTACGAATCACTTTGATTTCACTTTGATTTTGATAATGTATGCATTTACGGAATTTCATGATTTTTTAATTACTGATCTGATATTTGCAAAAAAAAAGACAACAAAAATTGAGTTAGAACTCTTAACGTCCTCGTCGTTAGATCTTGGTTACGCCAAGAAAGAGTAAATTTTCAAAATCTCATCAATATTTTAATCACGATTTATGTGTTAGTGTTGGCTATATAAGATCTATTTTGAAGAATTACGAGGATCTAATAGTAAATTCGTAATCAGAGACCCAAAAAACCCGCGAGTAGACGTTTTCAAGCTTGTGTATATCTTTTTACAAAATTCTGGAACCGATATCTTGAATTCGCTAACTTGAATTAAAAATTTTGAAATTCTGACTTCAGATTCGTAATCAGCAACCCGAAAAACCCCCGAGTAAGAATTTTCAAGTAAATTCACTGAGCAGAAAAATATGTGCATCAAAGGGTTAAAGTTATATAATATAATTGTCAAAGTGTTTAGAATATTTAAACTTTAAAGGTTCACAATATTTTAAATTCTGCAATTTTGAACGGTGAAAATGACTGATTTTTTTGACAGAAATTACATTTTTTTTTAGGAAAAAAATATATCTAGACGTTTTGAATGTCACTTGATGCTAGATGATATGATAGTTAATAATAATATATTTATCGTCTTTAAAATTTCTATAATTTTAATTATAAATTATAGTTTTAAATTGAAATTCAGGACAATTCGACTTTGAAATATTTCAAAATTTCATTTTAAAAGCCTTGATAGTCAGTTTTTAATTGAATAATTTTGTACGTAAATATAAAGCAATTTCGAATGGAAAAGTTGAAAATGGTACAATTTCAAAAATTTGAATAATATTACAGCAATCTTGTTTTGCATCCTTTTTTTAAATTATCAATGCAATATCGTAAAATTCACGAATATTGTATTGCAAAATTAAAAAAGAAGAACATTAATGATAAACAAAGTGTTAAGTATTAAGGGCATGTAACACAGCTAAATACCTATATTACCGACCACAGTTTTTCAGTTCACTGAATGTTTTTTTAAACCTAAGAACTTTTTTTGTAAGTAAAATATCGAGCTGAAACT
>NC_046664.1:41952388-41965641 GCF_010883055.1 Belonocnema kinseyi
TTACTTACAAAAAAAGTTCTTAGGTTCAAAAAAACATTCAGTGAACTGAAAAACTGTGGTCGGTAATATAGGTATTTAGCTGTGTCACATGCCCTTAAATGACTTGCCATTTAAAAGTTAAAAGTTGTATTGTTTAAAATTAAAATACACCAAATTAAGCTGCCTGACAGTTTTAGAGTTCTGAATTTTCATGATGGACGCTAAATTTTCCTTTTTTTCCTTTTATAAGTTTTAATTTAGCAATTAAAATTTAAATGGTTGAATCAAAAACATTATAATTGGCCATTTGAAAATTTTAAATTATTCAAATTTACTTGAATTAATTAAAACTTTAAAGAATTTTAGTATCGTAAATTTTTAATATAACTATTTTTCTCGACTAAAGTTTTTTTCGGTCTTTATTAAGTTCGGATTCGTCTAATTTTCAACGTTCCGGATAAGATTTTACTTTTATTTTTAATGTTTCTCATTTAAAATTACTTTTTATTTTGAACGTTTTTTCAGAATAATTCAATTTTAAAGATTTATAATTTAAAATGTTTCCATTTTTTAAAGTGAAAATGACGGTGAATTAATTAATTCAATTTAGTTTTCAATTTCAAATTTTCAAATGTTAAAAGCTTCAACGTTTTGAAATTGATCTATTTTTGAAGTGATTCAATTTCGAGATTCTTCAATTAATAATAAAAACTTTCTATTTTGAACGCTTTGAATTAGAAATGATACAATTTTAACTCCTTTCTAATGAAATTGTCCAATTTCCAACATTTTAGTCTGCAATTTTTAGAGTTTTTGTTTAAAAAATTTTCAATTTAAAATTATTAAATTTTAACCGGTTTTATTATATTTCTTTCTTTATTTTTTTATTCTATTCAATTTCAAACGCTTTTAATTCGAAATTATTAATTGCTTAAAAAATATTCCGAACCTAATATTTAAAAATTTCTCTAATAATGGATTTTTAAATTGTTTATATTTTTAATAACAAATTACAAAAGGAATAATGAAAAAATTTATTTTCGAAAAAGACGATAATATAAGGGATGTTGTTTGCAATTTGTTTATCTTTAGAAATCTTTAAAGTCTTTGAAACTCGTAAATTATTATTGATCTGAAATTGAAAATATATTTTTTTTAAATGAAAGAGAGGAAAATTTAGGTTTTAAAATTAAAATATAAAAGCTATAGTTATTATTTGGAAGATATATCTATAATTCTGCACTTGAAAAGGAAATTTCATAACATAATTATTATAATTCTTACTTTTAACAGAGAATTTTTTAAAAGAATGATAATTATGAGTTGTTTCAGGGAATTTTCCAATGGAATTATAATTCTGAGTTATAAATGGATTTAAACAAGTCGAATGGAATATATTTCTGACTTTGAATAATGAATTTTTGTAAAAAGGAATTACAATTATTATGATTTGGAAGAGAAAATATCCTAGTAGAATTCTAATTTGGAACAGTTAATTTTATAAATGAATTACAACTTCGACTTGGAACGGGACATTTTTGAAAATAATTATGATTCTGATTTGGACTAAGGCATTTTCCAAATTAATGGAAATTGTTAGTTAAGACATGGAAATTTCAAAAAGAGATATAATTTCCAGGCGGGGATAATTAAAAATTTGAAATCATCCGCTGGGTAGACATTCAGTTTGATTTACTTAAATCATTTAAATTTATCAGGTACACTTCTAAAGAAATACAAAGTATTTTTTTTTCCAGCTCGTTTCTTACGCTGCTGTTTTGCAACGTATTAGCAAATACGACGCTTTTCAAAAGCCCCACTGTATTCTAAGCCTTTTGAACTTCTTAGAAACAATTCACATCGGCATAACTTGCCGAGGGAAACCCGAAGAAGATCTTTTAGCCGCTGCAGTATTGTCTGTCGTACAATGGTTGTTGCAATGTTATTTGCAAGCTCTTTCCAAATCTCCACAAAGCAATCCACTGATTCCACAGCCATCCGAACTGATGGATAAACCTGCCAGTATTCTAAAAGAAATGCTCAATTCTGATTTCATTTGCGCAATGATGTACTTAGCGAAACACGACGATAAAGGTAAATCTAGATGAATAAATTGAGTTTAATTAATCAGGTTTTACTGGGTGGCCGGAAATTTTACACATTTTTATAAGAAAAATCTATTCATTTGAAGTATCATACATTTTTTGTCACATGGTATGATGCAATTTAAAATAAGTTGGATTTTAACTTTTTGTTAAGTTCATTTGTTAACAAAAAAGAAGAGTTAAAGAATTAGAAATAAAAAGCGATTGAAATAAAAAAATGTGGATAAAAAAACGCTCTGAGCTGATCAACTGTAAACATAAATTAATTAGTGACTTTAAAAAAAACAGCTTTAGTTCCAGTATGAATCTGTTTGAACTGTAACAATTTACCAATTTTAAAGTTAAAAATTCAATTGGTAAAATAATTTAAATAGTTCAATTTTCAAGGAAAAGATGAACTTTCATCCAAAATTAGGAGTTTTCAATTTAATAAAAATGTTTTTTTTTTAAGTAGTTACACTTTCAGCAAAGTAGTCGAGTTTTCAGGCAAAAAAGATGAAATTCCATTGAATAATCCAACTTAGTTGACATTTGAACTAAAACATATTTTTATTTTTATTAAAAAACAGTTTAATTCTATCAAAAACCATCAATTTTCGACACAATAGATGCATCTTCAACCGAAAAATTCTACTTTTTAACCAATCGTAACCAATTGTAAAAGTTGATATTTCAACAAGAAAATATTTTAAGTTATAATCAAAAACGGTTTAATTACATCAATAATGATGTTCTTTCAAGAAAATAGTAAAATCAAACAAAAAGATGAATTTTTAATAACAACAAAAATTCATTTCTACCAGAACAAATGGATTTTCACACCAGGAATGCGAATTTACAACCAAATAGTGAGATTTTCAAGAAAGATTAAATATTTCAATTTTTAGTTTTAAGCAAATTCAAACTAAATATATGAATTTTCAGCTAAAAAAGATCAATTTTCAACCAAAAATGGAGTAACTAAATTTTTAGTTGAAAAATATTAAACTTCAACAACAAAAATTTAAGAAAGTAGTTAAATTTTCAAACAAAGAAAGCATTTTCAACTAAATTTATGAATCTTCAACCAGAAAAATGACTTTTCATCAAAGTAGTCTAACTTAAAAAAAAAGATGAATTCTCAATGAAAAATGTAATAGTTCATATTTCAACAAAAAATTATTTTAATTTTTAATCAAAAATAAATTAACTCTACCAAAAACGTTGAGTTTTTAGCAAAATAGTTGAATAAAATATATATCAATTTTGAAGCAATCTGTTGTATTGTCAACAACAAAAAAATGCATTTTTAACAAAGTAGTTCAAGTTTAAACCAATTAGTTGAATTTTCAACCGAAACAGATGAATTTTCAACCAAGCAATCGCATTTTTAAACTAAAAAGATGAAACTTCTACCAAAAGAGATGAATTTTCAGAGATGCCTGAAAAATCGCAAAAATTAACTTTTCTTTTATTAGAAACGAATTTCCGCAAAAGTAAATGTTCGAAATATAATTAAATCGAAATTAGAAGTGGCCGAAAATTAAAAATTCCTGAATAATAAAATTCTTACCAGTTTATGGTATGACCGAATTGTAAAACCCCCAATAATATAAATTTCTTGAAATAAAATTGCCGACAATATAAAATATCCGACACTGAAAATGGCGACCATAGGGAAATTCACGAATGATCAAATTCCTGGATCTAAACAATTAAGAAATTTTTAAATAATAAAATAATCGATCAAATTATTGTATTTAATGAACATGTTTTTTTTATTACTTATTATTAAAATAACTTTTTTTTTAATTGTTTGTATTTGAGAGTTTTTTAATTCGGACATTTTCCTGCATCGGTGATACTAGTGTCTGATATTTTATAATGTTCGCAATTTTATTTTTCGAGATTTTTCCGTCGTTCCGCTAAACTTGGATTATGAAAATTGTAATTATTCCATTTAAAAAAAAATGCTATTTTGTGAGTGGAAGTGATGGATTTTAATGTATAAACAATAATTGAACAAATATTAATTTGAAATGAATTTAAAGTAAAGTAATTTAACTTCGAGTTTAAAAACATTTTAATTTAAAAAATTTTATTTTCTAATGTTTTATGTTTCTACCTTCGAATTTCTTAAAATGAGATAATTTTGAACATTTATAAATTGTATGATTGATTCTTTAATTGATTTATATTTTTTAACCACAAACCCTTGAACTTATCGTGCTTTAATTTTTGCAATTTTCAAACCGCGAAATGACCGGGAATTTTTTCACTCGATTAAAACGGCCACCTTGTTTTATTCCGGATCTTTATTTAAACATAATTTTATTGATTTATATTCGAACTTATCTTCAGATCTCTACGCAGACGTTGTGAAGAAATGCCAAGAGATTGAAGTACTCCAGAGGGCAAATAATGTGAAATCGTCAATTTCAATCGAGGATACTCTAAAGAGACTGTGCAATCTAGAAATCGAAAATTTGACCCCACGTTCATCGAGAACAGATATGGAGCCAATAACGCATTGTTTGCAGTCTCTGCTGGCCGTTCAGCTTTCTTTAAATTCCGGTACTGAAACTGCTACTTTCGTTAGTCAACTTTTAATGGTTCAGAGGCTCAAAAACTACACAAATGCGAGACTCTATTGTGAACTGATTCGTGCGAGTTTAATGAGTCTGCACACTGTCACAGGATCGTTGAACGAACCGCATTGGGGGGCTTTCATTTTCTTGAAGGTGCCGCTCATTCTAAAGGAACTTCACGCAAATACTTTGAACAACAGCGAAGACAAGTTTAAGTATTCCCAAGACGTCTTTGATGCTTTCGAACTTCTTTTACACTACACGCCCTTGTTGGATGAAATTGACGCTACATATTTGTGTAATATTGTCGAGTGTATGTTAAACAAATTGCAGGAAGTCAATTTGGTCACTGAGAAGCAGAATAAACAACTCAGCAGTCGGAGGTAAGGAACTATTGATTTTCGTTTTTAAATCATGTTTACATATTAAATTGATTATTATTGGTAATGGTGGGCTACCATTACGCCACATGGTGCCGAAAAATGGAACTAGAAAGAGTAGGTACAATTTTAAACATATATTGAGTATTCTCCTGGACATAGGAAACAAGGGACTAGGCATGCCATTGTGGGGGTGATGCAATGAGGGGGGAAGTCCGCTACCTTTTGATGTCCCGCGACAAACATGGCCGCGCCCACATGTTTATATTTTCATGCACAGTTTGTCGTCAAAAATGCTCGTGCGCATAATCAAATGGCACATCATAAGATGGCGGCTCTCCCCACTCATGGAATCCTCCCTCCCGTGGATTCAACCCCACTCGAGCAAGTTAGGATTGCATGCCTAGTCCCGTGTTTCCTATGTCCATGAGTATTCTAATATTACCTCACACTCGGTCGGTAACGTCAAAATCGATAAGGCTATTACAATTTGGTGGACTGTAAAGTATTGTTTATATAGGAGTTTGACGAAAATTAATTAATTTAGGCGAAATTAAGTGAAAAATCGTGATATAGCTTTGCTTTTAAGGTAGAAAAGCCATTTCATTCATTATTTTTGGGAATTTGGAAAGTCTGCGATTAGGCAATTCACCACGATAAATTATAAATTGCCGTAATTTAGGTTATAACCTCAATTGTCGGCGACTTATGTCATAAGACTTTTCGATAAGAAGTGGTTTTAAGCAGTTTCATATCAAAAGATAGATATACATGAAAGAGACTTTAAAGGTTTAAAAATTTTTTAAAATGTTTTCAGGAAAACTGAAGAGATTTTTAATGATTTAAAGAATTTGAAGGGATTTTAAAAGAAATGCAGAAAAATTGAATGATTTTTAAAGATTTAAAAAAAAATCCAAACAGTTTTAAGGATTTGCAAGATATTTGATAAGATTTTTAATTAATTCAAGTGATTTTAAATAATTTCAAACGAGTTATTGAAAATTTATTCAAAAAGATTTAAATAAATTTGAAGAGATTTCAAAGGTGGTACAATTTTTAAAATATTTTAAGGAAGTTAAGAAAACTCAAAGGATTTTAAGTATTTTACTTAATTAAAAAATATTTCAATTGCTTTTAAAGAAGCTGAAGGGATTTCAAAACAATTCAGAGGAGTTTAAGAATTTTCAAGAAATCTTACAGGATTTATAAAAATTCAAGTGATTTTATGAAATTACTATAGGGATTTGACGGAATTTTAAAATTTCCTTTTTGAGGATTTAAAAATAATTTCAAAAGTCTTACTGATTTAGAAGACATTTTAAATAATTTTAAGACAGTTTTAGTGATTTTAAAGAATGGCAAGTGAGCTATTGAATGTTATTTAAAAAGATTTTAATGAATTTTAAGAGATTTCTAAGTATTTAAAAAAAATTCAAAGATTCTCAGGATTTTCAACAGATTTTAAGAGATTTTAATTTATTTTAGTCAGTTACGAAAGATTTTTAATTATTTTAGAAAACTTGAAAGGATTTTAAAAAAGTTCAGAGGAGTTTAAAGATTTTCAAGAATTCTTACATGATTTCTGAAAATTTAAGTGATTTTAAGGAATTACTACAGGCTTGACGATATTTTAAAGTTTTTGTTTTTAAGGATTGAGAAATAATTCAAAAAGTTTTAAGAAAATTTAAAGGATTATAAGAGATTTAAAAAAAATTCAGAGCAGTTTGAGGATTTTCAAGAAATATTACAGGATTTCTAAGAATCCAATTTTAAGAAATTACTATGGACCTTGAAGTTTCATTTTAGAGGATTTAAAAAAAAAATAAACTAAAAATAATTCGAAAAGTTTTAAGGATTTATAAGAGATTTTAACAGATTTTAAGACAGTTTTAGTGATTTTAAAGAATGTCAAGCGAGCCATTAAATGTTATTTAAAAAGATTTTAATGAATTTAAAGAAATTTCGAGGGATTTAAAGAAATTCAAAGATTCTAAGGATTTTCAACAGATTTAAAGGAATTTAAGAAAAATAGGAAGGTTTTAAGCGATTGCAATTAATTTTAGTCAATTTCGAGATATTTCGAATGATTTTAAATTATTACAAAGAATTTGAAGGGATTTAAAAAAAAATGCAGAGAAGTTTAACGATTTTCAAGAAATCTTACAGGATTTCTCTGAAGGATCACAGTCTTTAATATTTATATTTTTTCCTTGTACCTTTCTAAGTGCAAAAATAACCGTTTGCCATCTTTGAAAAACACACTTTAACGCACTACCAAAATTCCAAAATTTTGACCGCCAACTATCACAACGTTGCAACCTAATGTCAATAACGAAAAATTATATTTTTTCTTGATGGATTGTCCAAATCGCACACTTCCTAAATTGCCAAAAATAATTAAAGAAATGGCTTTTGTATCGGAAAAGAAAAGCCATATCACAATTTTTCAATTACTTTCGCCTAATAAAATTAATTTGAGTCAAAGTCCTATATAATCATTGCTTTTCAGTCCACAAGTGGTAAAACCTGATAGATTTTGACGTTACCCATCGAGGATGACGTAATATTAGAATACTCAATTTTAATTTTGACATAAAAGTGTTTTTACGATGGTTTTGTGAAACAAAAAACAATGATTGAATACTAAAAGCAAATATTTATCAGAAAAAAATAGTTTTAGATAGAATTTCTATCTTATACAGTGAAAAAACACATTTTTGTGAAATATTAAAAAAAATTATTTAATGTGAGTTTCAATATATTGTGAGCTTAAATAAACTTTAATTAATGTATGTAGCGACCAATTTTATTTATATTGTGACAAGAATACTAATAATAGACGACTGGAATTTAAATACGAATTTGAACCTAACTTTTAGATCACATTTTTAAATAGTATATATTTCATGTATAAATTAATAAAAATTTAATTTGAGTTCATTTTTGCTTCAAAATAAGGTCATTTAAGTTTATAATCTTTTGAAAATAACAATAAAGAGAACAATAATTGTTTTTTTGTTAAAAAATATTTCTGTCAATAAGTGTAGTTTCTCACTGTATAATATGTAAATTCCATCTAAAATACTTTCTTCCGTATAAAGACTTATTTTTATTATCAAATAAATACTTTAAACTCCTAAAAAAATGGTTAAAACACTTTTATGCACAAATTAAAATGCATCTTTAAAATCGTGCCTATTCTTTCTAGTTAAATTTTTTGTCACCAGGTGGCGTATCGCAGTTTACCATTCCCAATAGAAGAAAATAGCACGAAAATAGCCAATTAGCTCCATTAAATATTTTTTATTGGAACCGGTCAAGTAAACCTTGACCGGGAAACTGGGAATTTAATCAAAAAACCGAAAATTTTACTTCAGATCGTGGTAAAATTCAAGTTTTCATTATTTTAATCATTTGTGTCCAGTTAGAAAAATTTGATAATCTAATGAATGATATTTCAAACGTACAGAAACAATCATTTTCTCAAATAAAACAAAAATGGATTTACAGGGTGGCGACTTGACTGAGAAACTAGGAAATGGCCGAGAATTGAACTAAAATATCGGGAAATCATTTAGGATCGTAGCAAAATGTAATATAATTATATAATAATAATAATAATAATTATTATTATGCAATAATAATATAATTTCACTTGAAACAGGGAATTTTCTACATGGAACAGGATTTTTTTAAAAGAGTTATAACTAGAATTTAGAAGAAAAGAGTTTAAAGAATCCGATCCAAGTCAAAATTTGTCACAATTTAAAAGTTCCTTCTTCCAAATTTTAGAAAAAGAGAGTACTTCAAGTAGTTTTCAGAGTTAAAGTAGTATTACGAAAATCAAATATTTCTCAATTATAATATAAATTTTAACTACTTTTTTGTAAATCAATTTTTCAACTAAAAATTTTACTATTCCAGTCGAAAAATGAACTATTTTTCTGGAAATCCGATTTGTTGTTGTTAAGAATTAGATTTTTAACGGAAAATTCCACAATTCTATTTTGGATTGAAAATTCAACTATTTGGTTGAAAATTTGTATTTTTTTTCCAAAATTTAATTATTTGTTTGAAAATTTTTGTACTTTGTCGAAAATTCGTCGTTTTTGTAATAAATTAATTCTTATGGTTAAAAATTCATTTTTTTGGTAGGTATAAAATTCAAATATCCCAGTTGATGATTAATAATTTGATTTGAAAATTCATCAGTTTAATTGAAAATCAATTTCTTCAACTGAAAGTTTTACTGTTCTATTTTCGGTTGAAAATTGATCTTTTATAGTTCAAAATTTAACAATTTGGATGAAAATTTGTCTTTTTTAATTGAAAATTCAACAATTTCGTTGAAAATTCACGTACTTTTTTAAAAAATCGACTTTTTGTAAAAAATTATTTTTTCCTTTGAAAGTTTATCTCCTTATTAAAACATTTTTCTTTTCAGTTAATAATTTAAGTATTTCAATAAAAATTTTATTGAAAATTCATCTCTTTTTATAAATGTAATTACTTTTTTAAAATCAAGTTTTTGACTAAAAATTTGACTCTTTTAGGAGAAAATGTACACATTTTGCTGAAAATCCGGTTGTTTTTGTTGTTCTTCAGAATCCGATTTTTAACGGAAAATTCAACTACACTATTTTTGTTTGAAAATTTGTCTTTTCTTAATTGAAAATCCAAATATTTCGTGGAAAATGATCTTTTTCTTCGAAATTAAATTTCCTTTTGTTTAAAAATTATTCTTTCGGTAAAAAATTCAATTATTCCAGTTAAATGTTTATCATTTTGGTTGAAAATTGATCAGTTAGGTTGAAAATTAATTTTTTAACTAAAAATGTAACAATTTCATTTTTTTAGTTCCACATTCAAACATTTGGTTAAAAATTTGTCTTCTTTCATTGAAAATTCAACTATTTCGTTAAAAAATAATGGATTTTGTTGAAAAATTGTATTTTTAGGTTAAAAACTATTTGTTTTTTAAAATTATTCTTATTGTGTAAAAATTTATCTGTTTGATTGAAAATTCAAGTATTGCAGTTAAATATTCATCGTTTTGGATGAAAATTCAACTATTCCAGTTGAAGATTCATAATTTTATTTAAAAATTCATTCATCTGGAAATGTTATGTTCTGATGTGTTAAAGGATGTTTAAAATGAACGTCATGAATTAAAATAAATGTTTGCTTTTCGCGGAAAATATGAATATGTTACTTGTAGTTGGCCGAATCGCCACCATGTTAGATAGTTGCTGAATTTTCAACTTAAAAATATCATTTTTTAACCAAAAAAGGCGTAGTTACATTTTCAACAAAAAATAAAAATTATTTTTCAAATAAAAAGACCAATTTCAACTAACATGATGAATCTTCAATCCGAAGAATAAATTTTGAAAAAAGTATTTTAAGTTTCAACCAATTATTTGAATTTTCAACCACAAAAGAAAAGATGAATTCTCAGTAAAAAATGTAACAGTTGATGTTTCAACTAAGAAAGATATAAATTTTTAATAAAAAAATTTATTTGTACAAAAAATGACATTTAAGTATTCGTTTAAGTTCTCTAGAAAGAAGTTTAATTCCTATTAATTTTTAAAATTCCTTGAAAATCTTTGGCAATTTATTCTCCAAAGTTGTCTCGAAATCTTTGTAAACACTAGAAAATTCTTTAAAATTGTTTTAATATCTTGGAATCCCTTGAAACCTCTTGAAAAATTTCTTTTAAAAATTGTAAAAATCCATTAACTTAAGCAGAGATCATTTGAAATCTCTTGAATATTTAAATGTAAGTAGCAATCCCTTGATATCTTTAAAATCGCTATGAATCCCTTGAACTTTAATTTAATTACCAAAGTTCTCTCGGAAGTCCTTTGACGTTTTTGGAAACTCTAAAAAATTCTTTGAAATCCGTTGACATTTTTTCGAATCCCTTGAATTCTCTTGAAAATATAAGTTAAATTTAACTTCTCTGAACAAAAAATGTTCAAGTCTCTAGAAACGTTTGGAATAGCTATGAATCCTTTGAAGTTTCATTTAATTTATTTACCAAAGTTCTCTAAAAATCGCTTCAAGTCTCTGAAACACTTCAAAAATGCATTTAAATCCCTTGAAATATTTTAAGGCAGTATTCTACTTTGAAACGCTCAAAAAAAACTATTTTTATGAATTTTTTCTTAGATTATTCATAATGATATTGATGTAGGGTTTTTTAGGCTTAAAACACTCTTGAAATACATTTTTTAAAATTTCATTTTATTTATGCAATTTACATGCATAAAAACGTCAGTCAAAGTCCACTCTTTAAAAAGTAGGTAGGTCCGTGCTGTTGTAAAAATCTTAAAAATAGGCTGTCTGAAACAATAAAATTAAACAGTTATAGAGTCATTATGACTTCAGCAACCGGCTGAACTAGGATTATACAAACAATTTAATTTTAAATATATTTTTTCGCAAAAAACTGAAAGCAATCCTACTTTTTAAATTTTTGGTTTGTTTTTTCGTCGTCATTTTGTTCTTTTTTATGTATATCATAAATCCTAGTTCAGCCGGTTGCTGAAGTCATACTGAATCTAAAACTGTTTAATTTTTTTGGTTCGGACCACCCATTCTCGAGGTATTTACAACAGCGCGTACCTACCTACTTTTTCAGGAGTTAACTTTGACTGGCATTTTTATGTATAAAAAGTGCATAAAATAAATGAAATTTTAAAAATATGTGTTTTAAGAGTGTGCTTATTAAGCCTAAAAATCATACATAGATATCATTATTAATAATCTCAGAACAAATTCACAAAAATAGTTTTTTTCAAGCGCTTCAAAGTAGTTTGAAAATATTTGAAATCCTCAAAATCCCTTAAAATGCTTCCAAATCTTAAGAGATTCTTTGAAATTCTGCAATTCGTTTGTGGTTTTATCTTTTTTTTTTTGCATCAATTCTTTCGATATTTTAACATTATTTTCTTATATTTTTTTTGTAAAGAGGGAGAGGGGCAGCAAGGGGGCATTAGGGATTAATTAGGATAAGTAATTAGCCCCTCGACTATTTATCTTTGAGGCAAATCTTTATTTAAGACCATTGTTTTGTATTATTTTATAGGGAAGGACTGACGGTAGCTTTGCATAAACTCGAACCTTCAGTCGCTGCAACTACTGCAATTCCCAAAGTGATATTGCGCGCCGAGCATACACTAAGTGGTTTTCTGAAATCTCTCAATGCAGACTGTTCGAAAAGAAGCGAAGCCCTCTTGAACATGCTAAATCAAATCCACACTGGGAAAACTTTCGACCTGATAATGGCCGTCGCATCTGTGGAGGGCAAACTGAAGGCATTCGTCTCGAAAATGATAAAATTCAACGAGTACAGCAATCAGGTGAATGAACCGGTCCCGGGAAGTCCATCCTCGCGTGCAATGCTATTCGACATGACTTTCTTGATGCTCTACTCCATTGTCCAGACATATGGATCTGAGGTTCTAGAAGAAGGTGGAGATTCCTTTTTTGAACAGTGGGTTCGCGAGTGCATGCCTGAGCGTGGAAAACCGAAATCTCCACACAAGCTCCTTCAAACGATCGACCCTGCAGTGGTCGATGTTCTTCTGCAGCAAATTAGTTCTGGAGAAACTGATTTTATGACGAGCACTGTCAATTGGGACAAAACGTGTCTGGCGGCAATGGGAGTTGTGAAGGAATTACTTTTTGGATGGGAGAGTGGTGGTTTGAGTGCTGGAGATGTCAAGAGAGCCCTCGACAGATTGAGAAATGGCGTTTGCTGTTTACCTGTCTGTGCTGCGACTTGGCTGTGTGCACATATGAGCATCACTCATCAGGATGCACTTCTCAAGCCCATGAATATGGTTCAACAGTTTCTGACACCTGGGACAGCCGAGGAGACACAGGAATCTTCGTTTAAGGAAAGGTAAAGTTCATTCGCTTTTAATAGTTTCGTTTCTTTCGAATCTTTAAGGAGGAGCCATACATCTCTTTGATATCAGAATAATAGCTGGAAAATTGTTTATAAATATGTTGTTATAAAACATGAGAAGAGTTTATAAGACTGCTTATTTTGTGAAATTTTTATATTTGCACTTTTAATTGCATATTATGTTATGTTCAAAATTTCAGATGCTACGAGGGTAGTTCAATAAGTCCTTAGAATGAAGTATAAAAACAATTTTTTTTGGGTAAATTTTTTTTTAATTTTTCAACATAATCTCCTTGGAGCTCTA
>NC_046664.1:41965741-42038387 GCF_010883055.1 Belonocnema kinseyi
ATATATCTAGTCGGGAGTGGTGCTGACTGAAAACAGATGATTTGGAGCGATTCGCGCGCCATATGTTGGTCATTCTAAGGACTTATTAAACTACCCTCGTATATCACAATTTCAAAAAAGAAATGTTAATTTTCAACCAAATAATTGAATTTTTAACCAAGAAAAGATGAGTTTTGAACGAAAACTGTTATAGTAGGTGTTGTATGTAAAAAATATTTTTATTTTAAATGAAAGAGAGTTGAATACATCCGAAAAATACCAATTTTAAGCAAAATAGGTAAATAATCATACAAAGTAGATTAATTTTTAACCTTGCATTTTGAATCTATAAAGATGAACAATGTTTTCCTATAGAGATGAATTTTCAATAAATTAGCGAAATTTTAACCAAACAAATTAATTTTCAAGAAAGCATTTCAATTGTTAACCAAGTTGTTTAATTGTCAGTCAAAAAATATGAATTCTCAACGAAACATTTTACAGCTTTGATAGTTCAACTAAAAACTATTTTTATTTTATATAAAATAGAGCTGGAATCATTTAAAAAATATCAATCTTCAACCAGTTGCATTTCGAATTAATAGAGATGAATTTTCAAATAGAATTATGAATTTTATACCAAAAAAATTAAATTTTAAGAAAGCAGTTCAAATTTTAACATAATTTTGTCATTTTCAACAAAAAAAATGTTAATTTTAAATTTAAAAAAAAGTTGAATTAATTACAAAAATATAATTTTTCTACAAAATAGTTTAATCCTCGAACAAAAATGATGAATTTTCAACTAGTTGCATCTTGAATTAATAAAAATGAATTTTCAGCTGTAATTACGAATTTTCAACCAAAGAAGGTGAATTCTCAACGAGAAATTAAACAGTTCATATATCAAATAAAAATATTTAGAGTTGAATTAATTTAAAAAAATTGCAATTCTTAACAAAATAGTTGAATCCTCGAACAAAAAAGATTAATTTCCGACCAACAAAATTAATTTTTAAAAAAGAAGTTTAGCTTTTAATCATTTTTTTTTTAATCAACAAAAATGAATTCTCAACGAAATAGGTTTTAGCTTTGATATTTAAACTAAAAATGTTTTTATTTTAAATCAAAAAGAGTTTAATTCATCAAAAACTAAAAATTCAAATCACCAATATTCAACAAAGTAATTGAATCTTCGAACAAAAAAGAATTAATTTTTAACAAAGCAATTGAACTTTTAACAAAATGTTGTAAGATTCAAGCAAAAAAGATGAATTCTCATCGAAAAATCTAATATTTGATATATCAAATAGAAAGATTTTTATTTTAAATAAAAAAGAGTTGAATTCATTAAAAAAATATCAATTTTCAACAAAGTAGTTGAATCTTCGAACAAAAAAGATTCACTTTCAACTATTTGCATTTTGAACCAAGAGATAAATTTTCAACTAAAATTACAAATTTTCAACCAAAAAAATTAATTTTTAAAAAAGCAATTGAACTTTTAACAAAATGTTGTAATTTTTAGACAAGGAACATGAATTCTCAACGAAAAATCAAATATTTGATATATCAAATAAAAAGATTTTTTTAAAATCAATAAGAGTTGAATTAATTCAAAAATTATCAAGTTTCAACAAAGTAGTTGAATCATCAAACAAAAAAGTTTAATTTTTAACTAGTTGAATTTTAAATTTATAAAGATGAATTTTCAAGCAAAAAAAAATCATTTTTATGATAGCGATTCAAATTTTAAATACATTTTTCAATTTTCAAACATAAAGGCCGAATTCTCAACGAAAAATGGAATAGTTAATACATTAACTAAAATAAAAAATGAATCTAAACAAAGAAGTTTAATTTTCCATCAGTTGCATTTTGAGAGAATAAAGATTAAATGTTTTCAAAAAGAGATTAATTGACCTGCCGCATCGAATAAGGGCATATGAAATTATTTCGCTGTGATTCGGAAGACTTCTGGAGGCTTTCAAAAACATTTTGTAATTTTAATTTTTGAAGGCTGTCTATATGTAAAATTTAATTGCGCATTTTTTTCTCCAGGAAAAAGTTGTAGCTTTATTAGTTTTATATGTAAGGGCAAAAAACGGACTTTTTTGGAAAAATCGATTTTCATTGGGTTTTCACTTCAGCTCGTGCTATGTCAGTCAGTTTTTGGAGTTTTGTTAATACAATTTTTATGGAATGCGCTTCGGAATGCCGTTCGACTAATAAAAGAAGAGAAATTAAAAAATTGATTAAATAATTTTTGCTTACGCCATTCAGTTTTTTGGCTTTAAATAGAAAACTAAAAAAGGTAATTTGACACGTGGATATAGCCTTACAAAATTAAAATTCGCACATGTATTTCAAAACTTGTAGGTCTCTTCTTACTCCCAGTAAAATAATTTTACCTGCCCTTATTCGATACGAAAGGCTCAATTTTCGAATAAAATAACGAAATTTGAACAAAAAAATTTAATTTTTAGGAAAGCAGATTCAACCTTTTAAAGTAGTTCAAACCTAAAGAACTTTGTTATGTGTACGAAGTTAAACCGTTTGAAATTTTAAAGTTTTTGTGAAATCCTTTAAAACTTGAAATCTTTGAACTCATGAAATCTGCCTGAAATATTTAAAAATATTTCTGCAATCCTTATAATCTTTGTGATGTCATTTTAAATAATTTGAAATTTTTTACACCTTTGAGAAATTTTTTTGAAATACTTCTGAAGACTGAAACTTTTTATAATCTTTTGAAATCCTTAAAATCAGTGAAGCCTTAGAAACTAAACAATTAAAAATTTAAAACCTCTAAAATGGAGAAATTTATATTTTAACGATAAAAAATGAAACATTATTAATTATGAAAATTTTGTAATCTGTTCCTATTCTATTTAGTACTAAGAAATATACCTAGTTGTAGTATGTAAACCTCAGTTGAAAGTATTAAACCACCACTTGCAATTTTGAAGATTAACTTATTTAAAGTTTTGTATCAAATGAAAAAAATATGTAAACGTATTTTTAATAATTTTTTGAAGTTATACATATACGTTCAAAATATTTTCAAATTACAGGAAGTTTTGCGGTTTCAGGTCTGCCTTAATGTTTCAAATTATACGGAAGATGCAATATGACGTTCGTCCACCAACTCAATTCAAGAAAGTGCTTGCCGTCTCTCACAGGTAATAATGATAATAATCACAAAATATTGAAATCAGATCTAGACATTAATTTTTTTTAACAATTGTAATTATACTTATATCTGATTAAAATATTTAGCCTTATATCTCGTCAACCGATATTGGAACAGTTGGAATCGATATGGCAGATGATTCACCACCGAGGTTGGATAAATATTCAAGCAGCAGAAGGTCTTCATGCCTTATTAAATACCGGCGGTTCCCTCTGGTTTGTTTCTAATTTGGCGAAAGCAACACTAAAGTACAAATATCAGGAAGAATTGGATCGAGCCGTTGATCTGACTTTCTCCATCTTTCATTTTGATATAGAAAACTGTACATTGGATCTTTTGAATAATGTTGTACCGCAATATTTGTACAATGCATTGCAGTAAGTAGAAAATTCTTTAAAGTTTACATTCAGTAAGGGGTCGTTCAAAAACTACGTCGCACTTTTGTTTTTCAGCCCAAAATGCTCTTAGAAGAGGGGAAATTATTGTATAGGCACCATATTGAATTCAATATGAATTGCTTAAGATTTAAACTCGAAATTTATTTCATTTTCAGCAAAAAAAAGTTGAATTCTTAACCACAAAAAATTCATTTTCTACCAAAGGTGATGAATTTTCAACAAAAGAGTTGAGTTTTTAAGCTGAAATAGTTTAACTTTAGAATAACATAAATTAATTTTTAGTCTAATGGTTAAATTTTCAATATTCAAAGACGAATTTTCAACCAAAAAGACGATTTTCTTTAGAAGACTGCTGAATTTTCAACTGAACACTTTTATATAAAAATTTTTCAATTTTTATTCCAAATAAGAAATGAATTTTGAATCCAAGATAGACGGCTTTTCAATCTAAGAATGCGAATTTTCAACAAAGTAATTGATTTTTCGAGCATAAAGATAAATTTTTAAGAAGGTATTGAATTTACAACAGAATAATTAAATTTTTCCCAAAATAGTTGAATTTGTAATCACATAGATGAATTTTCGACCTACAAAGATGACTTTTTTACCCAATGTTTACATTTTGAATAAACAAAAAAATAATGATCAACTTAACAATTGCATTTACACTCAAATAGTTGAACTTTAAAGCAAAAGGGATTAATTTTCAACATTTAAATATGAATTTTTAACCAAGTGTTCGAATTTTCAAACATAAAAAATTACACTTCAACCAAAAACAGTTTCATTTTCAAGCCAAAAAGATTAATTTTTAAAAGACAGTAGAATTATCAATCCGACAGTACGAGGTTTTTTTTTTATATAGAAAGACAAATATTCAATAAATTAGTTTAATTTTCTACAAAATAATATAATTTTAAACAAAATAGTTGCATTTTCAAAATAATAGATGATTTGTCAGCTAAAATATTGAAACTCAACAAAAATTTTAACAAATAAGTTTATCTCTTATCGAAGTAGTTGAATTTTTAATTTAAAAAAATTAATTCTCAACGAAAAATATCATATATAGTAGATATTCTAACCAAAAGTGATAAATTTCAAAACCAAATAGGCAAATCCGCCAGAAAACAGTGGAATTTTACACCGGAAGTAAGAGTTCTCTACTAAAAACTTAATTTTCAACAAATCAGTTTAATTTTCAAGTGAAAAAGATAAATTTTCTACAAAACTTTGAAATTTTCAATAAAAATTGGGATAGTTAAATTTACGGTTAAAAAAATTGATTTCCGACCGAAAGAGATGAATTTCAAAATCAAAGAGGCAAATTCCCTAGAAAACAGATTAATTTTGTGTCCGAAAATATTAATTTTCTACCAAAAACTTAATTTTCTTCCAAAGACTTCTTAATTTTCAACCAAAGACTTCTTAATTTTCAACCAAAGAATTGAATTTTTTTACGAATAAAATCGAATTTTTAAACCAGAAAGATAAATTTTCCAATAAAAAAATTGAATTCTTAAACCCAAAAGACAAATCTTTTACAAATCAATTTTATTTTTAACAAAAAAATTCATATTTAATCAAATAGTTGTCTATTTACGTAAACAAGATCAATTTTCAACCAAAAATGTAAGTTTGTAGTTGAAAAAATTAATTTTTACCAAGAAAAAAATGAATTTTTAACAAAACAGTTATATTTTTGACCAAAGAAATACATCTTTAAATTAAAAAATGAATTTTTCACAAAGCAATTCAACTTTCAACCAAATAATTGGATTGTCAATCAAGAATATCAATTTTGTAACAAAAAGACGAATTTACAACAAAATGCATATATTTTCATTTTTCATCTAAATTGATGCAAGTTAAATTTAAACGGGCCATTTTCAACCAATAATGGAATAGGTAAATTATCAGTTAAAAAAATTAATGTGAAATAAATAAATTTTTTAACAAAATAGTTAAATTTTCAAACGAATTGTTGAATTTTCAACTAAAACAGATTGATTTTTAACCAACAAAAAAATTCTACCAAAAGAGATGAATTTCAACATCAAAAAGGCAAATTCCCTAAAAAACAGATTAATTTTCTGTCCGAAAATATTAATTTTCGACCAAAAACTTAATTTTCCTCCAAATAGTTGTCTATTTACGTAAACACGATCAATTTTCAACAAAAAATGAATTAGTTTGTAGTTGAAAAAATTTATTTTCAGCCACATAAAAATGAATTTTTAACAAAACCGTTATATTTTTAACAAAGAGGTGAATCTTTAAATTTAAAAATGAATTTTTTTTCGAAATGTATTTATACTTTTAACCAAATAATTGAATTTTTAATGAAAAAGATTAATTTTGTACCAAAAAAGATGAATTTTCAACAAAATACATACATTTTCAACCAATAATGGAATAGTAAAGTTTTCAGATAAAAAAAAAGAGAATTTTTAACAAAATATATAACACCTCGATCAAATGTAGTTGGCGAATTTTCAACTAAAAATGATCAATTTTCAATAGATATAAAATAGTTCAATTTTCAGGTTAAAAAAAGGTTTTTTCAACCAAAATACAATAGTAGTCCTTTGTATTAAAAATAATTTAATTTGAGTGGAAAATACTTGGATTTTCTTATTGGATTCTATTGATTCAGTTCATATTTAAGTAGAAAAACTAAAAAAAAAAAAAACAAAGGGAAGCTTCTTAAAAACCGGAGAAAAAGGAGGAATTCTTTTAAATTAATTTTCATTTGTTCAAGATTTCAACGTGACGTAGTTTTTACAAATTGGACATGTGGATTTAAATTTAATAAAAATTTATTTTTTTTAGAAGCGAGGAACTAGTTGAACCCCAATCGTCTATTTTAGCAAAGTTGTGCGTTTACTGTATCTTTTCTACTCTCGAATATAACAATACGAGTCCTCAGCACGGAAATAGTAGAAAACGAACCCGACGAGATTTAGACGCGGAAGAATTGGACGCACTCGGTGTTCCCGCGAATAAAATTTTAAGACTGAACGATGCCGGAGATTCAAATCCAATGTTTGGATCGAATTCTCCGCAATCTCAAGGTCCAACTAACGGACAAAAACTCATCGTTTTGAGGGATCCACTCCTTGGAGCTTTGAAGACACTCTTCAATAATTTCACGTATCTGGCTGGAAGAAACGGCGAAGTGTCGCAACAAACTCATTTTATTCTACAGTTTCTGCGATTTATGGTGCAATGTGGAAAAGATCGGACGCGAGTCGTTCTAGAAGGATTGAACCCAGAATTGGTAAGTTTAAGATTCTTAATTTGTGCTTAAATAGGTAGTTTTTTGTTTTCTAAATTGAGCTCGACTTTTATTTGCTTTAAGAATTTAATGAGAATTCACGAGTATTTTGAATTAGGATTTAAAAAGTCGTATTTTCTATTTTATGAATAATAATTATAGTATTTAAATTTCGCGTGAAAATTTAATGGTTCAATTTTGAAAGGGCATTAAACTTAATTGATAAAATAAGTCACAATAATGGAAAATATATTATTCTCATAAAAAATACCTTATTCAGGGTTGCTACAATATCCCAATTTCCAAATTCTTCTTTAGACACTTTTTAGTTGTGTTTTCAAGCTAAATAAAAAGTAAATTAGTGTTTAAACGAATAATGAATTTTGTAACTAAAATTATGAATATTCATCCAAAAATATGATTTTTTTAACCAAATAGTTAATTGAATTTTGTTAGAAAAATAAATGTTGAAAAAAACAAAAAAAAAACACAATTTTCAACAAAATAGTTTTTTTTTCATACAAAAAAAAAAGATTTTCCAACCAAAAATGGAAGAGTTAAATTTTCAGTGAAAACAATTTCCAAACCAAAAAAAAATGACAGCAAAATAATTCAATTTTAAACCCAAAAGGCGCATTAACAAAGATAAATTTACAAAGCAAAACTAGAATAGTTCAATTTGCAGTTAAAAACGTCAATTTTAAACAAACGAAAACAAACGATTTTTCAGTCAAATTAATTAATTTTTAACTAAAAATATAAGTTTCAAGCAAAAATAAAATGGTAACATCTTCAGGTAAAAAAAATTAATTTTCAACTAAAAATAATTTCTTTAATTCTTTTTTTTCAATTTTTAAGAAAAAATTCTCAGCAAAATAGTTCATTTTTAAACCCAAAGGATGAATTTTCTACCAAAAAAGATACAGTCTCAATAAAATATATAAATGTTCAACTAAAACTATAAATTTTGAAGCAAAAACAGAATGGTTACATCTTCAGTTTAAAAAATTAATTTTCAACTAAAAAGAAACGTATTTTCAGTTAAAGAAATTAATTTTTAATCACAGTGACGAATTTTCAACCAAAAATATGATTTTTTGACAAAATAGTGGAATCTTCAACCCAAAAGGTGAATTTTTAACCCAATTTTTTTTCAAAGAAAGAAAGAAATTCTCAACAAAAAATAGAATAGTTAAATTTTGTACAAAACAGATCATTTTCTGACGAAAACGATTACATTTCTATCAAGATAGGTGAATTTTTAACTACAAATCGAATAGTTAAAGTTCATTTTTAACTAAAATGATGAATCTTTAACTAAAAAAATGTATTTGCAACCAAATATATGAATTTTCAACTAAAAAATAAACTTCCTACAAATAATAAAATAGTTAGATTTTCAGTTGGTAAAATGAATTTTCAACCAAAAAAAGAAAGGAATTTTCCACAAAATAGTTAAATTTGTAACCAAAGAAATTAATTTTTAACCAAAAAGGTAAAGTTTCAACTAATGAGAGTACTTTTCGACAAAAAAGACGACGAATAATTAAATTTCCGGTAAAAAACTTTATTTTTGGTAAAATCAAATTAAATTTTTAACAAAATAGTATAATTTTCTACCAAGAAGATTCAATTTTTATCAAAAGAGATACGTTTTAGACAAAACATGGAAGAGTTAAATGTTCAGTTAAAAATGTAAATTCTAAATAAGAAAAACTCATTTTTAACCAAAAAGATCAATTTTCTACTAAAATTGGTGAATTTTTAACAAAGTATAGGATTTTTCAACCAATTATTTAAATTTTTTAAGGATTTTTTAACCAAAAGAGGAATCAGTCAACAAGAATCTTAAATATACTTCCGAAAATTCGAATTTTCAATAAAATACAGGAATTTTGGACCAAATATTTGAATTTTGAACTTAAAAAGAAAAATTTTTTGAACCAAACATGCACGAGTTAAATTTTCAGTTAAAACAATTAATTTTCAACAAAACAATTAAATTTTGAAGAAAAAAAAAGTTTTTTCAAATAAAATGATGAATCATCAACCCAGTCATCACAGAGTGTCACCTTTTGTCACCTATTTTAGGAATTTGTCACCTTTTTCTCCAATTTTTGGGGTGTCTTATCTTTTGTCACTATTTTTCAGTTGAAAAAGTACAATTTTATTCAAAATTACAAATTGCACACAAACTTAATCTTAAATTTTTTATTTGAAAAGATAAATATTTTACCAGCCAGTTTAATTTTGAAGCAAGGAAGACGAATTTTCTACTAAAAAATATGACTTTTCTAACAAATGAGGATTTTTACACCAAAAAGATTCATTTTCTATCCAAAAATACAACTATTTAATAAATCAGTTGAAACTTTGATAAAAAAAGATTACTTTTTAAGAAAGTAGTTGAATTTAGATTCATTAGAAAATAAAAATATAATTTTTTTTAAATAAAAATAATTAGCTTTCAATAAAAAAGATCAATTTTTAACCATAGAAGATGACTTTTAAACAAAACAGTTAAATTTTCAACCCAATAGTAGAATTTTGAACCAAGAGATGAATTTTTAGCCAAATTGTGATTTTTTTTTAGCAAATAGTTGAATTTTCCACTCAAAAATACGATTTTTAAAGTAAAAGAGAATTTTTAATCCGAAAAATATCAATATTCGACAAAAAATATGACTTTTTAACAAAATAGTTGAATTCTGATTAATTCTGAAAAAGAAATATAATCCTTTTTTTTTGTTTTTAATAAAAAGAACTAACTTTCAATCGAAATAGATTTTTTGAACCAAGAGGTTAATTTTAAACTAAAAAAGGTGAAATTTTAAGAACCTAGTTCAATTTTCAATAAAATAAATAAACTTTCAAAGAATTTTTATATATAAAAGGTAAATTATCAACAGCTAAAAAAAAGATTTGTCGACCGACAGATAAATTTTCAACAAAAAAATATGAATTTTCTACAAAAGTATAAATTTTCGACCAGAAACGATGACTTTTTCAATCAAAAAAGATGAATGTTCAACCAAAAAATATTAATTTTCAATACAAAAGAAATGAATTTTCTGCCAAACAATCTCATTTTTCGTCCAAAAACGATTACTTTTTAACAAAAGACTTTAATTTTCAATAAAATAGTTAAATCTTTAACTAAATAGTAGAAATTGTAACCAAAAAGTAGAATTTTGAACCAAAAAAAATATTCAATAAAAATTCCATTCCTTGGTTGAAAGTTGAATGAATTTGTTTAAATTTCATTTTTTTCGTTAAAGATTCATAATTTTAGTTGAAAGTTCGTTTTTTTTTTGGTTTGAAAAATTGAATTAAAAATTTCTTTGGTTGTAAACAAGTTTTTGTTTTGTTTTTTTATTATTTCATGTTCTTGTATTTTAAATTAAATTGTTTGATAGAGAATTAGGCTTTTTAGCTTGACAATCCAACAAATTGATATAAAATTAAACTGTTTTGTAAAAAATTCGTTTTTGTTTTTATTGAAAATTCATTCGGAATGAAAATTGATCTACTCCATTTGTGGCTAGAAATACCACTTTTTTGGTTAAAAATGCAACATTTTGGTTAAAAAATTATGTTTTTTTTTTGTTCAGAATTCGTCTTTTTTGGTAGAAAATCAACTTTTTTTTTGTAAAAATCTAGTCATGTTCAAAATATATACTGTTTGGTCAAATCATTTTTTTTATTTTTTATTAAAGTTTTGTTGTGGGAATATCAGTTATAACATTTTTTGTTGAAAATTCAATAATTTGCTTAACATTATTTTTCATTCTTGACTGAAAATTTTTTCTTGGTAGAAAATTCACTTTTTGGTAGAAATTTCAACTATTTTTGTTTAAAAATTTAACGTCTGAGTTGAAGATTTGTCTATTTTGATTAAGGATGAAACTATTTTGTTGAAAATGAAAAAAATTGGTATAAAATTAAACTTTTTTGTAGACAATTCGTTTTTATCGTTGTTTTAATTTAAAATTAATTTTTCTTAGTAGAAATTCATCTGCTTAATTTTTTGGTTAAAAATGGAACTTTATGGTTTAAAAATGCAGACTATTCATCTTTTTTGTTTAAATAATCATCAATTTGGTAAAGGATTTAACTATGTTGTAAACAATTAAATGGTTTTGTAAAAAAATTGTTTTCATTTTGTTTTTAAATGGAAAATTAGTTCTCAGTGGAAAAAAACTTCTGGGCGTCTGTCGGTTTACAACAAATTACAACTTGTTTGTCTTATTTAACATTTGTTTATCGCCGATTTGTCACCTATTTTAGAAAAAAATGTCACCTATTCACCTTTTTGCAACTTCCAACTAACTATTTGAATTTTCAATAAAAAATTATGAATTCTCGACAAAAAATGTTACATTTGATATTTCAACTAAAAAGGATTTTAATTTTATACGAAAAATAGTTGAATTCAGCCATAAAAATGAATTTTCAACAAAATTATTTAAATCCTCAACCAAAAGAGAATAATTTTTAACCAAATAATTGCGATTTTTTACTTTCGAAGATAAATTTTGAACCAAACATCTACGAGTTAAATTTTCATTTAAAACAATTTTTAACTAGAAAACATAATTTTCAATGAAGTAATTCAATGTTGAAAAGAAAAAAAAAGTTTGACAAAAAAAAATGATGAGGACTCATAATTTTAGTTGAATGTTTATCTTGGTTGCAAATAGTTTCATTTTTATTGGTAAAAAATGAAACTGTATGTAAATTAATCTTTTTCGGTTGAGAATTAAACTATTTTGTTGAAAATTAGTTATTTTTTTTCGTTGAAAATTAAAGTTTACTACTGAAAATTTAACTATTCCAGTTTTGGTAGAAAATTTATTTTTTGTAGTTGAAATTCCAACTATTTTCGTCAAAAATTGAACTACTGATTGAAAATTCATGTTTTTGTTTTGAAGATTCTACTCTTTTGTTAAAAATTCATCTCTTTGGGTAAAAATTTGATCTTTTTCGTTTAAAAAGACAACGGTTTGGTTGCAAATTGAATTCTTTTGCTAAACATTTAACAATTCTATTTTAAAATTATCCTTTTTGTTTGAAAATTAATCTATTTTGTTGAAAATTCGTCTTTCGGAGTTGAAAATTAATCTGTTTTTATTTGAGGATGTAAGTATTTAGATGAAAATTCGTCTTGTTTTTTATTTCAACTTTTTTAAATTGAAAATGTTTTCAAATAGCTAGAAATATCAACTATTACATTTTTCTATCAAAATTAATTGTTTTGTTTGAAGATTCATAATTTTAGTTACTGATAATTTTAGGTTTTGGTGAAAAATTTTATTTTTTCTAGTTGAAAATTCATCTCTTTGGATCGAAATTTAACCTTTTTTGTCATAATTGGAACTGTTTGATTATAATTAATTAGTTTTTCGTTGAGAATTTTACTATTTTGTTGAAAAATTGTTTTGTTTGAATTTGGTTTGTTAAAAATTAATTTTTTAAACTGAAAATTTAATTAGCTATTTGATTTTTGTTGAAAAATAATCTTTTTTAGTAGAAAATTGATGTATTTTGTTAAAAATTAGATTTTTTGTTATGAAATTTATATTCTTATTGAAAATTCATCTTTCTAGTTGAAGATTGAACTATTTGGTTAAAAATTGATCTATTTTGTTGAAAGTACAATATTCTTACTGAAAAATTAAGTAATTTAAAGCGTTTAAAATTGAACTTAATATATTACCCACATTAATTTCATTTTAAAGAAATTAGTCCCCTATTTTCTTGAAAAATTTCTTATTTTCCCTGTTTTAAGTGAATTTTGACCTGTGAAGTCTGTTATCGATATAGTTGAAAAATGTTGTTTCTTTTACTTTTTCTTATGTAAGTTTCCTGTGTGAAGTTATTTAAAATAAAAATAGAAGTTCAAAACGATGGAAAATTTAACCCAATTAATTTTTCTACGGGTTAAATATCTAATTGGTTAAACATAGTAATTATTCGAATTGCTTGAACGTTTAACCGGTCAAACATGGAGCATTAATTAAAAGAGAATGAAACGTTATTCTGATTTTCTAGGTGCCTTGTCTTCTTAAAGCACTGCCAGAATGTTTTACAACCGACCTGCTCTTGAGGTTGTACGACATTCAAACAGCAATGGGACGAAAAGGAACTGCACGTGATCTGTGCATGTTGCGGAATATCAATTTGAAGCCCGCGAAATGAACGCAGGAACATCTTGTTTCTGACTAGTACAAGTAATACGTTATTAGTTGTACAATGTATATAATCCTTTTTTTTTAATGAATTTTATCCAAGTCAATTTAATCTTTAGATTGCCGAAAATCTGGGTGGCGTTTTAATTTCTTCCTACTAATAAACTGACATAAAATTGAGTTTTTGTTAAGAAAGGCCTTCTAAAGATTAAATTAGACCTTTCGTCTATTACTTGATCCCTGATTTAATTTATGAATTTATGATGAGTACTATTGAAAAATAAATATTTTTCAGTATTTGACAAATGATGCCTTTCGTTTCTTTTCATTGGAGACGTCAATGTCTCTATTTTGAAGTAGAATACACAATCTCAAGTAACTTTTTAAGTAATTTTATTTGTTTTCATTTAACAATATTTTTTTAAGACTTTAGTTGTATCCCTCGTAAAGTGTGGCTGCGGCAACCTTGAGTGCTGCTTCCTTGCCAACCAGCTTTTCAGCAATAGTTAATCCGAAAGCAAAGGTGGTTGCTGGACCTCTACTTGTGATGAGATTTCCTGAAAATTTGTTTAAAGATTAGCAAATTTCATACGTTGTTTTTTTTTAGTTCACAAAAAACAAACAAGTGTTACGATAATAAATAAAAGAAATATCGTACCGTCGGTTACGACTTGCTGTCCTTCGACGTATTTGTAGTCGCTCGTCAATTTATCCTTATGGAGGGGGACGGAAGTGACTTCCTTGCCTAGGGCAATTCCGTGGGATTTCAAGACAACAGGAGCAGCGCAAATTGCAGCGATTACCCCGTTTCTGGATTCCTGGTCCTTAAGCAAGCTTCCAACTTCCGCTGACTGAAATAAGGTTTTTTTTTTTAAATATAAAATTAATATTAGTAAAGGAATCTGTATTGTCATCGCCTTTCGCTCCCCTGGGATTCGAACTGCAGAGCTTCCAATTTCTGGTCGGATGTGTTCCCATTAAGCTACTAGAGAAATCGAGAGCAGAATCCTTTTTTAGAAATACACGCATTATTATGCCAGGGGTTAAAAGTCAAAATTGTCGAGGAATCTGTAGTATCATCAGAGAATAACAGAATTTCTTAATGTCCCCTTAGAACCCTTAAACTCGAGACCCTTCATTACATTGAACACTTCTTACAAAAATTGGAATATTCACGGTAAAATTGAAAATTACAAAATAAAATAATTTACTGAAAAACAATTTGTTTATGAATAATTTAAAGTTTTATTTTTAAATTAAGATTTAAGTTTATCAAAAATATATCTTAATTTTATAATTATTATAATTGCATAAAAAATTATATCCCAATAAAATAAACTAATTTAAAATAATAGTCATGATATTAAAAACAATCCATTTTTAAATCCATCATAACCAATTTTTGAATATTAAGAGTTTATAAAAATTATTAAACGGACGTAGATAGTTTATAATTATCAAATCTAGCAGATAAACAAAAAATAAATAAATTACAATCAAAATTCCTCGGAAAAGATACTTGACAGAGGTTATGTATTACTTGAAATCTTTAAAACTAACAAATTTGAAATACTCTTAAGGGCATGCGACACAGTGGAATTCCTACATTACCAATCTCTTTTTTCTATTGAACAAAATTTTTTTTTGAACCATAGAACTTTTTTTGTAAATCAAATATCGAACTCAAAATTTCAGGAGAGCATTAGAAGACATTATCCTACGTTTATGTACTGCATTTGAATCGAAATTTGGCAAAAAATTTCAGAAATAATTTTTTTTTTAAATTCCGATTTAAATGCAGTACATAAACGTAGAATAAAGTCTTCTTATGCTCTCCTCAAATTTTGAGTTCGATATTTCATTTACCAAAAAAGTTCTATGGTTCACAAAAAAATTTTGTTCAATGGAAAAAAGAGGTTGGTAATGTAGGAATCCCACTGTGTCGCATGCCCTTAATTTGAATGATTAGAAATTTTTACTAATTTCCAGCAGTGACTGAATTCCTAACTACAGGCCTCGCACTCACCACACTATTCAACTATTTTACACTTTTTTGAAACAATGACACTATTTTTTTTACTATTTCGAAAAAAATTACACGTAATACACTATTTTCAAATAAAAAAATCCAATTTATAACTAAACAAAATAATTTTCAACTAAATGAAACAAACTTTTATTCAAATAGTTGAATTTTCAACTAAAATAAATTTATATCAAAAAGGGCGAATTTTTAACATACTACATGCATTTTCTACTAAATAATTTGAACAATTGATGTGATTTTAGTACAAATTTTACTTAATTATTTTTTCATGTTATTTTTTCATTAAATTTACTCTGATGTATTTATTGCTATATCATGTACCTTAGAAAAATTTATTCTTTAAAAAGTAGTATCAATCAACATTATCATTGTATTTTTATGTGCATTTAATACCCCAGAACTTTAATATTTTCTTTAATTTCGAATGGTTACTTTTTTAAGTTCTGAATTTAACATTTTGAAGGGGGTGAGTGTTAAAACATTTTTAATTAAATTGTTAACGACTAAATATTTTTTAATTTTTAAATAAAGTTTTCATTCTTTTGGGTTTTAAAGATCTGGAGTAAACATTTTTGAAACTTCAATACTTTGTATTAAACATTATTTTGTATTAACAGTTTTTTTAAGATATAAATTTTAAAGTTTTATTTATAATATATTTTTTCGACATTTTCAACGGTAAAAATGAGGGAGAATTACTTTTTTATTTATTTCAGATAAAATTATCGCATCAATTAAAATCTTTTAAATCGTAATAACAATTTTTAACGTTTTGAAATTTTTTTATTTTAGCAATTTTAATCTGAAATCATTATATTTAGAGATTTTACAATTAACAAAAAATTTTTTTGAATTTTGAATGCTTTCAATTTATTTGGGATCATTGATTTTTTATAAAGAAATTGCTAAGCTTACAATTGGAATTTTTAAAACTTGAATCGCCTCGAGTTGAAAATTATTTTTATTTAAAAGTTAAATTTTTTTGATAATTCCCGTTTGGAAGGTTTAATTAGCTTTGAATTTTCAATGATAAAATTTAATACAAGCTTAGCATTATTAATGTTGTAAAAATTAATTTGTTAACAAGTATCCGCAATTAGTTAGTTTAAAATTTTAAATACTTTAAACCAAATCCCTTTTATTATAAGTTCCGTTAAGTTATACCAGAAAAAAGGTCCTCCAGGTTCAACTTTCAGAACCGAGCCCTTCCAACTGAGATTTTTTTTGTGTGGGTTCATCAATTTTATCTCAGTTTCTCGTCGACAAAAAAATTGGTAGATCTTCAAAAAGGTCGAGCGATCCTGGGTCAAGCTGGGTCTAATCCAATTTTTCAAGGATTTTTTGTCAGACAAATTTAATTTAAAAAAAAAAAAAAAAATTTTAATTCACAGCTCCATCTAGTCTGTAAATATATTTAGTGTACATTTAGTGTATTTATGAACAAGGATTCTTCTCTTGATCTCTCTAGTAGCTTAATGGGAAAGTCTCCGTAAAGCAATCGGAATTTCTGTGGTTCGATTCCTAAGTTGAGCGAAAGAAGAAGGTCTTTTTCAGAAAGAATTCAATTAATATTAATAACCTATTTTTATATTTTATAGTATCTATTATCTAGAATAATAGAAAACGAAGGACAATATTTTGGATAATGGATGAAAATTGATATCTTAAATTCAGAATTAATAAATAATATTTATTTTCAATATATAAACAAATAAACCGAATTCATTTTCGTTAAAAAATACCAATTTTTTGCAATAACCGATTTCCTGTGATTCCATTGGCTGAATATTATTTTTATCAAAACGTTTAATTATTGAAACATCGATTTTCAATTTTTCTCTCATTTTCCTTTTTTTTAAAATTCAGTGCTTGAAAATAGAAAAAAATTGAATTTTTAATCGTTGCAAATTCGAATGGCAATATTCCTCAATTTTTAACTGTTAAAAATTGATTTATTTAAAAAATGAAAAGCACTAACATTATTCAACATTGTTCAGAGATTCTTAATCTTATTCAAATTATAATTATTTATGTTGGATAATACCAATTTTCGATTAAAAAAATTCTATCGTAATCTAAAATTTCAATTTCCAAAGAAAATAACTGAAAGAATCCGAAATTGTTCAGCATTCTAAATTTTATTATTTTAAACAAAAATCATTGGATTTAGAGCTTATGATTTTTATTTTGAAATACCAATTTTTAATGTAGCATACCAACGTAACCTAAAGTTGTTGAAAAGTCGTAAATATTCTTTGAAATCAAATAATTTGGTGAAAAAAATACAAAAAATTCAACAAGAAAATTTTTCGGAATTCTAAATCTTCTTCCAAATCTAATGATTTTTGTTTAAAATAACCGATTTCCTGTAAAAAATGTTAATATGCCCGTGAATTGTTCTAAAATTGGATTTCTTCACTGATATCTATTTCGAAAACCGCTAGATTATTGTACTAACATCTATATTTTTTAATCCAATGAATGTTTACTAAAAATACCGATTAATGGTTTAAAACCCAAACATAACCTAAAATTGTTAAAAAGGTGTGAATCTTCGTATAAATGGATTTTTTAAAATGAAAAATACCAATTTCCAATGAAAAACACTAACATAATCCAAAATTGTTAAAATATTTTCAATCTGCTTCAACTTATTATTTTTGTCGGAAAATATAAATTTTTGATATAAAACGCTAACGTAACCTAAAATTATAAAAAATTATCAACCTTCTTTGAAATCTAAAGATTTTAAAATAAAAATGTCAATTTCCGACGAAAAACACAATACATTTGTAGCTTCTAACTATTATTTTAAACAATAATCATTTGATTTAAATATGATTTTTTTAAAATACCATTTTCAGGTAAAATACCCCAACATATGTAACTTAAAGTTGTTGAAATTTGTAAATTTTCTTTGAAATCTAATAATTTTGTATTAAAAATACCAATAAACACCGAGAAAACAACTTCATAGATAATTGTAAATCTTCTTCGAAATATAATTTTTTTTAATAATCCGACTTTCTGTGAAAAATATTCATACAAACCTTAAACTTTTTCAAAATTCTCGAATTTAAAATAATATATACACCTTCAAAATCTTATGATTTTTGTTTAAATATGTGAATTTTCGACAAACAAAGCTAAAACCCGAAAAACACAAATTGTTGAAGAAATTTTAATTTTTGAAATCGAATAATTTTTTAATAAAAATATCCATCTTCGGTGTACAACGCTAACATAAGCTGAAATTGTTGAAAATTGATACTCTCGTTGACGAGTTTTCTTTAAAAATGCTAGTTTTCGATGAAAGAAACTAACAAAACTTAAATCTTTTTGGAATTTTTTAGGCATTCTCGAAATTTCGGTATTCGGTATTAAAATTGTTTTTTACAATTCTAATTTCCAGCTAAAAACGCTGATACAAAACATGCATACGATTTCCGATAATCTAGTAGATAATTTTAAAGTTTTAATTTAACTGTTTAACTGTGGAATTAAAAGGAATTATTTGCAGATTTAATTATTCAATTTTATGATGTAAAACAACTTCAAGTATTAGGTAACATTTTTTTAGATAGGATTTTTTTTATAGCAAGATTCTATTTCAGAAATATTGTGTAATTTTTCTGGGAAAAGTTTACACTTACGGCTGCCAAATTTTTCCATCCAGGACCTCCGGGTAAAACGACGGCGTCGTAACTTGTACCTTGAACTGCATTTGCGAGATTTGCATCTGTGCCTAGTTTTACGCCGTGAGCACACTTTATGAATGAATCGTTGCCAATGCAAGCGATCGTAACGAGAACCTATAAATTAATTTTTTTTTAAAATCATTTCGGATTAAAAGGAAAAACAATTGTCAGGATTATAACTTGTTAAAAATTTTTAAAAAACTTTCAGTTTTTTTCGAAAGAAGCTTTAGAAAATACAAAGTGTATGTTTGCATAATAATTAATTCAGAATATGAATTTTTTAAACATCAAAATCTCACCCTTGCAAAATATAATACAATTTTACACTTTGGACAAATTTATAATGGCTGATCATTTTTATTTTTGTATCAGTATTGCAAATTAGAAATGCAATCATTTAAACTGTTTTGTTGAAAAGTAATCTTTTTGGATTGAAAATTCTATTATTTTCGTAGAAAATTCAAATTTTTTCTGGAGAATTCGCCTTTTTGTTTTTCAAATTCATCTCTTTTGATCCAAATGTTATGTTTTTTTGATTGAAAATGCAATTGTCTGAATAAAAATCGATTCGTTGAGAATTAATTTTAAAAAATTTTAAATTCTTTTGTTTTTTTTTTTTTTGGCTAAAAATTAATTTTTTATCTGGAAATTTATCCTTTCTAAGTTGGAAAATTAACTATTTACTATTCATTGTATTTTGTTAAAAATTCGTCTTTTTTCATAGAAAATTAATGTTTTGTTTGTTGAAAGTTTTTTCTTTGTGGGTCGGGATGTAACTATTTAGTTAAAATTCTGTCGTCTTTTGTTGTTAAAAGTTAATTTTTAAACTCAAAGTTTGACTTCTATTTTATGTTAAAAAAACAGAAAAGTCCTCTCTTTCCTTGATAATTCAACTTTTCGGGATGAAAATTCAACTGTCTACTAAAAAATTGGTCTTTTTGTCTTGAAAATTCAACTGGTTTTGATTGAATTCTAATCTTTTTTTATTAAAAATTCGACAATTTGGCTGAAAATGTACTATTGAAGGTTGAAAATTCAACTATTTGGATAAAGTCGTATTTTTCGGTCGAAAAATCAAGTGTTTTGTTGAAAATTCGTCGTTTTGGATTGAAAACACATTTTTTATAGTAGAAAAGTAATGTGAAAATGCTTTTTGTTTTTTATTTTTCAGTCAAAAAATAAGATTTTAAAATTATGAACGGTTTTTTGAACCCAAAGAACTCGAAATGAAAAGTGAAATTGTGAAAATTATGAATAAACGAGTGATTGTTTTTCACTTCTTTGGAAATTTTACTAACATGTAAAATTATTTCATATGAGGTACGAATCAGGAACAAAAGTTTATTTTAATATATACAAAGAACCCGAAATTGATAAACATACCCCGGCACGACGTAAAATGTCGGAGGTTATTACAGTTTCCATTTCTTCGGAACCTTCAGCCACAACCAAAATCGCGGTTTTCGACATTTTTGAACAGTAACTTCTAGAAAACTTCGAAAGACTAATTTTAAAATGCGTAGTTAAACACTTTTAACCTATTCTAAAAATAAAGAGGGGGTCGATTAAAATCATCTTATCCAAAATAATCTCTTCTTTTATCACGAGTAGAAAAACCTTGATAACAGAATAAATATCGTTTGATAATAGGCTTGATCATTCGATTTTTTATTGATCACTCTTCTTTCTTAATTTTTTTAAAGATAAATATAAAAATTCTGTATTTTAATTATATTTAAGCACGCAGGATTCGAAAATTTGGGAATATTCTTGTAATCATACTTACCAACTGGAATTATTTTTTTTAAATCTATTTTTTACAGTTTTTTAAATAAATTAATTACGAAGACCAACAAGAGGATAAGAAGTAGATACCGAATGAATTACAAAGTCCGTTGCTGTACATTTGCAAATTTAGGTTTTATTATAGCTGTTACTGTTGTTCACCTACTTGAGGACATTTTGTCAATATGATTGATCATGTCTAATGACTATTTATAAATTTAATATCTGAAATTGAGGGAATTTTATCGTTGTTTTATACAATCAATAAAACATGCATTCTTGAAGTTTTTCAATTTGGAATAGAGTTTCAAAACGCTGACTTTTTGAAATTTAATAATATAAAATTGAATAACAATAGTTTGAAATTAATTTTTTCAACTGAAAATTTAACTATTTTATTCTTGATTGAAAATTGATAATTTTTTGTACAAATTTTGTTGAAAATAGTTCTATTTGGTAGAAAGTTTGTCATTTTTTTTTAGATTTGACCGTTTTTTTGTTGCAATTTTTTCTATTTATTTACTGAAAAATCCTTTTTAGTTCAAAGTTCAACTTATGTTGATAAGTCGTGTTTTTTGGTGGAATTTAATTATTTTTTATCTAAAATAAAAATATTTGTTGGTTGAAATATTACTCGCTGCGTTTTTTGTTCGGAATTCATCTTTTTTTAAATAAAAATTTACCTATTTAGTTAGAACGTCAACTCTTTTGTTAAAAATTAATTTTCTTGGTGAACATTCATCATTTTACATGAAAATAATATTATTCCAGTTAAAAATTAATAATTTTAGTTGAAAATTCATCACCTTGTTTGAAAACGTAACTATTTTTTTGAAAATATTATTTTTTTGTTTGAAAACTATTCCAATTAAACATTCTACCATTTCAGTTGAAATTCATCTCTGTCGTTACAAAATTATCTCTCTTAGTTGAAAGTTCGTCTTTATGGTAGAAATTAATTTCTTGGTTGAAAATGTATATTTTTGAGTAAAAATTTAGTTATTCTCGATAAAGATTCATAATTTTCGTTGAGAATTCATCACTTTTTTTGAAAACATAAGAATTTTTTTGAAAATTTTCATGAAAAATATTTTTTGGTTAAAAATTATATATATTTTTGAAATTTAACTATTATAATTGAATATACTAAATTTTGATTAAAAATGAATCTCTTTGATTGAACATTAAATTTTTGAACTATTCCGTTTCTGGTTGAAAAATTATCTTTTTTAGATGGAGATTCGTCCTTTTTTTCAAAAAATTAATCTTTCTAGTTCAAAATTCAATTCTTTTGATTAAAAATTCGTAATTCTAGTAGGAAATTCTTTTTGGTCTAAAATTCGACTGTTCTTTTTGAAGATTCGCCATTTTAGTTGAAAATTCATCTCTAACTATTTAACTTTTTGTTGAAAATTTATGTTTTTTAGTAGAAAATTCATGTATTTTATTGAAAATCCGTATTTTAGTAGAAATTAATTTTTTAATTTAAAATTAATTTTTAAACTGCAAATTTAATTTCCATTTTTGGTTAAAAAATTCTTTTTAGCTGAAAATTTCTTCTTTTTTGGTAAAAGTTAATCTTTTTTGTTGAAAATTCAATTCTAGTTAAAAATTCATCATTTTAGCTGAACAATCTTCTTTATTTAATATTCTACTATTCCAGTTAAAGATTTGTATTTTTATTTGAAATTTAATCGCTTTGTTCGAAAACGTAATCTTTCTTTTTTAATTTAACTATTTTCTTGAAAATTATTATTGTTTGGAAACTTATTTTTTTACTGCAAATGTAACTATTTTAATTGGATATTTCATCATTTTAATTGCAAATGCTAGTCTTTGGTTAAAAATTAATTTTTTTAATAAACAATGTAACCATTGCGTTTTTGGTTTAAAAATGATATTTTTTAGTTGAAAATTCGTCTTTTATATATACATATTAATCTTTTTGATTGAAAAGTCAATTTTCCTAGTAAACAATCATCATTTACTTACAGAATCATTTTTTTTTTTTTAAATTAAACTGTTCCCTTTAAAGATTTACTATTTAGTTGAAAATTCACCTGTAACTAATAAACTTTTTGCTGACAATTTATGTCTTTCGGTTAAAAATTTATACATTTTGTTGAAAATTCGTATTTTGATAGAAATTCATTTCTTGGTTGAAAATGAAACTGTTCCAGTTGAAGATTTATCTATTTAGTTGAAAATTCGTTCGGCTGAAACATTTTTTTTAACTGAAAATTTAACTATTCCATTTTTAGTTAGAAATTCAAGTATTCAAGTTAAAAATGCATCATTTTAGTTGAAATTTCGTATTATTGGTGGAAAATAAAACTACTTGGTTAAAATTTTATCTCTTTTCTTAAATTTTCATCTTTTTGGTTTAAAATTCATCTATTCCAAGTAGCAGATAGCCATTTTTGTTGGGGTTGAAAATAATTTTTTTTATTGAAAAATGAACTATTTCATTTTTGGTTGAAAACTGGTATATTTTCGTTAAAAATTCGACTATATGTTTGAAAATTGATATTTTTAGTTAAAATTTCAACTATTTGATTAAGAATTCATGAATTTGTTGAAAAGTCGTCTTTTTTATAAAATAAAACTTTTTTCGAAGAATTATTTAATCGCATGGACTGTAGAGCCAAGTTCATGAAATGATTAATAACGTTTTTATTATTATTTAATTAATGGATGGTGCGAATATATTTAAGAATATCTCGTAATATAATGTGTTCAATCTTTCTACATTTATCATATTAATTGAATCCCTGTAACTTGATAAATCTAGAAAAAATCTGGAATTGAGTGTTGTCTTTAAAATTTGGAGAATCAAAATCCGAACACTATAACTTCTCGGACTGGTGGTCTAAATATAAAATTTTTTTTGTACAGTATTTGAAAAACGCTATTAATTTATCAATAATAAATACTACTAAAAAATTGAATATTTTAAAGTACTTTACAATTCAATCGTTCCTTTGCCTTTATTTACATCACAACAAAATATCTTACAAAGTAGGATCAGAATAGAACTCTCATAATAATTAAAGGAATATAAAGCAGTTTTCTCACCGAAAAGTATTAATAAGATTAAATTAGAATACAAAATTATTGTTTTCTGCAAATCGTTGATCTCCAAGAACAAAGTGATTTTTAAAAATTATTTGTATCCGTCGTAAAGCATAGCTTCAGCAACTTTAAGTGCTGTTTCTTTGTCCAACAGTTTTTCAGCGATAGCCAATCCGAAAGCGTAAGCTGTTGCTGGACCTCTGCTAGTTATTATATTTCCTGAAATGATCAAGTTTTTTATCAATTAGTAAATTTAATGATTATTATATCGATATTCAGGGTTGCCGCAAGACTTGGAAATGTCATGGAGTTTTGGAAAAATGACGCAATATAAATGGATCACTAATTAAATTTAATTAAGAAGTCTAATATCATATTTCTGGTTAAAAATTATACTAAACTGGAGTCCCGATATACTAGAATTTTCTTTTAAATTTATGTAAGTGGCAATTTAAAAGTTTTATTTCCATTTCATTATGATATTATAAGACCAAAATGGCAACAATTTATGGTTGAAAGTTAATTCTTTTTATATCAAAAGTCTACTATTTTATTTTGGATTCAGTATTTGATTTCAACCGTTTTTAAATTGATTATTTAAATAGCTATTTAGCTATATATATATATATATATATAGCTATATTTAGAATGCATGATTCGAAAAATGTTGCATTTTAGATTTTAATTTTTAAGTTTACACATTAATTAAAAGATTTTTAAAATGCAGTTTTAAAGACTTAAGCAATTAAAAATTAGAAGCGTTTGAAATCGAATAGTTTGGATAACAATTATTTTTAGTTGGTCAACTGTGAATATAGATTAATTAATGATTTTTAAAATGGAACTGTACTCTCAGGATTGAAAAGTGAATAGTAATTGAATTTTCGAGACGATTCGGAATCAGTTCACAATTTTCGAATTTTCAGATTTTAAAGTTAAAAGTTAAACTGTTTCAATTGGAAAGTCTTGTAAGTTAAACAAATTTAAACACCCGATTGAAAAGTTATAAACTATTTTCAATTTTAAAATAACTTGAAAATAATATATTAATAATTAAAGACTTTTATTAAATTTGAAATATTGTTTCAATCTAAAATGTTCCATTTTTAAACCATTCAATTTGAAATATTTTAATGAATAAAAAGAACAATTACTTAAAATTCAGAAATATCTGATTGCTCATCTAAAATCAGTAATTTTAAATCAAATATTTAAAACTAAAGACAAAAAAAACTCAACTTTAAATGTGCCATTTCAAATTGTTCTATTGAAAAAAAAACCTAATTTGTAGGACAGATTGTTGAATTTTGCTGTATAAATAGCAACTGTACGCCTATCATTATTAGAAAAAATTTGATTAAGTTGAAGACATTTTTCAGAAGTTTTGAAAAATTGAAAATTATTTCGAATAATTTAAACTAAGTGTACGTATACCAAAAAATCCGGCTATTCATACCGAAATTTTGAGGCAAATAGCCGACGGCTGGCCTAATTTAAAATAAGATATAGATTTTTGCAGATTTCGAACAAAAAATTAAGAATTTTGAAAGGTTTTAAAAGAACAAAAAACATTTCCTTAATATTTCTAGTAAAATTGAAAATGATTGTCTATTTAAAAAAATTAATTTCGAGAGAATATTTTAAAATATTTAGAAAGATTTATAAAATTGTCAAAAATTAATGTGGAAGAATTTAAGGACATTTTTTTATTTGGTAGGATTTTAAGAAAGTTGTAGAACAACTTTCGTAATTGTTCTATTTTCAATACTTCTGGCTTAAATTGCTTAAAATGATATAATTTTGAACATTTTTAAATGCAATGGTTGCTTCTTTAGTTTCTGCTTCTTTAGTTTAGAGAATTAAAAGTGATAACGTCCATATATTTTTTTAAACTGAATCTGCATCTTTGAACTCTATAATTTATAAAAGCTAAAAAAAATTATTTGGCAGTTTAACTGCCTTTAATTTAAAATTGTTCAGTTGAAAAGTATAATTTGCTTCCATTTTATACGTGTAAATTATTGAGCCTTTCAATACAACATTTTTGAAATAAAAAACTTTTAAAACTTCAATTTTAATAGTTTAAAATTAGAGTTCCACTTTGGGTGCTTTATTTATTAGTTCAGTTTTCAGTACTTTAAATGTAAAAATTTGTTAGCTTTTCAGTTCGAATTTGTCAATTTCATTGACCGTGAAAAATGTTTTCGAACCGGGAAATGGCCGGGAATTTTTTTCTTTAAATAATTCAACTGTATTTTCTTGAAACATCGCATTTTTTAGTAAAAAATAGAACTGTTTTGTTAAACATTCGTCCTTTTAGATACAAAATACGTCCTTTTGAATTTGAAATTCATCTTTTTGTTGAAAATTTTTTTTTTTTTTGGTTGCAAACTCATCTTTCATGGTTGAAAGTTAATTCTTTTTATTTGAAAAGTCTACTATTATATTTTTGGTCCATAATTAATTTGTTTTGATTAAAAAATTCTACCATTTGTTTGAAAACTCCACTATATTTTAGAGAGCTGTCTTTTTTTCTTCAAAATTATTTTACGGTGACTTTTAAATTTTCGAATTGATACGGATTGATTTTGTTAATCAATCAAAATAATACGATTATAATTCCAGAATTAAAAAAAATGTTATAATATAATAATAATGATCATTGTTTAAAATTCTATCATTTTTGAAAATTCCTTAATCAGGCTGGAAATTCGCAGACGATTTCAAATTCCGGGTCATTTCGCGGTCAAGTTTTTGCATTTTCCCGGTTAATTAAAAGAAATAACGCAACCATTTATTTTAAATCATGACGTTCCTTCTAAACATTCATTAACTCAACAGAGCAGAAAATTGCAAAATAAATGAATTTACAAATAAAATTATAAATCTTCAACTGTAATAGTAGAATTTTAAACCAAACAGATGAATTTTCAACTAAAATGATGAATATTTAACTGAAATGGTTCAATTTTAAACCAAAAAGAATAATTTTTAAACAATCAGAATAATTTTCAAACAAAAAAATTAACTTTCTACCAAAAAAATACAACTTTTTAATAAAATACATTAATTTTAACTAAATAGTTGAATTTTCAATGAAAGGAGAACATTTTTTAACCAAATAGTTGAATTTTTAACAAGAAAAAATTCAATTTTCAACAGAAAATGCAATAGTAACATTTTTAGTAAATCAAATAAATTTCCATCTTAACTGACGATTTAAAATTTTTCAAAGGTAAAATTTTCAATTGAACAAATTAATTTTGAACGAAATTGATCAATTTTCGACTAAAATTATGTATCTTCAATTAGAATAGTTGAATTTTATACCTACCAAAAAGGAAGAACTGGAATGCCTGCATTTTCAATCAATACGAAAATTTTTTATCTAAGAGATAAGTAAACTGTCAATATTCAACAAAATAGTGAATTTTTCACGAAATAAAAGAATTTTCAATTTAAAAAGACAAATTTACATCCAAATTGTTAAATTTTGAACTAGAAAATGCCAATTTTTCATCTAAATTTTACGGTTAAATTTTCAGTTGAAAAATTAACTTTCAACCAAACTGATGAATATTCGTCTAAAATTATGGATCTACAACTCGAATAGTTGAATTATAAACAAAATAAGGAGTTTTCAACTAAAAAAATGAAGAACGTCTGAGGAATTACAACCGTAAATTGTAACTGCAATTTTTTTCGATTTGTTTTTAAAGAAGGTTGTCAAAGCACCTACGTCTTTGACAATTACGTTCTCATTAGGAAACTCGCGCCTCGCGTTCGATAATTTTTGTGCAATTGAAAAACTTCAGCCAAAATAATTTGTAAATTCTGTTAAAATCTACTAAAAATAACGCTTTAAACTTATGGATTTCTTAAAAATAAAAATTGCATATTTTAAAAAATGATCTAACTTTTGGAACTTTTGTCTAATTAAGAAATTTCATGATAATAGTTTCGAAAAAATATATTTTATATCTAGTAGAAATTTGGATCGATATTCCTTAATCTATTTTTAAAAATTTCCTTTTTTTTTTGAAAATTTTCAAAATGTTGAAAAGCATATAACTTTTTCAAGTTTTATCGAATTTAAAAATGTCATTAGGATAATTTGCAAATATTTTTGCCACGTGCCAGAAAATTTGACAAAAATTTCTAATACTCATTAAAAAAAGTTTATTCAAATTTTGAAAAAGCTCTAACTTTTTGTCTAATCGAAAAATTTAACTGAGATAGTTTCTAAATATATTTGATATCTAGTGGTGGATTTAAATGAAATATCCTAATCTACCAGAAAAATATTTTTTTCTATTTTTCTGAACATTTTCACAATATTCAAAAGTATATAACTTTTCTAATTATCATGGAAATTAAAAATTTTATTTCGATAATTTACAAGTCTTCTACCCATCTATAAGAAACTTTGATAAAAATTTCTATAATTTAAAGAAAAAAAAATTGAAAATTTTGAAAATGCTCTAAATTTATTAATTTTTGTTGGAAATATCTGCTTAACGAACTGAACCTTCATTTTGGGAACCTTAAAAAATGTATCAAAGGCTGACTCGATTGGACAAATCCTTTAAAAGTTAGTGTCGCTACAAAATTCAGGTAACCATACATACAGACAGACATACAGATGATAAACTGTTATGATTTTCGGATTCTGTTAGTGCCGAAACGTAAAGATCCGTTAAAAACCAGATATCGAAAATTTGACCGATCAAATTACACTCTCATGAATGAGAATGTAAAAAATCGGATTTTCAAAACAAAAATAGTTAATTTTTCTACTGGAATAGTTAAATTTTCATTTGAAAAATTGATTTTCAACAAAGTAGTTATATTTTTAAAGAGATGAATTTTCAATTAAAATTGGCTCTCGCGTTTCTCGTAACTTTTGTTTATTTGTTGTTTTTTTATAGCTTGTGTCGTTTGTCACAAAATTAACTTTTTTATTTTTATTGTTTTTTACGCATAAAACAAAAACTGCGCATCCTGTAAAAAATAATTATTAAAAATTTGTAGCTCTTTTTTGGGTAAACAAGTTTGGCCTCATTTTTTTCGTAGCTTGTGTCGTTAGTCCAACCATTTTTTTTTTAATTTTTAATGTTGTTTTTTACAACTAAAAACAAAAACTACGCGTCCTATCGAAAAGTGATGCATAACAAATTTGTAGATCTTTCCAGAGCGCGCAATTTTAGGTAATTCATATTTTCAAATCATGCGTTATTTGGCTTAAAATGTTCATTTTAGTTTTTTTTTAATTTTGAAAATGCTTAAACTCTGATCATTTTCTTTTTATAGAAAAAAGTGATTAGGTTCAATTGTTTGAGTTTCTGAGTGCTATGAATAACCGTACATAGAATTTTTAAATCTTAAAAAAATGTGGTTTCAAACATTTTAAAAATGCGCTCACTTTTTGAATTTTCATCCAAAATCGCTGGTTTACAAACTCATTCTTTATTTTCAGGCATTAAAAAAGTGTGTCAAAGCAGAATCCAATCTGATCAATTTTTCGAAAGTTATCGTGCCTAAATAATACAGACTACAGACTACAGACAGACAAACACCTGCGTAAAAATAGTTTTTTCTGACTCAGGGGGTTTCAAAACGTGGAGATTTGATGAAAACCAAACAAATGAAATTTTAAATAAAACCTTCTCATTAAGATGAGAATGTAAAAACATAAATTCCCGACGAAAAATATAAAAAAAATATATATTATAATTCAGAAATATTTCCTCTTCGAAATACTACTTTTACTCTAAAAACTACTTGAAGTAATTTATTTTTCTAAAATTTCGAAGCAGGAACTTTTCAAATGTGACGAATTTTGACTTAAAACAGGGATTTCTTCAACTCCTCTCATATGCCCATATTTCACTCATATGCCCTGCAACTGTAGATAAAGTAGAAGTCACTTTTCTAAATTGACCAAAATTATTTAAAAAATGAAAATTAAAAATTGTACAAGAATTTGTTGAAAAATTAGTCTGCCATTAGTAGAATACGTTAAAAATAAATAAAATATACTGAATTAAAAAAAAATTAGAATTTCATCAAAAGCAGATCCTGAAAGCTAAAAGTCATTACATTCTAAAATCAGATTTTTGTAGCAACCCTGAGACTGATTTTGTCTTATGTTTTGCATAAGATCAATGTTTATGAAAACTTATCAAATATATATCGTACCATCGATTACGACCATTTGTCCTTCGATGTATTTGTAATCACTTGTCAGTTGTTCTTTAGTGGATGGGTAAGAAGTGATTTGCTTCCCTTTAGCAATTCCGTGAGCTTTTAAAACAGCTGGAGCAGCACAAATCGCAGCAATTAGTCCGTTTTTTGATTCCTGGTTCTTAAGCAAGTTTCCAACTTTTGCCGACTGAAAAAACGTTGTTATAAACAAATTTTGTTAAATATTTTGATAATTTATTATGGTTTTCAGTATCTAACATCAGCAAATTATATTACTGGTCAAAGTTTATACTCACAGCTGCCAAATTTTTCCATCCAACACCACCGGGTAGAATAACAGCGTCGTAATTTGTATCTTTTACATCAGCGAGTTTTGCATCTGCGCAAATTTTTACGTCGCGGCTGCACTTTATGCAGGAATCGTTTGTAATGCTGGCAATCGTTACGAGAACCTACAAATAGAAAAGCTTTCTTAAAATTTAATAAATTCTTCAATTTTTGACCGACTTTCAATCAAATTAAAAAAGCGGTTCAGTTTTAAAAACTGTGTCTGATTTGAGAAAACACCGTTAACTGCAAAAATTCGAAAAATGAGTTTTTTATATCGTTGGAATCGTGAAGAAAAGATGCACCTGACTATTAAAATAATTTTTCAAATTTTTAATAACTTTTAGAATAATTATTGCTAAATCATGGAAAAACGCCGTTAACTGCAAAATTTGACGAGTCGTGATTTGGAAGATAGTCGTAACTGACCGTTAACTGCAGGCTTAAATCATGGACAGCTGAATACGTCACAGAAAAAATCGAGAAAAAGCCGCAACGGGCAGTTACGGACTTCACTAAATTATCGGGCGGTGATCTCGAGCCTTCGTCATTCCCAAGAGGTCCGTACGCGCTTACACCGTTCTCCGGAATTATCGAACCTCGAGAAAAAACGTCTGTAATTCGAGAAACGCCGTAACTGCATTTATTTTTAGCTGCGAAATTCTTTTGCCGTGAACGGCGTTTTCTCAAATCACGACAGGCGTTTTCTGAATTTCAGCATCCCAATCAACATCGTTAAATGCATTTTAGATAATTAATTAACTTTTTTAAACAATTTTTGTTGCAAAAATGAAAAGTTTATATGCAAATTAGTCAAGAACAAAAAAAACTGCAGAAAATGAATTAGAATCCGCGATACACGTGAGTACAGATTCAAACAGTTTTCGTCGATTTTCTAAGCTTCGTTCATTTTGCAGTTAACGGTGTTTTCTTAAATTACGGCAGTATTACATTATTATTGTTGCAATTACTCTTAAATGAAGGGATAAAGGTTGACAGCCAAAAAAGTACTCCGGAAAAAAACGTGGAAAATAATGAATAAAGAGCCACGCTAGTAGTCTAGATTTGCAACTGGAATTCTCTAAAATTTTTACAAATTTATTGCACATGGTGCTAGATAAAAAAATGTTAATTTTAATAATAAATATCTACACCCATGCTAACGTGAGTTCACTAAAAATGATGGCAGCAGTTCTAGTTCTATTTAACAACTTTTTTTTTAAAGTCATCCCTATTTATTGAAAATTAACTTTTTTTGTTGAGACTTTATATTTTCCGGTTGAAAATGTGAAATGTGATTGAAAAATCTTTCTTGACAGAAAACACTTCTATTGAAAATTAATGTCTTTGGGTAAAAGGTTAATTTTTGATCGTGAAAAATGCAACTGTTTCATTGAAAATTTATTTGTTTAGTTAGAAATCCAACTAATCAGTTTAAAATTTAGGCCGCTTTGTTGAAAATTGGTCTATTTAATAGAAAACTAACCATATTTATTCAAATTTCATCCTTTTGTCTGAAATATAAACTATTGTATTTATCGTTAGAGAACTTAACGTTATTAGTTATATTTCAGACAGAAAAATTAAAATTCGAATCTTCTAACATTTATTATAACCTTTTAAAAACACATGCCCCAACTCCTTCAATTATCCACATTTTATAAGCATTAGACATTTCCAAATACTTCAATCTTTATTTTAATGATTTACAAAATTTGAAGCTTAACAAAGTTTTTTTTCAAATAAGGATTCAAAATTTATCAGTTTAAAAACATGAAGCTGATTAAATGCTTTTTAAAAGGCTTGAAGTTTTTACACTACCGAACATTACAGTTTTCTTCAAATCGTTAACAGAGTTCAATCTAATGGTTTCCCTTTTGTTAATCTTTTAAATTTGATTTTTCCAAAAACATGAAATTTAAGTGTCTCAGTTTCGAAACGAAAAACATTCAAAATTACACAATTACAAAGCTAACGCCACCAAAATTGAATACTTTATTTCGAGACCCTAAAAAATTATAACTAAAAAGTTAGAACTTGAAAAATTTACAAGGTTGAGTAATTTAAAAACAATGGATATTTCCTGAACTGTAAACGCTGTTTAATTTATCTTGAATGTGGATTTTGAGTGTTCTAGATTTATAGTAGGTCCAGTATTAAAAGGCTTTATATTTTAAATGATAAAATTTTGGATTATTTGAATGAAAGCTAAATAATTTTGAGTTTTGCTAATATGACATGGTTCAAATTTCAACCGTTTCTATTTTACAATTACTATGAAGGATTTTAATTAAAAATTGTACAATTTTTAATATTTTAAAGTTGGAAAAATGAACGTTTAAATTCGAAATTCAAATTTATACACTTTTAAATTATTGTTCATAAATTAAAAGGAAATAATTTAGAATTTCGTTAACATGGCAATCAAATTTCGACCTTTTCTATTTTATAATTATTTAGCTATAATAAATTATAATTGAAAATTGTATATTTTTATTTGAAATGATTTGACACGACAACATGTTGAACGTTTAAATTCTAAATTATGGTAAGCCACCATGCATTTATTTTAAGGTGATCAGATGGCTTGATCGGAAAATCAGGAAAATCAAAATGTATTGTATGAATTTTCAACCAAATAGTTGAATTTTCAACTAAACACAGAGTAGTTAAATTGTAAACTAAGAAAATTAATTTTCGAACAAAAACTTTCAACCAAACAGTTACATTTTTAACCAAAGAAATGAATTTTTAATTTTAATGATTAATGTTTAACTTAAAAAAAAAGAATTTTGAACCATAAAATCACAACAAAAAAAAACAGAATTTTTAATAAAGCAATTCCACTTTCAAATATGCAGATGGAATGTTCCACGAAAAATGTAACGGTTGATATTTCAATCAAACATTTTTTTATTTGAAACCAAAAACAGTTGAATTTTAAGAGATGAAATTTCTGCGAGTTGTATATTCAACTAAAACCCTAAAATTTCGTCCACCAATAATGGAATAGTTCAATTTGCTGTTAAAAATGAATTTTAACAACAAAAAAATGAGTTTTCATTAAAAAAAATATTTTCAGCGAAGAAGATTAATTTTTAACCAAATATTAATTTTCCACCAAAATGGTTGACTTTGTAAAAAAAATTATATTTCTAACTTAAAAAATTAAGTTGTAAGTTGAATTACTTTGTTGAAAATCCATTTTTTAGATAGTGATATATTTTTTTTTAAATTGATCACCCTTAAAGTAATTCGTACTAAAAAAATCTGGCTACTCATTCGGAAAATTTCCGTATACACAGCCTCGGTCTTATTAAAATTTTTTTTCAGAATTTCCCATTTTTTAAGGTAATTTGAAGTGTAAAAAAATTTATGTGCACAATAAAAATGATAAAAATCGCGAATTTTCGTTTTCCGGCATGACGAACGAGGAGATAACAAAAAAAATTATATTTTGTAGTTGAAATTCATTTATTATGTTGATAACTCGTTCTTTTTGGTTGAAAATTAAATTATTTTTGTGGAAAATTCATATTCTTCGGTTGAAAGTTCAACTTTTTAATTAAAAATTTTAATCTTCAGGTTGAAAGCTGAACTATCTTCCAGGAAATTGGTCTTTTTAGCTTGAAAATGTTATATTTTGGATGAAATTTTTTTCTTTATTTACTGAAAAATCTGTCTGGGTTGAAAATTCACTTTTTTGGTTGAAGATTTACAATTTTAGATAAAAATTAATTTCTTTGACTATTTTGTTGACGATTCGTGTTTTTTAGTTGAAAATTAGACTATTCCAATTTTGCTTGAAAATTTATATTGTTTAGCTGAAAATTATAATTTATTTTGTTGAAAATTGGTATTTTATGGTATAATGATTATCTTTAGGGTTGAAAATTCAACTATTTGCTTAATAATTCACACTTTCTGTTAAAAATACATCATTTTAGATAAAAATTAATTTCTTTTGTTCAAAATATAAATTGTATTTTTAGTTGAAAAATAGTTTTTTCAATGAAAATGACACTATCCCATTTTTGCTTGAAAATATATATTGTTTAGGGAATAACTCATTTAAATTAGTTGAAAACTCGATTCTTTGGTCTAAAATTCAATTATTAATCCTATTAATTTTAATAACTGAACATAACCAAACTTACCCCGGCGCGGCGTAAAACATCTGCTGTTATAATAGCTTCCATTTCTTCGGCTCCTTCAGCCAAAAGCAAAATTGCGGTTTTCGACATTGTCGAACAATAATTCGCAAAAAGAATCGAGTTACTATGTTTAAACTGCGTGAACAAAAGCCTTGAAAAAATGGAACTGGACACCATCTGATAGTGAAGGCAATTAGAAAAACAACAGCAGACACAAACAGATAAACAAAAAGTCGACTGTATCTACACTACCAAGGACCCTGGTTTCTGATATCCTGATTAGAAAATTTAGAAAATTTATAAATGTCTCTAGAAATTTGTAATATTTCCAATGAATAAGTTAATTCTAAAAATTATTACTTTATTTGACAATCATTTTTATTTTTTAATCAGGCCTATAACAAAACTTGGGCTCCAGTCGAACTCGCTCCGCTCCTGTTTGCATTTCCTGCTTCTCTGTTCTTTATTTCGAAATTTGGGATTTTTCCATCAGACGAAAATTAATTTTTTCTATTAGTAAAATTATCCTTTAAAATAATATAATTAAAAAATAAAAAATATATGTAAAAAAATATTTTAAAAACAAATAAAAGTTGCAAAAGAAAGTTTTTGACTATTTTTCGTTGTTTTCCGCTAGAAATCGGAACGCGTTGATTTTTTTAAGGGCCATGCAGCTGTATGAAACATATGGATTGTAATAATGTACAAATATTAAATCAAACGAAATGGTTAAAATTCTGGAATAATCATAAATAATTGTCCATAGAAATTACTACATCATTTCAACAAAATGCGAATAATTTCGATCTTGAATATTATTAAATTGAGGGTATAAATTAATAACAAAATAATTTTTTCCCATATTGATAAAACCAAAAAAAGGCACAATACAATTTTCTGAATTTAAATAAAAACCCACATAAGGTTTTGTATGGGTTTTGATTAATTTAGGAGCATAGCCGTAACTTAACGGGATCAACAATTTTTATATTAAAAATTCTACCCTCGAGGGATTCTAATATAAATTTAATTTCTATTAATCCCTCATTTTTTTGTTATATTTATATATTTTATTATCACTAATATATTTATTTTATATTTTATAGAATAAGCAATTTAAAAAAAAGTAAATCTGGCCAACAAAGTCTCTCATCCTGAAAATTAGGTTCCTCTAATCACTATTGTTGATACGTCCCTCAAAACGAAGCGTTCCGAGTGATCGTATTTGGATTGGTGGGTGAATCAGTGAAGAGAATGCACACGTCATACATATGTTTATACATACACACCCAGGCAACGATTAAAATCCACACAGCGTCTGACAGCGTGTCGTGTCTCCGTCTCGGCTGTCTGTCTCAGGGTTGGGTAGGTAGAATACTCGAAATACGGTAGTTTTTGCAGGGGCGAATTCAGGGGGGGGGTGATAAGTTCGCCCCCCCCCACTCGAAGGTTTATATTTGAATGTTGATTTTAGTGGAGAGCAGTGCACGGTTTACTTATTAGGGGCTTCCTATAAATTACGTGACCAAAACGTGTTTGCGGTGTAATAACTTATTAAGTGTGAAAATAATTTTTACATTTCAGACTTATTCACACTCTTTCCCTTATTTCCATATTTTCCCATTTGTTAAAGAATTCTTCTTATAGGCGCCCTGTTTTTTTAGAAACTTATCATATTTGTTGTTGTTTCGCTTAAATTCCAATTGAACTATTCGAAACCAATTAGAAAATTCAACTATTTTCGTCTGAAAAGCCTACTGTTATATTTTTAGCTCATATTTCATTTCGATTGGTTAAAAATTCGACTTTTTTTTTAAATTAATTATTTGGTGGACAATGAAGCTAGTTTATAAGAAAGTATCCTTGTTTTAATACAAACTTCAACTACTAAGTTGAAAGTCAAACTAATTTTTAAAAAATATTTTCGCAGCGCGGGCACATTCTCATTGCCTGCTACGCTCGCGGCGCTAAGCGCCAAGTTTGAGCGCCCGGGTATGCCGTCGCGCTTCGCGCTTGTTTTTGCACGTTTAATGCGTACACTTTAACTACATTTGTTCAAATATCATAAATACTATAACTTAAAGCGACAACTGCGATTTAAACTTCTGAGGAATTACAGCGATAAATTGTAACTGCAATTTTTTTCGATTTGTTTTTAAAGAAGGTTCTCGAAGCACTTACGTCTTTGACGATTACGTTCTCATTAGGAAACTCGCGCTCGATAATATGTCTCCAATTGAAAAACGTCATCAAGATAATTTGTAAATTCTGTTAAAATCTGCTAAAAATAACGCTTTAAACTTATGCATCTCTTAAAAAACAAAATTACATATACATATTTTTAAATGATATAACTATTGGAACTTTTGTCTAGTTCAGAAATTTCATGAGAATAGTTTCGAAAAACTTATATTTTATATCTAGTAGAATTTTGGATTGATATTTCTTAATCCATTACAAAATTTTATTCAAATTTTGAAAAAACTCTGAGTTTTTAAATGTTATGTTTGAAGATTCATCTCTTTGATCGGAAATTGATATATTCCATTAAAGAAAATTAATTCTCGTAGTTGAAAATGATCGTTTTTTTGTTAAAAATACAACCGCTTGGTTTTAAATTGATATGTTTTGGTTGAGGATTCAACTATTTAACTATTTAACTATTTTGTTTTAAATTCTTCTTTTTTGGTCGAATTAAACTGTTTTTTATTTCAAAAGAAAAATTTTATTTGTTGCAATATCAATTATATTACATGTTTCTTTAAGAAATCGTTGTATTTTTGGTTGAAAAATAAACTGCTTGATTCAATATCAAATTCATTTTTTTGCTGGCTGAAGATACAACTATTTTGTAGAAAATTCATCTTTTTGGCATAAAAATTCAACAATCTTGTTGACATTTTTTGTGTTTTGTTTAAAGTGCGTATTTTTTGGCAGCGCGTTCATTTTCTTAGTGAAAATTTATTTTTTTCAACAAATTTCAAAAAATGAACGATTTTCTTGTAAATTCATCTTTTTTGGTTGAAAATTGAGCATTTTCAAATTTTTTAAGATTCACTTTAAGATTTTAAAAATATTTTATTTATTCCCCGTATAGTGCACCCCACAGTGAGGCGTAATCAACACAAAGGGCTCAAAATAATTTGCAGATGTCAATTTTGACAGATTATGGATTATATTATATTCGGTTATATTAATAATATTTTCCTTATATTCTTGCACAAACTCAAAAAGATGTTTGAAGAGTTCACGTAATGTGAAACAAAAAAGAAGAATTTTTAACCAAAAAAGATGAATTCTCAATGAAAAATTTAATAGTTAATATTTCAATCAAAGAATGTTTTTTTTTTATCGAAAACAGTTGAGTTCATCCAACAAACGATTTTTAAAGAAAACAATTGAATTAATGGAAAAGTGATTCGTTTTATTAAATCCTCAACAAAAACAGATAATTTTGAACCAAAAAAAGGAATCTTCTCCCCAAAAAGACGAATTTCCAACAAAATACAAAAAGTTTTCAACAAAATAATTGAAGTTTGAACCATGGATGAATTTTTAACTCATTTGATGAAACCTCAACCGAAAAAGTAAATTTTTAATAAAGAAGTTCAACTTTGAATCAATTCGTTGAATTTTCGACCAAAAAGGTGGATTCTCATCGAAATTTTTATAGTTGATATGACACTAAACAAATATTTTTATATTAAATAAAAACCCATTAAATTCATCAAGGAAGGACGAAATTCCAATTAAAAAATTAATTTTTACGCCGAAAATATGATATTTCATCTAAAAAGTTCATTATATATCAATTAGTTAAAATTTCAACCACCAAATGTTCTAAAAATTACAAACAGATTTTCTGCATTATCAATTTAGAAAATAAAAATGTACAAATAAGTAATTTTATTTGATGAGATTTATTTAATTTTGAATGTTTCTAAACATTATTGATAAAAGAGAAAAATTTACTTGTGAATTTTCTATAATATTGAGAAATAATTCTGTTCCTTAATTTTTTCTACCGGACTATATTTTAATAATAATAATAATAATAATAATAATAATAATAATAATAATAACTATAATTAAATAATTAGAATCTTGAAAAGATTTTAAAAAATCGTAAGGCTCCAGTATAAATTTAAATAATTGAAAAAATATATATATATAAAGTAAATATTAAGAAATAATTGTAAGAATTTCAAATGATTTCCTTAAATTTAAGAAAAGAATTTAGAGGATTTTAAAAAGAGATTTTTTATTTTTGCAATATTACAAAATTTACAAAAAATTAGAATAAATTTAAGAGATGCTTAGAATTTTTGTCAAGATACAACCATATTTTTTAACTCAAAGAAAATTTTTATTATTTTTGTTATTATCGAATTTTAGTGTGGCAACAAAATGTTGAGAATCGTTTGTCAATAATGTTTATGAACATTAAAAAATAAATAAATCTCATAAAATAAAATTACTTATTTGGCCATTTTTATTTTCTAAATTGATGATGCAGAAAATCTGTTCGTAATTTTTAGAGCTTTTTTTTAGAAATTTTTTTTGGTTGAAAATTTAACTAATTGATATATAATGAACTGTTTTGTTGAAACTTCATATTTTCGGCCTGAAATATAATTTTTTTATTGAAAATTCATCCTTCCTTGATGAATTTAATGGTTCTTTATTTAAACTGAAAATTTTTCTTTAGTGAAATAACTATAAAAATTTCGATGAGAATCCATCTTTTTGGTTGAAAATTCAACGAATTGATTCAAAGTTGAACTTCTTTATTGAAAATTTACTTTTTTGGTTGAGGATTCATCATTTTAGTTAAAGATTCATCCCTGATTCAAATTTCAATTATTTAGTTGAAAACTTTCTGTATTTTGTTGGAAATTTGTCTTTTTTGGGAGAAGATTCCTTTTTTTGTTGGTACAAAATTATCTATTTTGGTTGAGGATTTAACCAAACGAATCACTATTGGATGAATTCAACTGTTTTCGATTAAAAAAAAAACATTCTTTGATTGAAATATCAAATATTACATTTTTCATTGGGAATTCAACTTTTTTGTTTAAAAACTCTCCTATTTTGTTTCACATTATGTGAAATCTTCAAACATCTTTTTGAATTTATTCAAGAACATAAGGAAAATATTATTGATATAACGGAATATAGTATCTTCTTGTTAATTTTAAAACAATTTCGTGGTTGAAAATTCAAATATTTTATTTATAAATAACTTTTTTGTTGAAAATTAATATTTTTGGCTTCAAAATATTTTTAATCTTTTTAAAACTTCTAAAATTCTTAAATATCTTTTAAACTGGCTCTAATTACTCCTAAAATTTTTCTAAATCTTCCGGATTCTTTTTTGATAATTTTAAAAATCTTTTGCAATGTTTTAAATTTAAAGTATTAAAAAATATTTTCTCCACATTCATTTTTTTAATTAAAGAATCTCTTTAAATATTCTCAAGAATCTTAAGAAATTTTATTTTATCTTCAAATTTTTTTTTCTTTTCTAAATACCTTTTCAAATTATTGGAATATTTGGAGCAATTTATTAAAAGTTCTGCAAAATGAAAAAAATTTCCCTAAAATCTTTCATATACTTTATCTAAAATTTTGAAAATTATTTGGAATGTTTTGAAATCTTCTTTTTACCAAAATTTGAATAATTAAACATAAGTTATAATTTCCTAGAAATCTGAAGACAATTTTCGTATTCTCTTGAAACACTTATAAGTTTAAAGCTCATAAGTTTTTGTTTTGAGATATTTAAAAAAACTAAATTTTGTTTTTAATTCACTAAAACTTTTTTAGGTTTAACAATACTTTTGTATCTTTTCAAACTTTCAAAATATCTCTGAAAATTATTACCATTTTTTCTAAAATTTTATAATCTTGCAAAATTGAAAAATCAATCTTTAAAATCTTCTAATTTCTTTTCCGAAATTAAAAAAAAAATTTTACATTTTAAAAAATATCTTCTTAAATCAATTTTTAAAATTATGAATAATCAGGAACGTCTGAAAAATTTCGAAATAAAATTCCCGAATAATAAAATTGCGTAACAGTTTAAATAAATACTATCGAATTTAAAAATTCCTGTATGATGAAATTCGCGACATTAAATTACCGAATTATAAAATATCCTTTCTAGAAAATTCCTGAATTTAAATAATTAAAAAAATATTGTTTTTATTTCATTAAATATTATTTATTTCCTAAAAATAAAATAATAAAATATTTTTAATAAATAAATGTTCTTAACGCTTAAAGCTTTTAAAAATGAATATTTGAATTTAAAATAACAATAATTTTATAAAAATTTTATTTAAAAAATAAATTTAAAAACACGTGCGCCTTAAACGAAATAGAAATTTCTCCCTAAATTTTCTCCGAATCTGAAATCTCGTATTGTCCAAAGTTTTCAGAATTCATTTCAGCATTGATTTATCTCGAAATCAATTTTTTATTTAAATTAAAAGTTCGATTTTTGACAAAGTTTTTTGTCATTAAAATAAATACTATGTACATTTTCAAAAAAACTTTTTAATTCAGAAATATGTTTCTTGTTCATTAATTATTATTTTAAATTCAAAGAATGATTTAAAAAACTTTAAAAATTTTAAAAATTCTCTTATAAAATTGTTAGATAATTGTATTTTTAAGAAATAAATCATATTTAGCAAAGGAAATTTTTTTTAATTGTTCAACTTCGAGAACTTTCTAATTCAGGAATTTAACAGTGTACTGAAGTTTTATTTTTCGGGATTTGTCAGTTTTCCCAAAAATAAATTATAATTTTGCCTGAAAAACATATGTTAATTTTCAAAACCAATAAAGAAATAAACATGAAAATAAACAGTTACTTAAAAAAAAAAATATTTTTCCCTTGAAACCAAAGCACTACAAGGGCGCGTACATTTTTCTAGTTTTCTAAAAAAAAAAAACACGTGGCTAGCCAGCCCTGGTCGCCTCTCCAATTCTTTTGGTGTCAATAGGAACGTCCGGAATCGGAACACACCCCCACGAGAAAAGCGAAACAAATCGCAGTCATCGCAGTCAATCGCAGTACAAGATGGCTTCCCTCGGGTGTTGTGGTTGACGATATTTACAAGATATTTTGTACATTCTATACCGTAATTAGGTCGTTATCGACCTAACTAGTTTCTTTGTTCGAAAACGAGTGCCCTGCAAAGGCAACGGAAATAAACGCAGCGATTGGAAACCATCGCTGCTAACAAAATGCGAACATCTCAAGACTGAGGCACACTTCTGACTTCTGAGTGAGTACAAACCAATAGTTTCCGTTTTTTCGTGCACGCTTTTGCAATCGCACTCGCGGCAATCGGGATACTTAAAAAATGTAGCCTCAAAATGTCAAAAAATCGAGTTCTCAAGGGTCGGGTTTTAATTGGCAATTTTTATTTGAGTTGACGTCCCCCTTTCAGTGAAGCGTTATTTATTGTCATGGTGCACGAGGCACCTTATTGGTTAAATGGTTATTGCATCCTCGTCTCGTGTTCGTGAATTATTTACGACCGTTTCTGACTTTCCAAAAGCAAAAATAACCGATTTTTGGAGATCCCGATTGTGTCGATTTGTGAATTCTCCAGGCTTTTGCTTGAAAGGCGAATATATATATCGTGCAGGACACTTATTTTAGAACTTTCGCCGTGACTTAAGACCACTTAAATCGTTCAATTTTATCCTTTGATTTTCCTAGGCAATAATAGACGATTTTTCTTGTTCGTTATGTAACTTTCCTTGTAGAAAAAAATAGATAGCAACGAATATGAGTGGCAATGATAATAAAAGAGAGAATATGTTGCCTTGAAAAGTGGATTTTAATATTATTAAACCTATATGCATTTTCAACCGGGTGAATGTAAATTGAAAACTGTTCGACTTTAACAAAACTGTTTTATATTTTGTAGTTTTTTTTTTAGATAGCTTTTATAGTTTGTTGTTTTCAAATGCCTGGCTAAAATGGCATTTTTATGTTGTTTTTTATTTGTTTATGTTTTTAAAATTACGATAACGTACGCTGACCTTTTGCAAATAAAGATTTGCGAAATGACAATTTTCCAGGTGCCAGGATAAAAAATATTTATGTTTTATGTGCCTATCGTAAATATAATAATCATAACGTTTTTTTTTTAAATATATTTTAAGAATTCATTTGCAAATGCTAATTTGTTATGTTATTTTATCAATATGTATATAACATATCATGATTAAAGTTCTTGTTATCAAATGCAGGAGTAAAGAAAAAAAATTAAATTCTCAAGTATAAATCAAAAAGTTAACAGATTTGATATTTTTATTAAGGCCGTGTCTATGTGATATTTGGATATCATATTCCAATTTTGTGTGAAAACGACGACAGATAATTTGTACGTTTTTCTAACATAAGAATTTTTCTCCTTATTTAAGTTTCGTCAGAAGCAAACTTTCAAAATCTGGGACATGAATGTTTTATTGACCTAAATATACACTATTGCCTCAATTGATTACTTTTGTATTATTTTAAAAAAAGCATTTAAGAACATTTTGAAAGAGCTTTAAAGCGTTTCATAATGATAACTTACTTTTTAAAAGGTAATAGAACAACCTAGACACATTGTCGGAATGAGATTATAAAGTTTGCCTTTTGTCAATATAAAAAGCTTACAAGTAATCAATCTTTAAATATGTATTTAAAAATTAAAATGCGCCTCAATTTATAAAGTTTCCAAATCCTATAAAATAGGGCTTTTATGTCAAAATATTTTGACAAGGTCAGTTTATCTTATCGTAACTTGTATTAACATTCAGAAGAAGTTAGAATTATGTTGTATCTTCTCAGTTTTTTGTAGGATCATATATACTTCATTCTATTTTTGGCTGGAAGCGTTTAAAATTACTTTTAAACGATAAGGTTTTTTAAATTTTAATTCTCATTATTTATTTGATCACTATTAAGGTGCCATACATTTGATTATTATTAGGATTTTGGATTGTGCATCATCACAGTAACCAGCTGATGATTGATTAATTCTTAAAAACTTAAATGCCTCTGTAAAAAGTTCTTTTTTTTTTCGTTAAAAACAAACACTTGAAACTTTATTCCGTTTGTTGATAAAAATTAAGTCAAACAGAAAATGTGTTGATAAATTTACGATATGAGAAGAGTTAATTACTGTAATTATGAAATGAATGATAATATTGCTTTTTTTTAATTTACGTAATGAAAACATAGTCATATACTAACTAATATTTAGAAGTTCCCTGTAAACTTATTATTCACAAACGTTTCTTCTATTCTTAGACTTATGCTCAATAATTTAAATCTTCAGAAATCAATAAATTTTGTACTCTTTTCGATTCACATTTTTCTATTGTTACAAGTAAAAAACAAGTAATAGCGAAAACCTGTTTCTATACACAAGTAATATAATTAAAGGCTGCAAATTATAAACTAGAAAATAAAAACTTTCGTAGAATTTGAAACCAGAGTGAAACCTCATTATCCAACAATCATCAAAGTAATACAAATAATAATACTTTCAAGCCGATTAGGACAGTCATTAGTCACCGTAATATCAATTAAACATAATTAGCAGACTTATTAATTGCAGTAATTTCGCGACCGTAATATTATTAAAGCTTGACATTTTAAAACAATTCTCTTCAACCTGAAATACATATTTTTACTCTGAGAATGGAACTCCTTATTCAAAATATAATAATGATGAAACATGCAAAAAATTGCATGGAAACTTGTCTGCATCTGTAATCTTCTGAAATTATCGGATTTTGCTTCATCGTTATATTTAACAGGCTCGAGGTGTCTAGCTTTTAAAATTGAAAATGGCTTAAAAAAAGTTGTACTTCCTGGGCTTTTTTTTTTGTTGTGTAATCAATATTTTGATAAAGAAACCAAATGAGATGCAAAAATTCTAAGTTATCACAATGAAGAGAACATTAGGTTTATTAAAGTTAAATAAAAATCAATGAAACATATAATTTGAGAAAAGTGCAGGTTAATAATTCAATAGATTCTGCTAGACACCTTGAATTGCTAGTTTCTGTTAATAACCATGATAACGAATTCATTGATTATCAGTAATACGATAGGGGCATGTAAACAAAATTTAATTGAATCTCGAAGACAATGATCATAAAAACTGACAGACTTACATGTACGGTTCAGGGGGTGGATGATAGAAATTTACCTAAAAGGCAAGAGAAGCCAGTCGAAACACTGGAGAAAGACGGCGGAGCTTTGGAGGAGGGGGAGATGTCCGCCGGCACCCAGGGAGAGATTCGGGTTGGTCCATCGCACCAGGTTTGCCATATTCCTTGAAAAAACTCTTGCCACTTAGCTATATCGCAGCACGACGTACCTAACTCAAGGCTTGTTTTTTGTATTTATTTTTCTAAATTTCATACAAAAACGAATCAGGTCTAGGTCTAGAATGCAAGATTTAAATACTCCTACTATTACTCGATAGGCAGGAATATTTCTAACGGTAGATCTCTCTTACCGACATTTGCCGACATCAAAACTCTTCTCCAAGGTTCGCGTCCGTTCTAAAAAGGTTTGTTTCCTCACTAAAATTGTGTAAGTCCTTGCTAAAAGAGTTCATGCCTGCGCTGATTTTTGTTACAATTTTGTTAAGTCCATTGTTACTGTTTTGCTGCTTTAAAATAACAAAAATTATTTGTGCAATGGTGAGTAAACAATTTCTAAAATTCAGAACAGACACGTACCCTTGGCGTCGGTAAATGTTGGTAACAGATATCTACGATTAGAAACTTTACTATTATTAAAGCCTTCCCATCTCTGGAATTCTCGATACAAATAATCACTTATAATTATTTTTATTTAAAATAAAATTTGATTTCTTTATTTTCAAAATATTGTTTTCGACAATCTTTGAGGGTTCCGTAGATGGGAAGTAACATTTTATTTTAAAATAAAATCAAATAGATTTTTGATGAAAGGGTGGCCATTGGATTGAAAAACCGAAAAACATCGAGAAATTACCATTTTTTATTTATTTTTTAACTTTGAATTCAGTTTGGAATACTTTCAAATTAAAATGATAAAAATTGGCAAATGACAAGTTCTTTTTTCTGAGATTTTAGTGGCCACCATGAATCAGTTTCGAGTAGCGATCATTTGCAAACAATAATGATTTGAATTTAGTGTTAAAATTGTTCACTTTTTAAAAACAAAAAAAATGTTTCATTGTTTGAAAAATTTATCCCATTATTCATTGCAATGGTTTAAACGCGAAATTTAATTTATCTAATTATAAATTAGTTGGTCAGATACATTTTCAAATTTATTTTATGTTTTTAATTTGTTATAAAGAAACTTCTCTATTTTTTCTCCAATTTTACACTTTCATAAGCAAAGAAAAGAAATATTGTAGAGTAATCTTACCATTCGATTTCACTTAAATAAAAACCCTTTTTATTAGAAAATCCCTTGTTTTGAGTTGCAGAATTACAAAATATGTTTGTTAATGTATAAAGCATCGTATTCACAGAAATCTGTTTTTATTATTTAAACGAATTTTGATTTAATAAATGTGAGAAGCACAAGCAAGTTAACTCTAATTTTTGCCAGTGATTTAAAAATATTTCATAAAGATCTGACAGTAGAGTTTGTGAATACGATCAAAGTCTAGTACATGGTGGTTTTCAGTCACGGTGAAATAATCGACATGTGGTATAGAGGGAAATAAAAACTATTATATTTTACTTTAAGGATGGTATTTAATGTAAATATATTAGAAATTTAAAATATTGTGCATCAAAATTAGCTTTCTTGAAATTTCAACCTTTTACAAGATACCGATTGTTCTCCAATGGCAAATGTCATTTTGAATGGACAATTGAATTTGAAGTTGCTTGCATATATTGCATATTCATATGGAATTTAACAAAATATCGTTTGTTATAATGGTTGCCGTTCTGATGACATCAGTTTTTCGGTGAAATTGGTTTGAGCCACATAAACTTGAAATATTCCTAATTTTTGTTTCTATTTTCAGATATACATACAAACTAATTATTTAAAATTCCTTACAAAACAACTTCAGGCTTTCTTTTTTTTCGGGAAATTGGCAAAACTTTTTAATGTTAAATTTAATACTTTTACTTCAATGTGTCCATTCAAACTCGATGACAACCATATTAATTTTTCTCTGCAGAATTACGAAATTAGTTCTTTTTTAATTGTCAGATAAGACAGAGAAAGATTGTAGAAAGTACGACAGTAGAGGGCGTGTAATTAGAATATTAAAGAAACGTATAATGTTTGGATCCTTTATTAAACAAGCCGGAGTGTAGGTGCGTACTAACTAACTTGCTTTCGCAATGGTGCTAACCGCACAAAATCCCGAATTTTGGATACAGGAATTGGTTTCTTGTCAGGCCCGATTGCCTGAGTATCGGCCGGGTATTCCTCCTGGCGACCTGCTTCCTGATCCAGAGTTTTCAAAGGAACGAGAAGAGCTAAGATGGATCCCTGCAATGTCATTGGATATAGATCTTATCATGTACCTGAGGGCGGCTCGTTCAATAGCCGCATTCGCTGGTATGTGTGATGGAGGATCCCCTGATGATGGTTGTGTGGCAGCTTCGCGAGACGATACAACCATCAGTGCCTTGGATATTCTCCACGATTCTGGCTATGATTCAGGAAGAGCGTTACAAGCCCTTGTTAAATGTCCCGCACCCAAAGGAATCGACAAAAAATGGTCTGAAGAAGAAACGGTATGTTAAATTCCTTCAAGTCCCGTTTAATTGCAAAAATCTGCAGTTTTCGTTAATCTCCATCTCTTTACAGAAACGATTTGTCAAAGGCCTTCGACAATTTGGAAAAAACTTTTCTCGTATTAAGAAAGATCTCTTGCCGCACAAAGATACGGTAATATTTATTGATTTTATAGTTTACGCCACACCACTCCAAATTGTATGATCCAAACAGAAATTAGAGATTGATCCATCTAAGTTAGAATATAATTGTATGTGCAGAATTTTTTCAGACCAAAGAAAATACAGATTTGGCGGGGAATTATAACAAGTTTTTTCTTTGAATTACAGCCCGAACTCGTCGAGTTCTATTATCTGTGGAAGAAGACACCTGGTGCCAACAATAATCGACCGCATCGAAGACGAAGAAACCAGGGGTCGCTGCGTCGAATTCGAAACACGCGGAACTCTAGAGCCGGTACTCCAAAGGAGGAGGTTCCTACCCCACCGAAAGACGTGCCTCCAAGTACGACGAACGTCAAGGAGACAGCTTCCGAGCCGGAGAGTGCTCCCGCCGGCACTCCGGCCAACAATGGCAATCCCGGTGGCGAAGTTAGTTCAGTGACTGAGGATGACAATTCGGAAGAGGACAGTGATTCCCGGGACACAAACACGAATGGTGTAACTCAATCCTGTCGACACTGTTCATCCACTAGTTCAAAAGATTACCAAGTAACTGGTAAGGATAGGCTGCTCCTCTGTGCAGAATGCAGAGCACATTTGAAAAAGACAGGAGAATTACCTCCTGCACCTCCCTACATGTTCCGCCCAGTGCCAGCTGAATCGCCAGATAGTCCGGGTAGAATGCGAACGAGAAATAAGGCGAAGGAAATCCCAAGACCAGCTAGACCCAGAAGAACTGGTGGCACTGATACCCCCGAGCAAGAGAAGCCAACTCTGCAGCAACCGCCGTCTGCTGAGAAGCCGAAGAAGAAGACCTCCAAACCGGAAACTCCCAAGAAGGGTCAGAAGCGACAAGCGAACGATGAAGTAGAAGAGGAGAAGGATCCTCAGAAGCGGAAGCGCGGAGAGAGACCTGAAAGTCCCGCGGAATCGCTCACCACTGATAGCAATTCTCTTATGGATGAGCCCGAGAGAGAAGCAGAAGGAGATGCTACTGAACAGCCTCCTGTCCCAATTCCCACCCCAGTCGAGGAACCAGTGAGTCCTGCCACAACTACCACCACGCCGGAGGAAACCTGCGAAATAACGCCTTCTTCCACGCCTGTCCCGGCACCAATTCAGAGCTTGCCTATATCAGTTCCTGTTATTCATACCATTGAGAAAAAGCCCCTGGTTGAGGAACTACCGGAGATGAAGGAGCAAATAGAAGAAGTGCCATTGCAGATGACTCAACCCATAAAAATTGAACCTCTTATGAAACTAGAACCTCTTCCGAAAGTAGAACCTGCTGTCACGCCGCCTAGTGAGGAGCCCAAGGAACCAGAACAAGTCATCCTCACTGCACCTCAGCCTCTGAATATCGCCGAGATTAGTCAGAACCTTCCACGCAATCTTTCCCAACCAATCGGTCCTCCCATTTGTCAGTCTTCCGTCCCCCAGAATCTACAGAACTCCCAAATCCCACCTCCATCCCAACCCCTGCCCCTGAATATGCAATACACGAGCAACTTGCCAATCAGTCAAAATGTGCCTCAGAACTTATCGCAGAGTATTCAAATTCCATCGAGTTTATCCCAGAACATGACAACCGCACAAAGTATGGGAGCTGCACAAAACCTGTCGATGCACAGCGAAAGTATAGCCAATGCACAAAGTATAAGTCAGATCCCCGGGCCACCTCTCAATCTAAACATACCCCAGAATATGACCAGCGCCATGACGCAAATGCAAATGATGCCCGGTTCGCCACAGCCTTTGGGGTTGACTGTCATTCCTGAAAATAGGATAACGGATGATCGATTGTCAGCTGAAAGACTGGCTGCTGAAAGACTCGCTGCGGAGAGGATGTCAGCCGATCGGGTCACAGTTGATCGACTCACGGCAGACAGATTAACAGGAGATCGGATGCGCGATGCCAGGATTCCAGATCGGATACCCGAACGGCCTGATAACGAGCCCGAGAGACCCGACCCTCCCAATCTCTTCCAACCCATCCAACCTCCACACCTTCCTCCGGAAAAACCATCGTCTGTGTACAATCTCGCGGGCACTCCACCCATGGAACCGCAGAACCTCGTCAAACAGGAGATAATTCCTCCAGAACCGGATCCTTTGCAGAGTCTCAAGGAAGTCAAAGTGCCCGGATTCCAAACCTCCTTCCCAGGACCGAGCATAGACAACATAAAAAAAGATCCCGACAGCACAAGCAAGCCTTCCACTCCCAGCAAACACATCCACAATCCTCAGGTGCCCCAAATGCAATCCGTCGCAGCCTCTCCAACCGCAAACTTGCCACCACCTCCGACGTCTCTCTCGCAACCCGTGATGCATCCATCACAACAGCCAAGTCCCCACATGGCTCATCCCTTCCATCCCCATCATCCTCTGATGCACCACTCCCTCTTTGCCGCAATGCATCCTTACCATCCTCACGCCTATCCCGGATATCCTCCAGTCGGTGGCTATCCTTCCTTTCCTCCTTATCCCTACGGTCCAGTTCCTCACGCAATTCCACCGCCTTCGCCTCAAAGAAGCCAGGAGAATGCGAACATGATGGCTGCCCATCACTCCACAGGTTCGAGTGTTGCATCGAGAGAAGAGGAGAACCTGATCGCCCATCATCAGCACTCGAGTATGCACCAGGCGAATCTCCATCACGACAAGCTCCTAGCAATATCTTCCCACAGTTCACACACTCATTCCTCGCCTCACACATCTCACAACAGTCAACGAAAGCCTTCCCTCGTATCAGCCTCGTGTCTGATTTCCTCTTCTAGTTCGCAACACCATCACCATCGTCCGCCTCAGCAACAGCAGCACCAGCAGCAGCCTCCGCCGGAACCGAAAATGGAACAAGAGATTGTCGAGCCCGAGCCGGAAGAGGCTCCTAGTCCTAACCGAGGTCCAAGTCCGGAGCCGAGAATTGACGACTCTGAGTGTCACAGATCGCAATCGGCTATCTTCCTGCGCCACTGGTATCGAGGTGATGACAATTCGTGCACGAGAACGGATTTGATGTTCAAACCTGTACCTGATTCGAAGCTGGCGAGGAAACGGGAGGAGAGGTCGAGAAAGCAGGCCGAAAGGGAGCGAGAGGAGAGAGATAGGGCCGCTGCACAGCAGAGGAAGATGTCGACGCCGGAGAAGCAACCGGAAATTTGTAAACCTCCGAGTCGCGGTCCCATGGAGCCTGTGGTTTCTCCCTTCGACAGATACGCCGCTGCGAGGCCTGGCTCTTATGCTGATACTCCCGCGTTGAGACAACTGTCTGAGTATGCCCGACCTCATGCTGCATTTTCGCCAGCGAGGCATGTTGCGCCTCAAGATCCGATGATGCATTATATGTATGGACCGGGTGCACGAGAGAGAATAGAGCAATTGGAGCATTTAGAGAGGGAGAAGAGGGAGAGGGAATTGAGGGAGTTGAGAGAAAGAGAGTTGAATGATAGATTGAAGGAGGAATTGCTGAAGGGGCAACCGCGACAGATGCCTGGTCCTGATCCTCATTGGCTTGAGATGCACAGGAGATATGCGGCGGCCGGATTAGCGCCTGGACATTCGGCACCGCCCCAGGCGCTTCATCAGTTTGGACTGTATGGAGCACCTCCTGGACCTGGACAGCTTGAGAGGGAGAGATTGGAACGACTAGGTAATTTAATATATCTTGGGAATAGACAAGGATTTTGTGTGTATGATTTATTTTTTTAAGGATAGTGTTTAAGGAGGTGTTTAACTTAACCCTTCGTTTGGCAGTGAGCCTATTTTACTTGAAGTTTAAACTTTATTTCACTTGTTTTCGTAAATGGAAGACATTAAGAATGTATTTATCAAATATTTCCTAAAGTTAAGAGGTTTTTTTAAGGCTACATAGAACGTATGTATTGCTTTCGGAACAAGTATTTTAGGGATTTTGAAATATTTCTTTAATTTTTAGTAGAAAAACCTCCTCAATCAGTTTAAATGTCATTATTATCACACGAAATTAAGCAATTTTTAAATGAGTTCGATTTGATTTTCAGTTTAAAGAGATCAGTTTCTAATATTTTTGCGTATAAAATCATTCAGTTTACAATGCGTAATTCTATAGTACTTAAAATTTTTTATTGTTGAGTCTTAATCTCTAATCGTTAATTTTCATATAAAAATTATTTGTAACTCAATTTAGAAGGTTTTTACATATCAAAAGCAAAAACTAAAAGTTTTTAAAATATCAACCATTTTTGTGGTATTGTATTTCAAGTCTATTAATTTTAAATATTACTTAAAGATTGTAAAAATATAATTATAATATATAAGATTAAATAATCATTGACTGAATTAAGAATAAGCAATTCGAAATCTGTCAAAGTTAAATTATTTTAAAATTGAAACTTTAAAACATTGTAAATTTCGAATTGAAGCTCATCATATAGCAATTTTAAATCATTTTAAATTTAACAATATTTTACTGTCCATTTATAATAAACAATATAAAATTCGTAATTAAACGATTTAAAATTGAAGCGCTCGAAATTGTATAGTTTGATTGTGGTTTAATAATTGTGTATTGTACACATTTTTGAGTACCAATTTTTTCTTAATATTACAATTTCAGTTGTTATATTTGATAAATTTTTCAATCGAATTTTGTGAGTCATGAATCGTACTTTGCTAATGAGTAATTTTAAAATATTTAAATTTAAATATCTAATTTAATTTTAAAGGTTTGTAGTATAAAAACCGCTTTTTTCATAATTCTAATGTAAAAAATCTAATACATTCTCTGATGAGAATGTAATATTAAATTTTGAACGAATTTGACCATCGTTTAATTTGTAATTTGAAATGATGTAACCTTAAACGTTATAATTTCAATTGTTACATTTTATAAATTTTTCATTTGTAACTGAAATTTTTGATTTTTGAAAAGTTTGAATTATACTTTGATAATTACTCATTTTTAAATATTTAATTTTAAAGGTTTCCAGTATAAAAAACGTTTTTTTCACAATTCTAATTTCAAAACTATTTAGTTTTGAACGAATCTCACAATCCTTCCATTTTTAATTTAAAATTATGTAATTTTGACTGTTACAGTTTCAATGATTACATTTGATAAATTTTTCATTTGTAATTGAAATCGTTGAATTTCAAAAATTATGAATCATACTTTGCTAATTAATAATTTTGAACTATTTAAATTTAAACAATTTAAATTGAAAGGTTTTTAGTATAAAAACCACTTTTTAACAGTTCTAATGTAAAAAGTATGCAATTTTGAACGAATCTTACAATCGTTTAATTTTAATCTGAAATGATGTAACTGATCTGTTTAAATTTAAATAATTTAATTTCAAAGCTTTCAAGTATAAAAACGCTTTTTCACAATTTTAATGTAAAACTTATTCCATTTTGAACAAATCCTGCAATTGTTTAATTTTTAATTGTGTAACTTTAAACGTTATAATTTCAATTATTACGTTTTATAAATTTTTCTTTTGTGACTGAAATTGTTGAATTTTGAAAATTATGGATCATACTTTGATTATTAATAATTTTGATTTATTTAAATTCAAATCATTGAATTTTAAAGGTTTCCAGTTTAGAAAACGCTTTTTCCACCATTTTAATGACAAAAGAGTTCAGTTTTGAAGGAATCTCACAATCGTTCAATTTTTTATTTAAAATTATGTAATTTTTAACGTTTCAATTTCAATTATTACATTTGACCAATTTTTTATCTGCAATTGAAATCGTCGAGTTTTGAAAAATATGAATCATACTTTGATAATTAATGTTTTTGATCTATTTAAATTTAAACAATTCAATTTTAAAAGTTTCCAGTGAAAAGAACGATTACAATCTTATATATTCTTATCTTATAAAGTATGCCGATTCGCTTCCAATACGACTTGATATTGGGTACATGAAATTATAATTTTTATTATCTTTAAAGTTTCAACGATTGCAGTTTCAAATTTTAAGCCATGATGTATTAAAATTCAACCATTTTTTTTTAATTGACGATTTAAGTTAACGACAAATAATATACAAATAAGACGGGTTTTATTTATTAAAAAAAAAAGAAAATAAACATTTTTAAAACTCCATCAAAGTTTAATTTGAAGATATTGCTGAAATATAATAATATCCTTCCCGCAAATTATGATTTGAGAAAACTTTTTTTACAATGAAGATGCTTTCCCTACACTTCTATATAAATTGCCTTTTCAATAAAATTTACTACCTTCTTTGGTTGTCGGTAATGGGTCTGAAAATAATGTCACTACTGCCATCTCTGTATAAACCCAAATCCTATTGTACAGCAGGTAACAGCAACTCGACAAATGAAAGGGCAAAGCTAATTCTTGTAGACCCCAATAAAATTTCATAACCACTATCTTCGTTTATTGCATTTGTAATAAACTGAAATACGAGAGATGATGTTCGCGATTAAATATATTCATTTATAATTTCTTAGCAGGAAAATAAGTGGATTTTTTACACGATTTACGCGTTCATATCGCTAAAATGTGTTTTGATAAATCATCATAAACGATATAATTAATATTTGAAGGTTGTGTCAAACGTTCTATGGCGCCTTGAACATTTGGAGCCGACTGAAAATGCTGAAACTAATCAAATCATTTGAGCGGATAAAAAATTGCGGTTTTTAATCCAAACGAAGTAAAAAAAAATTACAAACATTTTAACTACGGGTAAAACAGTAAAAAATTATAACTAAGAAAAGTATTAATATGTTTTTTCTAACTTTTCCAACGATTCTAGCTGGCGCAACATTTTTTCTTTCCTTTTTAAAAAATAATTTTTCCCCAAAAAAAACTTGACTAACACTTATAATATTTTGTCCCTTGAAGGAATGTTTTTTTGGATGTCTATAACATTTTAATTTCGTACATTATTGATAAAAGGTTTCTTGCCAAATAGAGGGTTAATGCATTGGATGAATTTTGTGCGCATTTTTTTTATTTATTTCTTAATGTCTTATTAGGGAAAGTGGTTAACAGAAATGATGCTTTCTTTTAATATTAGCTCCTGTTTCCCTATATCGATTTTCTATTTTAATGAAACAACAGTCGCTGATTTTTAGAGATTTGTTAAATCTTATATTTGTAACAGAAAAGAGTTTTGAATATTTCTTTTCCAATATTAAATTCAAGTAGAAAATTTGTGTAGTATGGTGGTGGTTCAAAATTTAAAACAATTATTTTCTGGACCATTTCAGTATATATAGAATACCTATTTAAAATTGAATTCCTTCCTTTGTTAAATCAGACCCTGATTATTTATTGTTTTGCGTAACTTTCTTTCTTAATATGATGTTTTTTTTGCAAAATGTAATGATTGTTGTGGAGTGTGAATGTTACACGAGTCTATTATTTTTAACATCTCCTTAATTTTCTACACATTTTTGTTGTCTCTGTGGAACCGTAACTTGTTAGAATTGGTGTGAATGAATGCAGATATTTTATTGCAGTTAATATTAACGTCCTGTTTAATTTTTCAAAAGATACGTTTCAGTCACAAATTACATTAAAAAAGTCGTTTACTGCATGTAATGCTTACTCAATATTTTCACAGCCAGATAAAAATCTTCACACGATATCAATCAAACTACTGGGTAGCGTGAATAAAAATTAGTGTTTGGCCGTTTTTGTATGTCATGTCAAAGTTCAACTCTACATTTTTTGTTCTTATTTTTTTTTTAATTAGTGCACAGTTGTATTTCTGATATTGTATAAGTTCTGATCCTGAGAGCTAATTGATTGTGCTTTTTTTAAATTAATTAGAATGCGTGACTGCCTCTACCGATTAGCAAAAACTGCAATTAATTATTATTTGTGGATAATTATTTATTATATTATTTAATAACCATCCACAAATAATCTTTTATCGCATGCCGAAAAACTAAAATGAAGAAAAATCTATACTAAAGAAAATTCAGCGAATGTAATTGAAAATAGATCTGCAAATTTTCTTGTAGAATTTCTCCCATAGTTTTTAGAAAGTCCTTACTTTTCTAGAGAGTCTAGAATAGAGTCTATTCTGTTAGAAAACGTCCAGAGATCGAGCAGAACGATCTCTTTGGTTATGGTAAACAGTGTAAAAACAATGGAGCATGATTGGCAAGTTTCTCACTGTCTAGGACGATTAAAACACAAAGTTATATAGTTGGTATATTAGCATAAATAAATGTTCTTCCTTTTGTTGCAATTAGATCAATGCTTTGATGTATTAATCTTATTGTCACTGCAGGAAGCATGTTGTGGCTGGCTTCACATTAAATAGTTAACAATTCTTTTATCAATTTAAAAGAATACAAAAACGGGCAATCCTTTTTAGGATCCTTAATTCTGTTTTGAAAATCGTTATTATGATTGAGATTGTGAGTAACCATGAATCTTCAGGAAATCTGATCTTAAGTGTCATACAAAAATGTACCAGACAATCTGCGTTTCTTCAGTTGCATCTAAATAATAAAACAAAACAAAAACGCTAAAAAAATAAAGATTAACATCAGCACCATTAAAATTACGGACAATTCTTCGTAATCGTCGATACTTTGACAATTTGAAAGTATTTTAAGTTCATAAGAAATATTAATGGTGCGAAATGAAAGTTTGAATGAAAAATTGGCGCAGTTAAGAGAGGCACTTTCAGCTGAGAAAGCTTCAACTGACAGTTTAGATTTGTTAAAGATGATACTAAGCTTGAAGACGCTTTCATTTTTATTCACTCTGCCCACTTTTGATTGAATACCTCTATTCGAAAGCAGAAATAGGGAAGTGTAAGATGATTAAATCGTAAAGGTTTCAAGATTTTTTTATGTCAGATTTATTCTGAAGGTGTCGACTCTAACATTTGGATGACTTTCAATTTGGAATGTTTTCAAACTTGAAGAAGATGAAATCTCTTAGCTTTGAAGTTGACAGAATTTAAAGATTTTTTACTTAAACTTCTTGCAGAGCCGACACTTAGTGAATGAAAAGATAGACCACAGAGATATGAAATTAGAAATGTGTTGAATAAATTCGAGTCCAGTAACAGAAAATATGTGGGGGGTAATGTTTGATATTTAGGTGTAATTTTCTTAGATGAGCCTATATTGAAATTTATATTGACACATCTTTGAAATTCATAAAGAATATAAATTTAATACTCAAATGCCATGTATGCAGATGAATAAGTCGTGGCAGGTTATGGGCCCAGCGCTATTGCACTTCGAGAAGGTGAAATTTTAATAATTCCAGTAGTGGAAGAGTGCTGGGCCGATAACCTGTCGTGCTTGTGTGATCACTGACAATGATCAGATTGCGTTTTAATAATAAAAATGATATGTCAATATAAGTTCCAAGAGCCTATTTTGATAAAGGCGCTGTCAGGTTTAGGGATACCAACTGCAGCCGGTGGGGGGCCAGCAGGGGGAGGTGCTGGTCATCCATGCCAGCGGGACGAGTGGCTGGCTCTGTCTGCTGACCCAATGGTCCGGTTGCAGATGGCTGGTATGTCGGCTGAGTGCACTACTCACTTTCATGCGCATACCCACTTGCACCTACATCAGGGACAGCAGCAAGCTCAGCAACAGCATGAAGCAGCTGTCGCTGCAGCTGGATTCCCTCTGGCTGGTAGGTGCTAGGATCAGGGTGTCAATTTTTCTACCAAGTTTTCGTTTCAAATATCCCTCACTTTAGGTCAGGCACCTCACAAGATGAGATTCGTACTTTATTTGGAGGTTATATTGCCAAAATCAGTCAATATAACCTCCAAAGAGACTAGGAATCTTCGGCGCAGGCGCGTGTGACAACTGCGTCTGCGCAGATTCGTTCCGAGTTTCTTCGACAATATTCTTTTGATTTTTGAGCAAAAATGTATATATGCAGGTGAAATTATAGGAGATGCAATTATCTGTAAAAGAATTTGTTTAGATAATTTTTTTAAAAGACTTGTGGTTTCATAGTAATAGTGACCTGAGTTAAAAAGATGCAGTAAATGCAACCGTTTTCAGTTAATGAAAAATAACAGCAAGAATAATTTCAGAATTTTAAATTAAAGCGTATGGAATTGATGAAATTCAGATTAAAGAATTTTAAATGTCAGGCTTAAGTGATTCAAAATTAAACTTTTTAAGCCTTCTGAATTTAAAAGTTTAAAATTAAGTCATTTTTCATTTAAAACCATCTGAAATTGAAAAATATCACATTTTTGAAGTTGGACGGTTTTAAATTGGAAATGTTCAAACTTTGATTATTAAGAGTTAAAATATAATTATTGCAAGTGTAGAGTACTATAAATGTTGAAAATTTCATTTAGTTTTGAAATTTAAAGTATTTAAAATTAAAAGTGTTGAAAATTTGGATATTTTAAGTATCATTAAAAAATAATTGTTAAAAAATTTAATTATTTGAATTTGAAAACCGTTGAAATTTATGATTCTCAAATTCTAAACGCATGCAATTAAATAATTAAACATTTCCAAGTCTAAAAATTGAAATCATACACGTTTAAAAATTGTGAACCTAGATTTGAAAATTCGTAATTTAATGAACTTCTAGCCTTAAATATTGAATAATTTTGTAAATGTTACATTTTGAAATTTTCATGTTAACTAGTCATAAATTTTAAATTATAAGCATTCGCAGTCGAATAATTTTCAATCTTGAAGAGTTGAAGATTTACCAATTTTAATTTTAATTGATAATTTTGTTGGTAAGTTCTGAAAAAAAAATATCGATAGAACTATTTTATCCAGAATTTTATTTACTCCATTTTCGAAGACAACTACGTTTGATAAAAAATGGAAAGAAAACGAGGTATTACGGAAACCATCTATGTATTTTTTTTCATTCGAAATATTCTGGTGCCTGGCCTATTTTGATGGACACTGCTTATTTTAACATGCTAGTTTTGTCCTTTTGACGTGTTCTGCATTACTCGCTTATCGGTGAAGGCATTGCTTCTAATAGATTATAATTGTATAATCTTTAGCTTCTTTAAAATGGTGATGCTTTTGAATACTTGTTTTTTATTTCTCTGATAAATATGTAAAAATAAAACCCGGAGAATGATATAATATTCCGCCGGGATAAGGCAAAAAGTTTAAGATAATGAAAAAGAAGACATTGACCTGCTTTAAATTTGAAAGTTTACATATCTTTTTCTCAAAACTTCAAAATTAAAGCATAAGAAGGTTCAGAAATTTCAAAGGTTTGAAATAAGATTTATTTAAATTCTGAAGCTTTTGAATTAATTGAGAAAGATGAACCATAAAATGCATTTTTGCAGAAGAGAATCTTGCAGACTCTTCTTCTTGCACTATAAACAGAAATTTAAGTACAACAATTCTCTTTCAATGTCTTTTCATTTGAAGGTCCTTTTCCGAAGAGGAAATGAAATCGACCTGGACAGTAATGATAATGTGTGACTGAACGTAGTTTAGTGAAATAAAATAATTACTTTGTCGTATTGTTTTTGTTTTACACATGAAGTTTTCATGCGTAAATGAAAACTTGATGTGTATTTGAATTATTTGTTAATAGAATATAATTATATGTCATTTGTGTGTTCCTGTAAACTGTGTTTCATGCAGCGGCAGCGGGAGCAAATTATCCACGTCCAGGCATGATGCCCAGAGATCCAACGATGGGCATGCATCCTGCAGAACTCCTCGGAAGACCTTACGCGGACATGGCGGCGGCCCACCATGAACAACTCCAGCGCCATTTGATGGTCGAAAGAGATAGACTTCCTCCCCATGCTTCGTTCGTTGCTCACCACGAAGAGTACCTAAGGTTTGTTAATTGAAATTTTATTGCTCCTAAAATATGCGATGACAATAGAAATCAATTTTATTTCATGGTTCTCAAAATACGATACTTCCAATTTTATCTGTTTCGATGGAAATCCAACGACTACTGCGCGGAAAGCCAAGCTGTCGTGAGAGTAGAATTCTTAAATGCCCAAGAATTTATGTTGAGCAAACGCTCTCGAGAATGTGCTCAGCTTTTAAACTCGAATAGAGCATTTAAAGAGAATTTAAAGCATTTATTATGGTTTAAACAAATATATGTCATAATTAATACATATATTTTTACAGAAACATTCTAGAATTAAGTAAACATATACTTTTTTTAAATTACAGGATTGCTACATGTTAGATAATTCCAGAATTTTTGATAAACTAAAGTTGAAATTAATTTGATTATTGTGGTTAAAAATCGCAACTATTTGTTCGATAATTAGTGTTTTTTGATCGAGTATTCAAACCATTTTGTAAAAAATGCATCGGTTTTTTAAGTTGAATTCAACTTTTTTTGGTATAAAATTAAAATCCTTTTTGAGGTTCAAATATATCACTTTTTTTGTTGAGAATTCATTTTCTTTGGTAGAAGATTCAACTATTTAGTTGGAAGTTGAACTTCTTTGTTAAAAATTCATTAATTTGGTTGACGATTCATCATTTTAATTGAAAAACCTTTCTCTTCATCAAAATTTAATTATTTTGTTGAAAATTGTATTTTCTAGATGAAATTTAATTGTTTTAACTGAAAGTTTAACTTGTGCATGTTTGGTCCAAAAATCTTCTTAACTTGAAAATTTAAATATTTGGTTTAAAATTCCTGTATTTTATTAGAAATTCATTTAAAAATTAAAATATTTAGTTGAAAATGAGATTTTTCTTATTTAGAATTAATTTTTTCAACTGGAAATGTAACTGTTTCACTTTTTGATGGAAATTTATGTTTTTAGTTCAAAATCTATTAATTTGTCTGAAAATTTAACTGTTTTCGGTGGAAATTTAATTAGTTGTTGAAAATCCGTCTTTTCTGTAAAAGAGTACATACGTACTCCCATTAGTTGAAATTTCATTTTTTTTTATTTGATATTCGTTTGTTTTTTTTTTGCTGAAAATTTTTTTACTAACTGAAATTTATCCTACTTTATTTTTCGTATAAAATTTATCTTTTTAGTCAAAAAATGATTGTCTGAAAACTCTTTTTTTTTTAATTTACTTTACTTATAGCAAATTGCAATATTATATTTTTGGTGTGTAAAATTATTTTTTTTTATTTAAAATTGAATTATTTGGTTGAGAATTCATCATTTAAATTTAGCACCCTTTGAAATTTTAAGAGATACATTTTCCCGTGAAATTTAAATAATGTAATTAGCCGAACATATTCACGATTATATTCTCATGCTTGTGAGAATTTATCGTTGGATCTGTATACTGGTTTTACGAGAAGTAGGGGCTTGAATTTTAAATTGCTGATTTCTAAAACCTGGACTCGCAAATTTCTTTCATTTGGCAAGTAAATGACCTGTTTCTGGCAGTTAAAAAAAAAAGATATTTAGAAGAGATTTTTATGCCGAAAATTTGACTTTTTAGAGTTTTAAATTTTCATTCCTAGAATTTTAATTATTCCATCTCATAAAATACAGGAAATACGTTTTCGCGGTTCCATGTGATCCTCAAATTTTGTTCATTATGACAAATTAATAAATCGAAAATATTCTTGACTTAATAGCTATTTTTTAATGATACTTAAAATATCCAAATTTTCAACACTTTTAATTTTAAATACTTTAAATTTCAAAACTAAATGAAATTTTCAACATTTATAGTACTCTACACTTGCAATAATTATATTTTAACTTTTGAGAATTAATAAATCGAAAATATTCTTGACTTAATAGCTATTTTTTAATGATACTTAAAATATCCAAATTTTCAACACTTTTAATTTTAAATACTTTAAATTTCAAAACTAAATGAAATTTTCAACATTTATAGTACTTATAGTACATTTATAGTACAAATTAATAAATCGAAAATATTCTTGACTTAATAGCTATTTTTTAATGATACTTAAAATATCCAAATTTTCAACACTTTTAATTTTAAATACTTTAAATTTCAAAACTAAATGAAATTTTCAACATTTATAGTACTCTACACTTGCTTATTTTAACATGCTAGTTTTGTCAACATTTCAAAAGGTAATATGAAAATTATAAGCATTCGCAGTCGAATAATTTTCAATCTTGAAGAGTTGAAGATTTACCAATTTTAATTTTAATTGATAATTTTGTTGGTAAGTTCTGAAAAAAAAATATCGATAGAACTATTTTATCCAGAATTTTATTTACTCCATTTTCGAAGACAACCATTTAAAACCATCTGAAATTGAAAAATATCACATTTTTGAAGTTGGACGGTTTTAAATTGGAAATGTTCAAACTTTGATTATTAAGAGTTAAAATATAATTATTGCAAGTGTAGAGTACTATAAATGTTGAAAATTTATTATTTATATTTATTAATTTCATTTAAAACCATCTGAAATTGAAAAATATCACATTTTTGAAGTTGGACGGTTTTAAATTGGAAATGTTCAAACTTTGATTATTAAGAGTTAAAATATAATTATTGCAAGTGTAGAGTACTATAAATGTTGAAAATTTCATTTAGTTTTGAAATTTAAAGTATTTAAAATTATCATTAAAAATTTTAATTTCAGGATAAAAAATTACGATATCAAATGATGAAAAAAATTAATTGAAAAACCTTTCTCTTCATCAAAATTTAATTATTTTGTTGAAAATTGTATTTTCTAGATGAAATTTAATTGTTTTAACTGAAAGTTTAACTTGTGCATGTTTGGTCCAAAAATCCAAAAATTTGTTGAAAATTGTATTTTCTAGATGAAATTTAATTGTTTTAACTGAAAGTTTAACTTGTGCATGTTTGGTCCAAAAATCAAATTCATTAATTTGGTTGACGATTCATCATTTTAATTGAAAAACCTTTCTCTTCATCAAAATTTAATTATTTTGTTGAAAATTGTATTTTCTAGATGAAATTTAATTGTTTTAACTGAAAGTTTAACTTGTGCATGTTTGGTCCAAAAATCTTATAAATAAATATCAAATGATTTTTTATTTTAAAAAATAATAAGTTTAACCGAAAATTGATAAGCATTTTCAAATATTCCAAATTTTTTTTCTAACATTTCGAAAAAGAATCTAGAAGATTTTAAAGTAAAACTTTTTACTCCTGCAAGATTACAAAATTTTAGAACAAAATTATGAATGAAAGTTTCATAACTCATTAAATTTGTTAGGGGCGGAAGTTAAAAATTTATTTATTTTGCAAAAAAGGGGAATCTTTTTCGCACCAAGAGAACAAAAAATCTGATTTAAAGTTTTAGAAAATTAAACAAAAAATGGATTTCATAAGACACCCTACTATCTATATATGCAATACTTTCAGTTATTATGTAATTTTTAAATATCTTCCTAAAAAAGGGATTTTCTTGAATGTACTAATTTCTACATTTGTAGTGGTTTCATATATTTTATGCCACTAATTGTGAGTTGGAACAAGGTGATTTGTGGAAAAATCATAATTCTTACTTGAAAAGGGAATTTTTCAAAGGCATTACAATTCTTTCTTCATAATTTTAACTTTAAGACAGCGAATTTTCAAAAAAATTTATAATTCTTAGTTGAGATGGAATAAATAAAATAAATATTTTAAAAATGTCATTCAGAATTAGAACTATCCTGACTGGGAACAGGGAATTTTTGAAAATAATGTTAATTCTAAGTTTCTTCGTGGAAATTCAGTAAAGAAAAATAAATTTTAATTTAGGTCATTGAATTTCCGTGAAGAATTATAATTTTTACATTGGGACAGAGAATTTGAGTAAAGAATTATAATTTTTAGTTTGGGACAGGAAATTTCCTTAAGAATTATAATTTTCAGAAATGATAATTTTGTCTTGAAACATGTAATTTTTGGACATGGAACGGGAAATTTTGGAAAATAATTTTTATTCTGACTTATAAATAGAGAATTTGAAACTTCCTTCTTTCAAATTTTAGAAAAATGTAGTTACTATATTTCTGAATTATATTCTAAAATGTAAATCAATATTATTCTGATTTGGAGCCGGATATTTTTGGAAATAAATGTAATTGTAATCCCAGTTCAAATTCATAATTACATTTCTTTGGTATTTCTTATGGCTAAAAGGTATCTGATGTACCAACTCACAGTTAGGATAATTTTCCAAAACTCCCTGCTCGAAATCAGAAATGTTTTAAATGTTTAAAAATCCTTCGAAACCATTCAAATCAGGCGAAACTGAAAAATAACAATAAACTGTTCAAAACTTTAAGTTTTTAAATTAAAAGCGTTTGACTTTGAATAATTTTAACTTGAAAATGTACCAAATTGAATATATTTAAAACTTACACGAGGGATTGAACACTTGTCCTTTGAGTTAGATGTCAAAGATTTCAACCGATCTCAGGGGATTTGACAAGATTTCAAAAAATTTCAAATAATTGAATGAGGTTTAAAATAATTTCAAAGGATTTCATGGAATTTCAAATCATTTCGAGAGGCTTCAAATAATTTCAATTAATGAAAAAGGTCTAAAGTGATTTAAAATGATTTCAAGAATTGGAAGATATTAAATGTCTCCATGAAATTTTAAATTTAAACATTTCAAACTGAACAATTTATCATTATTAATTGTAAATATAAATTATTCAAACTTAAACAATTTTAGGAATTAAATACAAACAATCAGAAGATTAAAATGTTCAATAAAAAAACGGTTTAGCATTTTAAAAGTACAAATTAAAATATTTAGAATTAGAAACATCAATATTGATACCGTTTGTTTAGTTGTCTAAGTTTTAATTTTGTGATTGAAATGAAATTAATTTAACTTTAATGGGATTCAGTAAAAAAAAATGTTTTAGTTACACAATTATAAATTAAAAATTGTCCAGTTTTGAAGAAAGATTAAAATAGTTCTGTTTTCAACGATTAATAGTTTAAGACCCTCTCTGGAATGTTTTAAAACATATTTAATTTTACACTGTAAAAATGACTTGAGTTTATATTTCGACCGGAAGTCTTATCATTTCCTGGTAGAAAAATCTTTCCTATCACTTTAAATGTAACTTGATATTACATAAAAATTATTAATATACCAATTTATACGATAGAAAAATTCCAATTTAAAAAATTTGGAAAATTTTCTTTAAAATAAGAAGTTTTTAATGCTAAAATTTAAATATATTTAAGTCTCCTCATTTTGAATCGTTCAATCTTTATATTACTGGATTGAACTATTTACTTGAAGATTTTTTTGAAATTTATTTTTTTACTGAAAATTTAGCTATTCAATTTTTTATTGAAAATTTTGTTATAGTTGAAAATTAATGTATTTTGTTGATAATTAATCTTCGTGGTCGAAAATTGATCTTTTCCTTTAAAAATTCAAAATTTTGGTTGTTTTTTTTTCTCTGTTGGCCACACAATTTGAATTTTACTGTCTTTGGTTTCAAAGTAAAATCCTTTTTGGATGAAGATTCGCCATTTTAGTTGACAATGAATCTTCTGGATTAAAAATTCACCTATTTGGTTTAACATTACTTTTTTTGACTAAAAATGTAACTATTCAATTTTTGGTTGACACTTTATCGTTTTAGTTGAAAATTCATGTATTTTGTTGTAAATTAGTCTTTTTGTACAAAATTAATCTCCTTGGTTGAAAATTCATCTTTTTTGGTTGAAAATTCCACAATGCAGTTAAAGATTCATCATTTTACTTGAAAGTTATTTATTTTTTTTAATTCAATTATTCTAGTTGACGATTCATTATTTTAGTCAAAAATTCATCAGTTTTGTAAAAACAATTTAATTTTTCACTGAAAATCTGACTGTTCCATTTTCGGTTAAAATTTTATTTTTTTATGTTAAAAATTCGACTAATTGTTTGAAATGTTGTATTTTTTAGTTGGAAATTAATGTATTTTGTTGTAAATTAGTCTTTTTGGTAGAAAACTAATCTTTTTGATTAAAATTCATCTTTTTGTTTAAAAATAAAAATACTTCGTAGAAAGTTTAGCTCTTTCGTTAACTTGCAAATTAATCTCTGGTTGAAAATTCGGCTTTGCGGTTGAAAATATGTTACATTGGTTGGAACTGGACCTTTTTTAGTTGAGAATTCAACTTTGTTGGAAAATTCATGTATTTTGTGTGTGAATTAGTATTTTTTAGTACAAAATTAATTTCCTTGGTTGAAAATTCGTTTTTTCTGCTTGAGATTAATTGTTTTGAACTTAAAATTGAAGTGTTCCATATTATATAGTTTTCCGTTGGATATTCATGTATTTTGTTGCAAATTCATCTTTGTTGGTTGAAAATTGATTGCTTTTAGTTTAAAATTGAACTATCTGTTTTAAAATTAAATAATTTGATGAAAATTTGTTTTAGTTTTGTTGAAAATCCATATGTTTTTTTTAAATTCGGTTTTCTATTTACTGTCGATTAATTTTTTTAACTGAATATTTAACTCTTCCATTTTTAGTTAAAAATTGATTTTTTTTGAAAATTCAATTCAATTATTTTTACTTTTTTAATTAATTGTTAAATTCATTGACTTCGAGCTATTTAAGAATATCATGTATTATAAGTTGCCAACACTTTCTAAATTAAACACATTAAACAATTCTCTAGAAACGTCAGTTATTGCTAATGTGTAAAAATAGTTATATTTATAAATATGAATAGTACTATTTTGACACATTCAGATATTTTGAAGAGCTGAAAAAATATACAATACATTCGCGAAATTGTGTATATATTTCGAGTCGATTTAAAAAAAAAATCGAAATACTTGAATGGCTTTGTACTATGAAAAAGTATATCTAGAAACCTGTTGAGATACCTGGAAAAACCCTGGAATTGTTAGGGATTTTTTCCCTACGGGATTTGAGTAGGCACCCTGCAATATTGATAGAAAACAAAGAATCTAATTACGATTTCATAAATCAAATAAAACTGGATATTATTCTAAACAGAATAAAATTGATTTCAGTTGTCATCCCAAAACGATGTAAAATTAAAATCGACTTTTTCCCTTCTCAAAACTAACGATAGTTATTTTTTAGACAACAACGAGAGCGCGAGCTTAAAGTTCGCGCCTTGGAAGAAGCTGCACGTGGATCGCGTCCTTAAGCGTAACTAAACTTATATTCTAATTATCTTTGACAGTTAGGCGAGTTATAAAAGAACTCGCATGATTTGTGAGCTAGAAATTTACTGTACTAGAAAAATCGACGTGCAGATATTATTTTCTTCACGTGTCATGCGACTTTAGTTCCCTTCGATTTAAGAAACTATTTTTATGTTTTCTTAATGTTTATGTACGTACAGTGTAAGACCTGACGATTATTATCGTTATGTCCTGTAATATGTTAGTGTAAATACAACAACAGAGATCTTCGAGTGCTAGCTCATCGTAGATCTAAGTCCTTAAAGCAATGTTTTATAACAATTGTAAATTAATTTCGAGTCTATGGATATCGCAGTAACATTCGTACACTCAATCCACCCTTTTTATTTAATTTTTTATTAATTAATTTACGTGGTGTCAGTACCAAAGTGTTCACACATGAGATACCCTCTCGCAAACTTAATGTCTCACTCGAATCAATGTGAGCACACACTTTAGTTAGAGTTTTAGTATTTTTATTAGCGCGGATAGGAATTTTACATCTGTTCCAATGTTTTTTTTTCTGTTTGTATTTCCTCATCGGAAATTGAACTCCTCTGGCTCTGCTCGCTTTCCCCAAGAACCCCAAGTTTTGCGAAGGAAATTATGTGAAAGTGAACTTGATATCGATTTTATTGAATTTATTACCATCGCAATATCAGAAAGTATGAAACTTTTACCTTTTTAAAATATTCAAGACATATCGAGCTATGAAATCAGTTTGGGATTTTCAAATTGACTGGCTCAAAGGCTTTTGGACATTTTGTGCTTCCATAGCTTTTTTACTTCTTTTTTTTAATTGAAAGGGTTTTAAGTGAGACGATTAAAACTTGTATCTGTAGTCTTACAGTTTTTTAAAACACTATAAACTTTTTATTATACTACAATTATTAGAAAGTGTTGTCTAAATTGGCTTTAGGTTCTAAATATGATTTTAGATAATTTTTAGAACGATAATCAATATTTTAGAATTGAATTATGCGATTGCAAACCAAAATAAGAAAAAGGGTTTTTCTTGGAAGCGAGTTTGGTTTGATGAAGACTCGATTTTAATCAGTATAGGTTTTTTTTTAGCTTAATGACTTGTAACAAGTAAGCTAGGTTGAAGTATTTGGAAAGCAATGACATCAACGCGTTTGTATATTTTCCGTGTCGACTATTCAAGATTAATTATAAATGTGGACATCTCCTATAGAAGAATGGTGGCTGGTCGATATTGTAAACTTTAAAAGAGAGTGACCAAAGTGAAACGTTTTGAGGGAAACGTTAAATACAGAGCGCAATGTTCCATGGTCCTATTGTCCAATGTAAATCACTTTCTAGATATCTTAAAAGCATTTGCTGGAAGCTCATGCTCGACGCATTATAGATAATTCAGTTTTTTTTTTCTTCTGTGTCAAGACCACTGGAACATGTAAATTGTAAGCTATAAAATTGATCTATGTAACTTATCACAGTAAACATTTCATACAAAGATGGATTCTTGTTCGCATTTCCTTGATACCCATTTTTTTTACTAAATATATAGTTCACAAAATTAGTGTTTTTATTATTATTTACTTATTTTGGATAGAAGTTTTAGAATTTTTTTTTAAAGTTTGTAATTTATTTAAAAGGTTTTTAGAGATAATGAATGATGCTTAACGCTTGGAGAATTTGAAATTGGAATATTTTAAAGTGAAAATATTTTTCCGGCTATTCTAAGTTTTAATATTTACTAAATTCAAGAAGAAATGCGTTAAGTTTTCAAATGATGCACAATAAAATGGCAAATTTAGCCATTAACATTTTCGGTATTTTTCAGAATGAAATAATCAAAAAAATTTTAAGTACTTCGGTTAATTTCGAAGGTAAGTCTCTAGTTTTTTACTCAATTTTTGCAACATATTTAGTATTTTTATTTTTTGCATCAAGTTTGATCCTAGAGCTAAATCTAGGGACAAATTAAAAAAAAATGTACATATAATACTTTGAAGACTTACATTTAAAATGAGCAGAAGGACTTTCAATTTTTCAAATTAATTTAAAAGTTATTCCAATTTTTCGAAAACATCTCTATTTCACGTTTTTTGACTTTTTTTTTATAAAATTGACATTCCGCTTCCAACTTCGGCTTATATTGGACGCAGAATTTTATTTTATCTCGTGCTGTTATGAAGAAATAAAAATGAATGCAATTCAAATTTTATAGTTTTTTAAAGAAGTTGTCAAAGAAATTTGTTTAAAGTTGACTCAGAAAATTTGGAAATCTCCTGGAATTTTGAAATTCGATTTCCATAACAATTCTGAAAAGATAATGACGATTTTTTGTGGCCACGGTTTTTAGCAACAAGCCGCAATAAGAAATTAGAAAAAATTGTGCTAATTAACATTTTTTGAAAAGGTAAGAAATACATTGCTTTTCTTAAATGTATTTAATTGCACATTTTTTAAAGTTCTGCATATATAAAACTTAAATTATTTTAAATAAAATGTGCAATTAACTAAATTGAAAAAAGAAACCATGTTGTAAATTGCAAACTGTACAACTTTTTTTCCAAGTATTTTTTATCGTAGTTCACTCCAAACATTTTATATGTCAAAAGGTCTTTGTAAATTCTAGCCCATATGTAAAATTTTTCAAATTATCAAGATTTTAAATTCAAAATGCAAACAGAAGACATTAAACGATTACAAAAATTGCTTGTCCTTTTTTTTTTGTTCATTTCAAGTGATTCAAGTGATTTCAGCAGTAATTGTGTTGAAAATATGTTGTTTTTTTTTTTTTTTAGAAAATTTTACAATAAATTGATCTTTTTCAGTTGAAAATTCAACTAATTAGTTGAAAATTTATGTACTTTGTTGAAAATTAATTTTTTTGTTTGTTAAAATAGCGAATGTGTTTATTTGTTCGAAAATTTATGTATTTGATTTAAAAAAAATATTTTGTTGGTAGAAAATTAAACTCTGTTGAAAATTTAACTGTTTGATAATTTATGTATTTTGTTCAAAATTCTTTTTGTTGCATAAAACCAATTTCTTGTCGTTAAAAATACAACTTTTGGTTGATATTAAACTGTTTTTGTTTTAAAATAGAAGTATATTTTGTTTGCTTTATATTTGTTGGCTGGGATATTTAACAATTTAATAGAAAATTCCACTATTTAGTAGAAAATTCGAATGTTTTGTTGATACCTATTTTTTTTAATCCATTTCTTTTGTAATAAAAACGTGATCAATTCATTTTTGGTTAAAAATTGAACTTTTTTAGTTCAAAAAGTCAACTATATGGTTAAAAATGTATTTATTTTGTTTAAATTTCTTCTTTTTTTTTGGTAGAAAACTATCCTTCTTGGATAATTGAATTATTTCAATTTGAATACTTTGTTTGCAGCATTTGTTATCATCAAGAAGAAAATTCTAAAAATATCTTTTTTCAGCTTTTGGTGTGAAAAGACAAAAATTAGCATGGAAGTGTTTCTTGCAAACGGAAGTAACCAGGAAACCTTAATTAGTTTAGCAGATGAAATTTTTTGCCTCTAGAGTGCTGCTGACTCGTTTTTATTAGATGTAATGTGAAACTCGGCATCTGGCTTCACTTGTTATGTGGGAGTTCACGCACACGTGTGCCCTTTCTGCATTCAGGACCGTAAATTTAACAAAACCTCCCATGCATTAGAAATTTGCATCCCAAAAATAAAAATAAAAACCTAAAAAATTTTCCAGATTTTTTTCTTATTAATTGATTAATTTTGAATTTTCAATTAAATATAAACAGCTTGAAAAATGATTGATTCCTGAGAAAATATCCAAAGAAATTTTACTTTATGGAATATCTCAGGTACGTTTAGAAATTTGGAAAAACTTCAATCTGATTCGTTTGGTAATTCTGGTTTTGATGAAAAATTTTTCTTCTTTTTTTTTTAGGTACTTGGCTCAATAATTCGGAGTCATATCAGCCGGCGAACGCCGAACACGTGTGTGAGCAGCTTTGCTCCAGAAAGACGGGATATGGTTTAAAATTTAGGAGGGGATTGTAGAAAAGTTGAACACTAGTCTGACCGGCTGACTCATTCATAAAACGACAGTCTGTTCTGGTGTGCTTACCGCCACTTTGAAACGCTTTGTGGTCTGCTTCTTTTCATTTTAGACGAAAACTGAAGGATTTTAAAATTATTATGGCTACGAGAAATCGAGAGGAACCAGTGAAACAACGATATCAAGCAAACGCTCGTGAAAGGGATCGAACGCATAGGTGAATATATATTTATTTTGTATTTTGACGTTTTAAATAATCGCTGTTTGTATGTGTCCTTACCGCGAGTGACTTCCGGTGCTTTCAAGATCAAGTGATAATTCAATTCAGGATGTTTACTCAAGTTATCTCAGACTTTCAAATCGTTTATAAAATAGAAGAAAAGAGGCACATTGTTAAATATAACCAATTTTTAAAGAAAAATCTAAGAGCCGAATAGTTGAATGTGCAATTGTTTACTTTGCAATAGTAAAATAGTGATGACTGGGATTTTTCTCTGGAATGTGATTATTAAGAGTGTTTACTCACCTGGAAAACCTGGAATTGTCAGGAAATTTTTAAATGTCTGGAAATGTCAGGATTTTTTTTTGAAATCATGGAATATTTTCGCGAGGGCTGAACTTTTCTTTAAATTGTGATATAAAATTAAATAGAAATACTTTATTATTTTTTAAAGAAGCTTTATATTACTCGATTCAACTATTTTGTTTATTAATGTTTTTCAACTGAAAATTCAACCATTCTATTTTTGAATGAAAATGTATATTTTTTAGTTGAAAATTCAACTGTTTGGTTGAAACCTCATGTCACCTTTTGGTTAAAAATTCATATTTTTGGAGATCTGTTTGGTAATGATCTTTTTTGGTAGACGTATCACATATTACATTTTCTTCGAGAATTTATATTTTTTGGTTCGAAATATAATTATTTTTTTGGAAATTAATTCTTTTGTACAAATTAATTTTTTTGATTGAAGATTCATCATTTTAATTAAAAATTCATCTCTGGTTGAAAATTCTTTATTTTTTTGGCTGAAAACATAATTTTTTAAAGTAAACATTTAATTATTTCTGTTGAAAATAGAACTATTTTTGTTAGAAATTCTTTTTTTTTTACTACAAATGTAACTAATCCAGTAGAATATTCCAAAAATTTGTCTAAAATGAGTTTTTTTCCGTCGAAAATTCATCCGTTTGGTTTAAAATTCAACTAGTCATGTTGAAGGTTCATCATTTTAATTAAAAATTCATCGCTTTGAATGCAATTTTAACTATTTTCTTGAAAAATAATTTTTTTGTGTTAAAAATTAATGTTTTTAACTGAAAATTCAACTATTCATTGGAAAATTCATGCATTTTGTTGAAAACTATACTTATTTGATAGAATATTAATCTTTATATGAAGATTCATTTTTTTGGTTAAGAATTGAACTATTTTGTTGAAAATTCGTTATTTATTTGGTTGACAATATAATTGCTTAATGTGAAAATTTAACTATTTTGTCCGAAATTCGTATTCTTTATTGTTAAATATTCGTTTTTTTTATTGGGAAATAATTTTTAATTGAAAATTCAACTACTCTATTTTTTATTGAAACTTTATCTTTTGTTGTTAAAAATGCAACTATTTGGTTTAAGATGCATCTCACCTTTTGGTGAAAATCTTTTTTTGTATAGAAGTATCAACTATTACATTTTTCTTTAATAATACATTTTTTTGTTTGTTCAAAGTCAAATTATTCTTTTGAAAATTAACTCTTTTATCAAAATAAAGTTTTGTTGACGAAGATTAATTATTTTAATTAAATTGAGCTATTCTGTTGAAAATTTGTTAGTTTTATAGTCCAAGAGCTAGCTACATAAAAACGGCTCGAAACGATTCCTAAGATCAGAGCCTGAAAGTTGTAAGTAAAACCCTAGTACATCACTAAATGGCTACTCTGCCGGTGCGAAACGTTTGCGGATGAAAATGCGAGCCGGTTTTCCACGTTGAGAAACTTGCGAAAAAGCTCGAGATGATTTCCACGTAAAAATTGTTTAGAAACATTCTTAAGGTCTCAACTAACAGCGGTAAAGCAATGGGAGAGGTTTAGTCGTACAAAAAACCCTTGGCAGAGGCGATTGAAAAGTGTCGGAAAACCCCCCCGAAAAATCGTACAATCGTACAATAGTATATGGTATTACTTTTTGTTTATACATCTATGCAACAAATGATGTAAGCTTCAAACAGCAAAAAATCAATCACGCATGAACTGAATATAATAAGCGATCGGCAGCGTACGCTGCGGGAGG
>NC_046664.1:42038487-42044836 GCF_010883055.1 Belonocnema kinseyi
ACAGTTTCCGATTAATTAATCTCTGCCGAGGGTTTATTGTCATCCAAAACTTCTGCCATTACGCACAGCTCTTAGTTAAGGGCTAAAGAATGTTGGGAAAAAGTTGGGCGCGGGAATCGTATCGATTTTTCGACGGGGTTTTTCCGACACTTTTCAATCGCCTCTGCCAAGGGTTTTTTGTACGACTAAACCTCTGCCATTGCTTTACCGCTGTTAGTTGAGACCTTAAGAATGTTTCTAAACAATTTTTACGTGGAAATCATCTCGAGCTTTTTCGCAAGTTTTTCAACGTGGAAAACCGGCTCGCATTTTCATCCGCAAACGTTTCGCACCGGCAGAGTAGCCATTTAGTGATGTACTAGGGTTTTACTTACAACTTTCAGGCTCTGATCTTAGGAATCGTTTCGAGCCGTTTTTATGTAGCCAGCTCTCCGTCTATTAGGTTGAAAATATAATTTTTTAAAGTGAAAATTTAACTGTTTTGTTAGAAATTTCTATTTTTTATTAAAAATGCTTATTTTTTTAACTAAAAATTGAACTGTTTTAGTTTAAAATTCCATAACTTCAGTAGAAAATTCATCCTTTTGGTTTAAAATTCAACTAGTCATGTTCAAAGTTCATCATTCTAATAAAAAATGCATCGCTTTGATAGAAATTTAAACCGTTTTATTGGGAAATAGTTTGTTTGTGTGTTGAATAATGATATTCTTAATTGAAAATTCAAATATTTGGTTGAAAATTCATGCACATTGTTGAAAATTTGTCTTTTTTTTATAGAATCTTTTGTTAAAACTTCATTTTTTGGTCAATGATTGCTCATATTATTTTTAAATCTCAGCTACTTGGTTGAAAAGTTAACTATTTTGTTGAAGGTGTCTTTTTCTGCTGGAAATTAACTTCATTTTTAATTGATAATTCAACTATTCTATTTTTGTTAATATTTTATTTGCATTTTTTTTCTTTTTTGGCTGAAAAATGTTGCTTGGTTGAAAATTCAACTCTTTTGTTAAAAATTCTTATTTTTTATAGAAATTTGATCTTTTTTTTTTTGGTTAAAAGTTTTTGTTAAAAAATTCAATTATTTTAATGAAAACCCAACAGTTTTATAAACAAGTTATCCTGTTTGGTTGGAAATTTAAATGATTGAAATTAATCGGTTTTGTTTTAGGATTTTACTATGTTGTTGAAATTTTTTCCTTCTTAACATTGTAATTTTCATTCAATTATCATAATTGATGACTTATTATTATTTCTTTCAATGTTATCCCCGATTCTATTGATCAAATCTTCGACTTTTTTGTAAAGGAAAAGAAATAATACAAAATCTCTTAACTGGTGTTAAATAAACAATTACGAATTCAACTTTTTTCTGAATCGTAAATAGGTTTCCCTTTAAAAATTTGTTATACATATTTAACAATGTATCTATTTTTGTTGATTTTATAAACTATTTTAATTATTATTGAATTTTGAGGTGAGATAACTATCGAATATTCTGAATTTTAGCCATTTCAGTCATGTCTATATTGTTGGAGGAGTTTAGTACTTTTTATTTTATTTAAAAAAATTATCGGTATTCAAAAAGCAAATTTTAAAATAATTGTTAAATATTTTGAGGAACTAATTCCGAATCATTTCTTTTTTTTTTTTTTTTTAGTACTCAAATTGTGATTGAAAAGAACATTATTTTTTATTTTAAAATTATCGGATGTTTATTCATGATATAAATTTCCTCTTCTGAATTCATATACTTTTAAACATTGAAATGGTACTTTCAGTTTTGGACGTTTTCAAATATGATTATGCTTTTATATTTGAATATATAATAAAAATTTTAGATTTTGTAAATAGCGTCTTTCCAAATTTAAGAATGTGTAAAATATAGTCTTTATTTTTGATAACGTTTCTAAATTTAGAATTTCATGATTTTTTTATTTTATATTTGAAAAACTTTCAATTTAGTATATTTCCAAAGGTTGCTTTCGAGTTTTGAGGTTTTAAAATGTGGATATTTTAAGAAATTTACTTTTTGTAGTTTATAAGAAAACAATATTACTTTCGAATTCGAAGTCCATAAAAATTAGAATTCTTCTAAAATGGAAGGATTTTAAAATTTCAAACTTTTATTTTTGCTTTTGAATTGTGAATTCTTCCAATTTTTAAACTTTCAACATTAAATTGCTTTTTAATTCCCGTGTTGAAGGTTTTCAAATCAACATTTTTTTTAAAGTAAGACGGTTTCAAATTTTAGTAATTGCTTTTCAAGATAATGCTTTGAAAGTCGTTTTCAAAATCGGGTTTAACTTGGGTGAGATAAGATAAGATAAGTTTTAAAGTTGTATGTATGAGAATTTGCACTTCATCTTTCAGGCCTCAGACTATTTTACACCTTTTTAAGCGTTGAAGATATTTTACTAGTATTTTGAAAAAAAATTACTCTAAAAACACTATTTTCAAATATAAAACATAAGCTTTGAACGAAACAGTTGAATATTCAACCAAATAGTTACATTTTTGAACAAATAGATTAACTTTCTACTCAAAAAGATGAATTTTCAGCAAAATGCATTTTCAACAAAAATGCATTGAACAATAAATGTGATGTTAGTTCAAATTTTATATTATTAATGTTTATTTTATATTTTTTTGGTTTCTAAATTTTTTGATTTTGAAGTTTTATGGAATTTTATACCAAATTGTTGAGTTTTCAAGCCAAGAAGATGAATTTTGTATTTGTTTCTTAAACAAAAAAATTGATTTTCACAAAAAAAGAAGAATTTTTAATAACATAAAATACCAAATAGTTAAATTTTCGAGCTCAAACTAGGAATTTAAAAAAACAGTTGAATATTCAACCCGAAAGTGTGAATTTTCAACCAAGAAGTATACATTTCTAATAAAATAGTTCAATTACGAACCAAATAATAAAATTTTTGAGGAAACAAAGATTAATTTTTTATCTGAAATTTAATAGTAGACTTTTTATTTAAAATAGTGAACTTTGAACCAAAACTAGTTGGATTCGCTTAAAATGGTTTCTATTAATTTAGTTGTAATGTAAGTGCGGAAAATGAAAAAGGGGGAAAGACTCTGAAGCCTGCGATAAATAAATAGGAATTTTGATAAGTTATATACTACAGAATAACATTTCAAGTAAACATTGAATTTCAGTTTTATTACTTGAAAAAATTTATGACTCTATCTTGATACTATATAAAAAATTGTTACAATGTTTACTTTATTTTTTATCTCTAAAGTGAGTCTGAGGCCTGAACTTTACTGGATTCGTTTAAATGAAAAAACTTTGATTTTTCAATGCTTCCAGGTATTTAATTTGGGTTTTCTAAATTCGAATTCTTCGAATTTACTTTGCTAAATTTTTGAAAGTTTTCACATTTTCTTTGCAATATTATGTATTTAGAAGCGTTTCCACTTTATCACAGTTGTAGTTTGTTCTTTTCATGCATAAAGTAATTTATAAAAATGTCATTTTGGCAAATTTTCTTTGAAATTAAATGAGGGAGGAATAGCGAAAAAGAGACGCTTATTTCTAAGTTGAATAAATACAGGTGTCAGTCTCAAGAAATCCAATCTTCACTGTGCAGCGTAAACACAGCTTTCAGCACCTTGAGAACCCTGATTCCAACGGAACCTGCTGATAGGAAATTGTCGAAAATTGAAACTTTAAGACTGGCAAGTAGCTACATCAATCACTTGGGTGCAGTTTTGGTAGCAGGTGCGATTGACCAACCATGCCTCAGGAAAGAAAATCATAGTTATCAGATAAATCACTGGGATGAATCTCAAAAAAGGCCACAAGTCTGCACTTTTTGTCTCGCCAACCATAAAAAATGTGTAAGTATTTGCTCAAATATGATAAGACATAACTAAGTCGTTCAAACCTTCCCCTCCCATATTTCCCCTACTCCACCTACATTCCTCTACTTCCCCTCACCATCCGAACTTCCCCTCCCTTACCTTACCTCTTTCTCAACTACTCACACATTCTCTCACTTCTCCCACATTTTTCATCACTTCCACCATTCCTCTCACTTCTCCTAGTTCCTATCCGCACATTTCCACTCCCCTCACTTCTACTACTTACCTTCCCTTTATTTACTACCATCTCCTCTAACTTTATTTACCACTATCTCGCATCCCTACCTATAGCCCTTTCTTCTTCCTTAACTAATTTCGTCTCATCAGTTCCACCGCATTTTCCATCACTTCTACTACCTCCTTACTTCCCCTAGTTCCACTCCCCCTGTTTTCCCCTACTTATCTTCCCCTTATTTACCATTTCTTCACCTCCTTATTTTCAGTTTTTGCTTTCCTATCCTTCCTGAACTTCTTTCTCAACTAATTAATCCTCCCCTCAGTTCCCCACATTTTTCATCACCTCCACAACCCCCTCGTTTCCCCCTTAATGTCCCTAGTTCCACTCCCCTCATTTACCATTACTTCCCTTAGTTCCACCCTACTTTCAGCCTTTGATTCCCCTTCCTTTCCCGTAACTTCTTCCTTACTCTTCCTTCACTTCCCCTACAAGCCCGCCCCTAATTTTTCACTATTTCCCCATCATTTCTTCTTACTTCCTCTAAACATAATTTCCCCTTACCTTGTGAATTGTGAGTAGTGAGTTAGGAGTTCCTTTTACATTCCCTTCGTAAACAAAAATATGACGGACGGACACCCGTCCGAAACCATAAGGGTTTCCTGCCCGAAAGCCCCTACTACGAAGCCAGGGTGCAGTCTTCCCCTTTTTTCTTAGTTTTCCCTTTTTTCCTTCGAAATTTTCCTTTTCCCTATTCTAAAAAATTCTCTTTTTTTCCTTTTATCTTTAAACACGATATCTGGAGATACAATATTTTAATTACGCGGAAAATTTTCGGAAATTACTAAGTGTACCCATTATTGAATAATAATTGGAGCAATTATAGCACTTTAATAAATTGTTTATGAATAAGTAAGGTACACGTGTCAAGTGCTGAACCATTAAAAATAATGCGCGCGCGCGTTCGTGTGTATGTGTCATAATCTTGATTATTTATTATTTAAAGAGCTAAAGGAAAAAAACTATGGGTTGTCATTCGACAAAAGTGAAAGAAAAATTAAATCAGTAAAATATACATATTTCAAATTCCAAATATTTCCTATTGGTTTAAAGATTATGACGAATTTATATATTGACAATTTTTTCTAATAAACAATAATAAAATATTATGAAGTTCAAAAATGCATTTTTTATTCAATAACAATTTCTATAAAAATGTGCAAAAACATTTTTTTTGTATTGAATAAATTCGAATATTAACACGTGCCACCGGGCACTTCAGAATCCCATTTAATTAACATGGGGAAATTTTGAATTTTCGAACAATTTAACTCATGTTCCAGGGTTTCATCGAAATAAGCCAAGTTTTTAGGGATTAAGAGAAGTGCCTACCGAACAAAACTATACCAATAACTTTCATTTCCAACCCGCCCCCACCCTCCCCACAGCGCCTCAAATATGACCCATAAATAAAAAAAGAGTATATTTTTACGTATTATTGTTACTTTTTAGGAAGTTCCTTCGTCTTTTTCCTACCAATAAATACTAATGGACAATTTGAATATTTACCATGACTTTTTAAACAATTTTCAATCATTTAGACAAATGTAAATTATTTAAACAATTATTTATTCCCGAAAAATGTAAAAAATAATCGTATTTTCTGATTAAAATGTGATTGTCATTGGTGTAGTACATTTTTCTTGAAACATTATTTAAATAACTATTTATTGTCTATTTTCAAAATTGCTAAAAATTGAGCCAGAGATATCAACTTGCTTTTTAAATTAGTACCCTATGCTACGTTTTTTGGAATAATTACATAATTTTGATACATTTCGTTTAATGTGTAATAAATTTATATTTGTTTAAACAATCTTTATTTGCTCAAGTAGTTTTTTTCGATGACTAAAAAAATGAAATAAAATAGAACACATACAATTATGTTTATGATTATGTTTCTATTTTATACAATTTTTTTAATTATCTAAAAATAACTGCTTGAGCAAATAAAAATTGTCTAGACAAAAATAAATTCGTTAAGCATTAGAAGAAATGTAGCAAAATTATGTAATTATTTAATAATTAATTGTTTAAATAATTACATAATGCTTTTAGAAGAATATAATACTCCAAACAATGACAAAATATTGCATTTCAATCAGAAAATACGATTATTTTGTACATTTTTTTTTTAAATAAATAACACAGGCCAACAATTCTCAGAACCAGAGACCAGACCTACTATACCCGAAGGTTTTTGCTGCGCTGAATCCGAATCTGACCTCAGAAAAA
>NC_046664.1:42044936-42060195 GCF_010883055.1 Belonocnema kinseyi
TTCTGAGGTCGGATTCGGATTCAGCACAGCAAAAACCTTCGGGTATACTAGGTCTGGTCTCTGGTTCCGGACCTTTGTCAAATTTTGTCGGCCTGTGTAATTTTTTAAATAATTTACATTTGTTTAAGCAATTGGAAATTGCTTACAAAGTCATATTAAATATTCAAATTGTCCATTAGTAATTATTAGTATAAAAATGTAATGGAAATTGCTAAAAAGTAACAATAATACGTAAAAATGTAGTTTTTTATATTTTTGGGTGATATATGGGGCGCTGCGGGGAGGGTGGGGGCGGGTTGGAAATGAAAGTTATTGGTATAGTTTTATTCGGTAGGCACTTCTCTTAATCCCTAAAAACTTGGCTTAATTCGATGTAACCCTGGAAGATGAGTTGAATTTTTCGAAAATTCATAATTTCCCCATGTCAATGAAATGGGATTTTGAAGTGCCCTGTGACACGTGTTAATATTCGAATTTCGAGAAAAAAAAATACAGATTTTCTTTCTCCCCAAATGGAAACTTGGGGGGGGGGGGTCTTCCCATCTAGAGTGAAAAAAAATGTTGCAATGCATTTTTGGACCACCCTAATGTACACATTTACAAAAAGTCAAATATGTCGAACCTGAAATTTGTTCAGCTTGAATCAAAGAAACATTTTATTATTTTTATTTTTCGGAAAAAAAATTTGTCGTGATTTAAGATTTTTGGGATTTTATATATTTTTTTGCGATTTTAAAACGTCATAAATACCAAGAAAAAAACGTTTCCCACGAATAAAAAATAATAACATGTTTCTTTGGTTCAAGCTGAAGAAGTTTCAAGTTTTAAACAATCCGAAAAACATGTACTTATACGTATTCAACAAATTCTAAATAAGGAAAATTTGTGTTTTGTTTGAATTTTTAACATTTTCAATTGTAAATTTAAAAAAGAGAACAGAAGATATTAAACGATTTCAAATTTTGTTTTCTTGTGTTGGATGTCAGCCCGCAAATTGTTATTTATCAACTCATACGCTTCGACTAATTTTAGAATTTTTACTTTGTTCTGCTGATGAGTGTAGTTATAAATTTACACTGAAAGTATTAATTGTAGTAAGGAAGAAATTACGAGTCGAGGAAAGAAATATTTTCTCGGACCCTAAAATTCGAATCAAAAAACCGCAATAGTGAAAAATTGCGGTTTGCCAGCTATTGGTGGTAATTATGATTTTTTTTTACGTTTTTTAAATATTAATTGTTTGTAATACATAAAGTATCACTTTCAATTGATGATTAGATGTTTAAATAAATTGTTTAAACAATTTTTTATTGTTTTTAGCATTTTTCTCTTAGAATACATTTATTTCTTATTTATAATAATTTTCTCTTAGAATAATGCTAGAAAACTGTATTTTTTTCTTCAAATCTTCCACTTTTCAATTAAAGTGAGGTAATAATTAATTCAAGTTAACAAAAATAATTGTTTAAATAAAATATTATTCTTTTCAATAACATTCTTTTTGAATAATACTAGAAAGTTCCGATTTTTCTGAAATACTCCAATTTTTGTCTAAGTTTCGCGTAGAGAGAGGTAGTAATTGATGCAATTTAATAAACATTTGTTTAAACAATGTATTATTATTATTTTTAATGATGTTCTCTTTGAATAATGATAGCAAGTTCCGTCTTCTTCTGATTATTTGTGCAAATTTTTAATTAAAGTGAATTGTAATGAATAATTCAATTTAGCAAACATCATTTTTTTAACAATTTAGCATTGTGTATAACAACTACCTCACGGAAAATTTACATTTAATATGTTCCATATAGAAACTATCAAGAATATTTCAAATATATGTTTCATTTCAGAAATATGTCTTCACAAAAAAGAAGAGATCGTTCAAAAAATTATTTTCTCTAATGTTTATTTATTATTTGTTTATAATTAAAAAGTCAAATCAAGTTAAAAATATTAGAAAAAAACGCAACTTTCTAAGTTGCAAAAGTCGGAAAAACAGCGACTTTCTAACTCTGCTGTAAGAGAAAATTGCTATAAAGAATGGTAAATTGTGTAAACAATTTATTTAAATATCTAATCATTAGAAAGGTGTACTTTATGTATTAAAAACAATTTTTATTTTAAAACCACAAACAAATTATTATTAGTCAGAAGCTCGCAAAAACCATTTTTTTTAATTTATGATTTTTTTTGGGAGACTATAAAACAGACTTACAGGCGTGATATTCAAAAAATAATTATTCATTTTCATTCTAAGGCTAATTGTAAAGAGAAATTCAGGGTTTCAACTCGCTTCACCTGATATTGAGGATTCTGAAAACAATCTACAAGAACGTATTTTTTCTTATGAAAAATATATAAATTATTATAAATAACTAATTTTACTTCGAAAATTAATCTTACAATTTTGTACTACTTTAGGCTATGTTAATGTTTTTCATCGGAAATTACTATTTTGTTACAAAAATGCAACAATTTGATTGTTTATACAAAATAGTATTAATTAATTCTGAAGTTAAGATATCAATATTCATCAAGTATCAAAAATATTGTTTTTGCTTTTCTTTTCTGTTATTTTAGGTAATAAGATATTATGCAATAAAAAATGTTGTGTTAATATTCATATTAATTTTATATTCTAATTTATAAATTGCGTGAGATGAAAAAAATAATCGTGCGCGTATTGTGCATGTTTATTTTCTAGTATAATTATTACATTCTTTACATATTCAATTTTATTTTTTTTCATATAAACCAATATTTTACTTTTAATTCATAATAAGAAATTATAAATCAAGTATTAAAAACGAAACGAATTGAAATGTAATTATTGCAAATAAATAACCTTCTGTCCTTCAAATTTCAGATTGCTCAATTTAAACTTTGAATGTTACATTTTAATGACTCCATTCAAAAGATTTTAAATTTGTAAGAGAAAAGGTTAAATTTTGATGTATCAATAATAAGTGAATAATTATTGATTTGAAGTGACTTAAAATAAAAATCACTTAATTTCTAATTTTAAAAGTATTGAGTTTACAAAAATTTGTAAAGCATTCAATTTTTTATTTTTATAAATTAAAATTTATTCAAAATCATGCAATTTTTAATATTGACAGATTTATTGATTCATTTTTAACGAAAATCATTAAAAACGATGGTGTGTATTTATATTCTTAACCGGAAATCTTTCAACTGTTCATATTATACAATTTTGAAATTTCAAATGTTAAATTTGAACAGCAATTAATTCGAAATTTTCAATTTTGAAAGTGCAAAAAGCTTCTATAATATACGTGTAAATTAGTGAAATTTTGAATAAAATTTTTCTGAACTAAAAAAACTTTTACTTTAATTTTAAAAGTTTAAAACTAAAAAAAAAGTTTTTAGTAGAAAAACGTTTACAAGAAAATGCGAACATTTTTATAATAAACTGAAACTAGTTACAATCAAATACAATCAAATACAACAAAAATGAAAGGAAAGCAGAATTTTTTTCTATTTTTCAGACAAATGTCGATTATTTTTGTACTTTTCTGCAAATTCTTTTGCATATTATTGAACTTTATCGTAATTCTAATATATAATAAGAAAGCTGCTGAATTTATAGTTTAAAAATGTGCAAAAAGGTATCAAATTCATCCAAACAATATACAAAAGTCAATATTTCTAAAATATTTTAATTGTTCTTATAAAAGTTTCAAATTCTAAATTTTTTGAGTTTTACAGCATTTAATTTAAGATTGTTCAATAGAAGTGTTATAAGTATCCATAATATACGTGCAAATTATTGAATTTAAAAAAAAAAATTCAAGCTACAATTTTAAAAGCTTAAAATTAAAAAAAAAAGTTTCAAATTGAGTATTTTAATTTGCATTTTCGTATTGATAACTTTAAATAACAAAATTTTCAGCTTTAAGAGTTCAAATTCTGTATTTCAATGACTGCCAAATTATTTACGAACTGGGAAATGACCGGGAATTGGTTTCCTCGCTTAAAACGGCCCCCCTGTTGATATTAATTAATTAATATAGAAACAAGTCGATGGAATCTGTCATTCCTTATTTTAAAGTCTTTCAATTTATGAAATCGATTTTTAATTGACAAATATAAGTATATGTACCCTCTTAATTTGAAAATAAAAAAATGGAAAGTGCAAAAAAACGATGTAAAAGATTTGGGATTGATAACATTAAAATTTTTGCAAAAATTAATTTAATAAAACTAGGAAGCTTTTAAGCCTGGTAAAATATTTTTTTAAATTCTATAAAGCTTTTTATATTTGAAATGCCTGCATTATCAACTTCAGAAAATTTAAATTAATAATTCGTTTGTCTTCCTTAAAATATCATTTTCGAATTTATTTTTTAATCATATTGTATTCTTTCCTTTGATTTCAGAATCTGAATTTTGGGTCTCAAATGATTTCTGATCGATCCAGCATAGAAAGTTCATCCTACGTTGTAATGCCGGTTCATTCCGGCAATTATTTTAATATGAATTAAACATGAATATAATTAGTCTAATTATTCACAATTAATTATAATTAATGTATATAAAACTTGTAAATATAATATTTTCACTATTTTTACATAGTGATTTTTGTAATTATGCAACAATTTTATTATTTTTTTACGCTGTGTAGAATTTAATTTTGAATGTAAAATAAATATTGTATATTAATACTGGTCTTAATTTTTTTCATCGGTTAGCATCAATTAAAGTGGAAATTTTTAGCTTTAAACAATTAATAAAATAATTATTTTTATTGCTTCCAGTAATAAAACTTGTTCATATTTTTAAACGCTTTCAATTTTTAATTCTGCCTATTTATTATGTGGATTTTGTGTTTAATTTGTGATATTCAGTCAATTGCCATTTAATGACAAATGTGATTGTTATAAACAAATTTTCAATTTCTGCAATTTCTAAAAATTTTTCGTACTTTTTTCACACGATTGTGTGGCTTGTCAGTACGAATTCAATGAAGAAAATTATAACTTTATGTCAAATGTGATTGTTATAAACAAATTCATAGTTTGAGAAATTTTTAAGAGTTTGCAATACTTTTTCTTGGAACGTGTCTTTTCGGATTGACAGTGGCAAAATCCGGGACTTCGAATTTATGTATGCAATTCGCTTATAGAAATCACATTTGCAATTAAAAAATAATTTAATTTTCAAAATTATGACTAGAAATCCAAACAAAGCACTTTTGAAAAAGATTCAGCATTTAAAAAAAAACTGCATTTTTTTAATTGCTTAAGCTGCCTTAAACAATTTTATATAACAAAAAGAATGGTAATTTATTATATTTTTTATGTTTGAATATTAGTCCAAATTAAATTAAAGACAAAAACCGCTCAATAAACATCTAAAACCATTAAAAAATATATTCGTTTGCTTATAATAATCCCAGAACCAAATAAGTGCCAAGAAAGAAAATGTCGAGGAGAGCAAAAAAAAAAAAACGTTCTCAAAATGCAAATTATTTTTTTTACCAAAAAAATGAGGAAGTACATTCTAAAGATGATAGAGCTTATTCGCTATATAAAAGAAATGTATATGAAAAAAAATGACGCCATTCTATTCTACTAGAAAAACTACATAAAGCCTGTGTTATCATTTTTTTATGATCTCAATTGGTAACATTGTATAAATAAACATTTACATAGCATAGAATTTATAAGCAAATTCTCCAGTACATAGATTTCATGGATTTTTTCCTGCAGAATCCAATAGCGCTGTTTGTTTTTCCGCATCTTGAATATTTAAAGAAACTGCATAGATAAAACTTTTGTTAACAATTTAAAAATCAAAATTTTTCACTGCAATGTGCGACGTATTTTTACAGAATTTTTAAGCCGAAAAAACGTGTTTTAAAAAAAGTTTTACTTAATTGGTTATGCCGTGACACCCTTCAGTTCTTAATAACAAATTATTTTTTTAATCCTACCTCCTATTTACAGAAAAAATTGCCTATAATCCAAGGGTTAACCACTATTGAATTTGGGTCCATGCCTATTTCTATTTTTGTTAATATTTTTTAAATATCTTTGAAATTCATTAAAATCGACTAAATTCAATGGATCTTTTTTGGATTTTCAATTTTTTTTTTTAATTCACTTTGAAGAGTTTTAAATTCACCAAAAATTCTTATGGATTTGATTAGATTCTCATTCACTAATTTGATTAAGTCCCATTTATCTGCATTCAATGGGATTTTTTAGGATATTAAAAATGTTGGTCCATTAACTTGAATTATTTTTCGTTCATATGAATGTCATCAAATTTTATTGAATCCCCCTAAATTCTTTTAAATTCACTCTAATTTTACTGGAATCAATGGAATATATGCATATATATTCTTTTCAATCAATTTGAATTCGTTTGGAATTTACCATTAATTCTTATTGATTTATCCTGAATCTATTTGAATTAGGTTTGAATTCTATTCCTTCTCATTTCACTCAATTCTATGGAAGTTTTGTAATTACATTTTTTCAATTAATTCACATTTTTCCTTGAATTATTTTAAATTTACTCCAATTTAACTAAAAGCAATGGAATCTTTTTGGTTTGAAAATGGTAAAAAATTCAACTGTATGTGGTTGAAAATTCATGTATTTTGTTAGAAATGTAAATATTTTGATGAAAAGTGAAAATTTGGTTGAAAATTTACTTTTCTATTGGCAATCAGTCTTTTTGGTTTAAGAATATGGTATAAAATTCAACTTTTTGGTTGAAAATAAACTTTTTTAATGAAAAATTTGTTCAAATTTGCTTGAAAAGTAACTTTAATGATGAAAATTAATATTTTTGGTATGAAAATTCAACAATTTGGTTGAAGATACATGTATTTGATTAAAAAATTAATTATTTTGTGGACAGTCCAAATTCGATCGAAAATTAACTTTTTAGTCGGAAATGTAAATCTTGTAGAAAATTCGTCTTTTTGGTTTGAAACTGCTAGAAACTTAAACTATTTGGTTCAAAATATTCTTTTTTGTAGAAAATAAGTCTTTTTGGTTCGAGAATGGTAGAAAATTTTTACTACTATTTGCTTAAAAATGAACTTTTTTGATGAAAATCAATAATTTTTGTATGAAAATTCAACCGTTTCGTTGAAAATTCATGAATTCGATAAGAATTTAAGAGGTCAAACCACTTAAGAATTTTCAAACAATCGAACTTTTTGTTGCTTAAATGTGTTTTATGGTCTTAAAAATAATATACCAAAATATGGAAGGCGGAAAAAATGAAAAAAATATCACCAAATTTTCAATTCTGCTGCAACACCTCTTAGGTATGGCCCGGTAATTTTAGAGCACTTAAAATTTTAAACGCCTTTTTCTCGAAACCACTTTCTTGGAACTGGCCGGAAACATAACTCGACCAAAATTCTCACCGATCGATCTGCAACTTTAAAAATATATTCAAAATTGCTTGTTCCAACGACGTGCGTAGGATTTTTTTTTATATTTCAATTTTTTTTTACAAACAATTTTGTAACGATCTTTTCATGAAATTTAAAACTTTTTTTCGAACGTGCACAATGTTGCGAAAAATCAATTTATCGATAAAAATCCTACGTACGTCTCTTGCTTTCGTTTTATAGAATCGAAAACTTTGGTTTTTTAAACCAGGTCAAAAATTGCGGCTCTTTTTTGAGCCAAACAAAATTCCTGAAATATGCCTATTTTTTCGTGCTCTGCAGTGGTTTAACCCCTTAAGCATTTTGATAGAAAGTCCAAATTTGGCCGAAAATTAACTTTTTTGTTGGAAATTTCACTGTAGAAAATTCGTCTTTTTGATTTGAAAATGCTAGAAACTTCGATTATTTGGTTGAAAATGAACTTTTCTGTTGAAAATTAATATTTTCTGTATGAAAATTGAATTATTTGATTAAAAAATCATGTAGTTTGTTGAAAATTTAACTATTTTGGTAAAAAAATCCCAATTTTCTTTAAAAGTACCTTTTTGGACTGAAAATTCGTACTTCTGGCTTGAAAATACATTTTTTTCGGTAGTGAAATTTCATATTTTTTAGGTAAAAATAAAAATGTTTGCGTAAAAAATGCGATTGAAAAATCTTACTTAAACTAATGCCTACTTCTTTTTTAATTAAGTTTTATTATTAATTATCAACTTAGTTATTATGATTTATAAATTATAAAATTAAGGAAGTGAAAAAGTAAATTTTTAGGTAACTTTAAGTAAATGTAGTAAATCACTTTTTATTTTTGTACAGAAATTTTATTTTCAAAGTTCATGTAACATTACTATTAATAGAATTTTTAAAAGAGAAAATATTCTTGATTATGAGAGCTCGTTTCTCGAAAAAATGAAAAAGAGAAGTGCTTTTTACTAACGGTTTTTAAATTAAAGTATAGAAACTTTTAAATGAATATTCATGTAATAATTTCCACTAAATATCTTTTAAAAGTTATTGTAAATTATTTGTAAATACTTTTACATTTTTTATAATTGTTTACCAAATTTTTATTTGTATAATTTTTTTACAAATGGTGAAAAGTTAGTATTTTCTGAAATTAATGACGCAATTAACAAATTTTGGTAGTAAAATTTTTTTTTTTAGAACACTTGGGAATTATTAATACAGTTTTAATTCGCTTAAACCATTTGTTTTATCTTGTAAATCGTGAAAGTTATTATTTTTCGAGATAAATGATACAGTTTATGAATTTCAGAGTAATATTTCTTATTTAAGATATTTGATAATTCTTTCAAAAATTTTCATTTGTTGAATCAATGTTTTTTCCTGGATATTGTGAAAAGTTATTTGATCCGACAGCGGAGCAAAGACTCTCGTTTTCGCTCTGTTCGGGAGGAATTAAACCAAGCGATTCCACGCCTGTAAATGGAGGGAGGGGGGGGGGAGGATCCGCATTCAAAGCATTCTGCTACATTTTGGCATAAAAGCGAAAAAAATGACGAAATAATTCAATTGCAATTGTCACTTATTAGATAGGGGTGTTTCGCCCCCCGGCGCTGGGAGGCTGTCCCTGAAACCCGCTGGAGGGCTCCGCCCCCAGGCGTACTATGAAGCCCCCAACCCCCCTTGTTTGGCCACAACTCCTTTTCGTCCTCATAGAATCTAAGTTGCCACACTTTTTCACTTCATACTGATCCTGTAATCAGTCATTTCAAAGTTACGATTGCCGCTTTGCATATGTGAAAACGTAAAAACTCGCTTTCGCTCCGCTGTCGGACAAAACAGTATGTGGACCTCGAGCAAAAACGCCCGTTTTCGCTCTCGGTTCACAGTGTACTCATTTACTCAAATTAATGACACAATTAACGAATTTTGGAGAGTAATAGTTTCATACAACGATATTTGGAAATTATTGAAATAATTTCCATTTGTTTACAAAATTTGTTTCCTCTATAAATCTTGAAAAGTTAATATGTTATGGAATTAATGACGCAATTATCTAGATCGATTTCATTGAGATAATAAAATATACTGATTAATAACCGAAATAATGTAAGAGATTCGAAAAAACTTAAATCTTCTCCAGCTTTCCTATGAAATGAAGTAAGTGATATTAATTGTTCAAGTAATTACAAAATGTTTTTCACAAAAAATATCACTATTTTAACATGTATTAACCGCGTCATTAATTCCAGAAAAAGATCACTATTATTTATAGCGGAATTAAATTGTTTAAATAATTGCCAAATAACTTAAGTAAAAATATATTGCTTTTAACATTCTTTAATATTGTGTCATTAACTCCGGAAAATACTAACTCTTCATGATTTGGAGTAAAAAAAATTGTACAAATATAAGTTGCTTTTAAAACAATTGCAAAATATGTTTTGCAAAAATATTATTTTTGAAATTCATCAACTATATCATTTATCCTGAAAAAGAATAATGTTTCACGAGTTACTTAGAAAAAATATATTGTTTAAACAAATTACAACTATTAAAATAATTCGGTTGTAAAAATTAGAAGTAATTAGATGGAAATTATTCCTGGAAAAATTCTTAAAAGGTGTCTAAACTTTAATTCAAAAAAAGTTAATATTGAGCGTCTAAAAAAAACGGAACTTCTTTTTTCAGAAAACGAACAAATTGTAGGGCATTGATCGCAAAAAATTTAATTTCGAAGTTTTGTACCACCTTAATCCCATATGAATGGATGTATCATAAGTATATCAAATTTTTCGAAGTAAATTATTAAATGGCAGAAATCACAAAAAAAATCGTTTAACATTATTCAAAAAAGCTAACATTCCTTATAAAAAGATTGTTTCTTCTTTTCTACATGGAAAAACTAATGTTTGATCTTTCCTTTATGTCCCCCCTTTTTCTTGAAAAATTACCCCATTGCGTGAACAAACAAAAGCGGAGCGGGCTATAATTAGTCAGTTCCCACCCACCGTCAGCCTCAAAATCGGCGCTATAGAAGAATTTCACTATATTTGAACTTTTTTTCTCGCTTTTTCGAATAAGTGAGAACTGCATTAATAGAAACCAGTAAGAAAATCTAACAATCCAAAATTGTTAAATTTGTTAGCAAAGAAATGAATTTTGAACTAAAATTAGGAACGTTGAACCAAAAAACTTAATCTTCAACCACAAAGATTAATTTTTTTACAAAAAAAAGACGAATTTTCAACGAAAAAAGAAAGATTTCTAACACAAAATGAAATAGCTGTATTTACAGTTAAAAAAAATAATTTTTAAACATACAAAACGACTTTTCAATCAAATATTTAAATTTTCAACCAAAGGAATAGTGTCCAACAAACAAATTAATTTTTCTCTAACAAGATTAATATTCTACCAAAAAATACAAATTTTGAACCAAATACAGTCAAACCTGGATTCCGTGATCCTCCATTTCATGTTTCCAAGAATTGACGCCGCGCGCTAGGGATGGATGAGAGGAGTTTCAAGAGGATGTGCGGTGCTCATTCAAGCGTCACAAAACAGAGAGAGAAACAAGAAAGAGAAAAAACAGGAGAGATACAAAATAGTTCCGAGACTCTGGATGCAAAGTCACGCTCAGTTCCAAAATATACATTAAATCCAGGCTTGACTGTGGCTGAGTTTTCAACCAAAGAAGATTCATTATCAACAAAATAAAGAGTAATTAAATTTTCAGTTGAAAAATTAATTTTCAACAAACAAAAAATGTTAATAGTTCGATTGTTAACCGAAGAAATGAATTTTCAACTATAATGGCTAAATTTTCAACGAAAAATGTAATAGTTGATATTTTAATCAAAAAATATTTTAACTTGAAAACATTAACGGTTGAGTTTAACCAAAGAAGACGAATTTAAAACAAAATAGTTAAAAATCCTCGATCAAAAAAGATTACTTTTCAACCAAGCAGTTAGATTTTCAATCAAAAAAAGATGAAATTTCTACAATAATAGACGATTTTTTTAAACAAAAAGACGAATCTTCAACCAAAAATTATTTTTCAATTAACAAAGAAAAAAAGTTCCATCCAAAGTATGGAACTTCATGTCAATTAGATGAATTTCATACAAAACAGTTGACTTTTTTATTTCTAATAAAATTGTTTAATTTCGAGCAAAATAATAAAATAAAGTTATATGCTCATTCCCTAAGCTTATAAATTATGCTAATAACATTTTTAAGGGCATCATTTATATTTAAATAATTGATACAAATCTGTACAATCTGAAAAATCAGGATAGAATATAAATTTAACAAATCAGGACAGCGATACAAAATCAGAACGTCTGTTTAACCTATACGTAAAATAAAATGTTGCATGAAAAAATCGAAATTCGAATTTTCTAAAAATGATATGTCTCTTCGTCTCAAAATTCGGATTCGGGAGTCAGTCACCTAGGTGAAAGGGTTATATATATAATTTATAGTAGATATAATAGACATAACATTGATATTTTTCATTTGTTTATTATACAGAAAAATTAACATAATAAGGGAAAAATATCATTGTATAGTCCACGATTTTTTAAAAAAATGGTTACATTTTTGACAAAAAAAAAGAAAAGTTTTTTGATTAAAAATGATAAATTAACAACAAAATTATTTTTTTAACAAACTAGTTCCATTTTCAACTAAGTAGTTAGATTTTTAACGAAAAATGTAATAGTTCATAATTTAACGAAAAAAGATTTTAATTTGAAACTAATTTTTAACTAATTGTTTAAAATAATAAGGTTAATCACTTTTTCGCCTGGGGACGACTAGACGCATCCTTCTTAAAAAGGCTTATCAAAAAGCGTCTGTATTTTTAAAATCCCAAAACAATACAATAAGAAAAGGTACATAATTATTTATTGCCCCCACTTGCAACCCTTTCGCTGGCAGCGCCGCCACATGCTTTCAAAATGGCCGGTCAGTTCCCCGTTCAGATTACTCCGAAACGTCGGGCGAACAGGTGGTTCACAGGTGTTAGTCACTGCGTGTGATTCCCTATATACAAGCCCGAACACCCCGGAAACTCCACCGTCAACTCTTCCTCGATTTTCGATTTCGAATTTCGCGCCGGAATCTCCTACCATTCAACAAAAAGAGAAGCGAGAAGCAACAATATAAAAGTCTAAAAAAATAAAGAAAAGTGCAGATCCAATACTGATAAAGAGCGCGAGTGCTCGAAAATCGACGATCCGCGCAAGGAAAGTTCGGCTCGCATCAGTGAAAACAGATTTCTCCGGTGGATACGTACAGCAGAATCGAGAACGTAAAACGTATTCGCTGGAAACCGCTTTTGGTCGCCCTGTCCCGTCGGGCTTAATTCTCGAATTCTCGATACGGGCCTAATGCGCTCCTTTCCGGGCTTTCGCGACGCCACTGGTTCATTCTGTGTCGGTGGTTCGGTGATTTCAACGCGTGGCCGAGAAATTCGACCAATGACCTTGATATCGGGTACAGTGGTACCATCAGGTGTTTCACGCGTGTTGCACGTTTAATACTTGGTTACACGTTATTCGTCTCGCATAACTAATCCTGAACCAACCTGAACGAAACTGATTAATTGTGAGCCAATATATCCGAATTGTGAAAAGTGCATGTCTCTGAAGATGACAAATTTTTGAAGATATTGGAAATTTCGTTTCATTGACTGCTTCTGGATTGTTGATTACATCGACTAAGGTGATTACTTTCAATATATTACAAGCGCGTATCCAGATAAGCAATATAGAGATAGAGAGTTATGACTAAGAGGTCGTTTATAAACCATTTGACCAATTTTAGACAACTTTTGACCCCTCCCCCCTCGTTGACAATCGCATTTTTGTCATACCCCCTCCCCCAAATTAATGTAGCCCAAAATTATATTTAAACTCAGGAAATAGGGTTATTTTTCATACGGAATAAAGCGTAATAATGGAGGAATGAATTCTTTCAAATCAAATCAAAAGTGAATTTTCTGACCAAAAAGTAACATTTTAAACAAGATACAATTTTTCTACCAAATAGTTGAATTTGAGAGTTGAAGGGATGTACAAAAAGGTCGAATATTTAACCTGGAAATATGATTTTTTAACAAAAAAGTTGATTTTCTACCAAAAAGTTAAATGTTCATAATAGTGGTTTAATTTTTAACCGAATAATTTAGTTCTCTATTAAATTGTTGAATCCCTAGCAACACCAGATTAATTTAGAGCCAAGGATTTCGATTCGAATTATATCTTTAATTTTCAACAAACAAAAATAACTATCTAACCAAAAAGAAGAATTTTCAACAAAATAAATACATTTTCTACCCAATAGTTAAATTTTAAACTTATAAAGGATAAATTTTTTATCAAAATTGGAACACTATATTTCTTAGATAAAAAAATTAATTTTCAACCAAAAAGTAAAATTTGAAACCAGAGAGGTGAATCGCCAAACAATATGAATATTTAACAAACTAGTTCAACTTTCAATGTAGCATAGTTGAATTTTCCTCGTAGTTAAATTTGCCACTGAAAATTTTTTTCACCAAGAAGATTGATGTTCTATCAAAAAAAGCAAATTTTAATCAAAATGGCTGAATTTTAAAGACGAAGGGACGAATTATCTATAAAAGGGTTGAATTTAGAACCCGAAAGTATGATTTTTTTAAAAAATAAGTTAAACTTTCATAAAATAAGTTTAACTTTTAACCAAATAATTAAATTCAAACGAAAAATATAGGGATTTTAAAGAAAAAAGTGAGTTTTCTACACCAAATTTTTTTTCGATTTTGACCAAAAGCGACAAATTGTCTACAAAATACATGAATTTCAACTGGAAAAGATTAATTTTCAACTAAACTGATGAATTTTGAAAATTTAATTTTCCCAAAAGATTTCTTAAACAGAAAGAATTATTTTTAAAAAATGGAATAATTATACTTGAAACTAAGAAACAAAAATTATCAACAAAATAGTTTTGAAAAAGAGATAAATTTATAACTAAAATGATCTTTTTAACAAAAGAGGTCAACCCAAAAGATGATTTTTCAACGCACAAAATTAAATTTATAAAAATTAAATACTTAATTTTTCAATCAAATAGTTGCATCCTAAACTAAAAATATGAATTTTTACCCGCAAATTAAAAAATATATCCCCCAACCGCATTATCCCCTTCCATACTAAAGTCACTCTGCAGTAGATAATGATCATACAGTAAATAATCATTAATTTAAAATACTAATGCATAAAAATAATTAAATTAATGTAATTAATAGTTAAGACGGTACGTATTAATACACAAATAAAATTAGACTGCATTATTTTTCTTATATTTGTGCTTACAATTAATGATTATCTATTGTAGTAGAAATATGTGAGTGTTTTCCCCTACACTTTTAGTTAAAAAAATTAATTCTCAACCAAAAAAACAACGAATTTTCAAGCAAAGAGATAATAAAATATATATATATTTAAAAATTTGTCATAAGGACAACCGCAGGATTTCGCCTGGAGCGGGTGCTAATCTGGAAAATTGCACCCGCTCCCAGCGAAATCGCGGTAAAAATTTCAGCCACAACCACGTCTCACGACCGTGAGATAGATGGTTACAGTCTGTAAAGGAATCAATACGACGATCCAGCAAAAGCCTCGTGCACCCTAAGAACATGGAGCGACCGAAGGACAACCGCCTTCTGCATTTTTCCCGCAAGTGTTTTAGCAAATTGTTGAAACACAGGGATGCTTTTTAGGCCATTAGCAAGTGAAAGCTTGGCACCTCCAAGAGCGCCGATGATAAGGACGATTAGTTTAACAGAATATTCCGGGTACAATCGTT